>NC_090815.1:30510011-30825011 GCF_000390325.3 Nicotiana tomentosiformis | reverse complement strand
GCTATGAGTTATCGATACTTTAGTCTTCTTTGCCGTCGAAAAGGTGACCCCATTAATCTCATTCCCCCCCAAAGATCATGTTGATCGTTTGGCGTGGGGTTTCTTCTTCTGCTTTTGAGGATTCTGTGTTGTCTCTGTTGCGACCGTAATTGTTCTTAGCTCGATCACTCAAGAATTCTCGGAGATAGCCATTCTTCAATAGCATTGCCACCTCCTCCCAAAGATGTCGGCAGTCCCCTGTCCGGTGACCGTTCGTCCCGTGGTATTCGCACCATAAATTGGGATCCCTCTGGCTGGAATCAGACCTCATAGGTATCGGGAATCGTTCTTCTTTAATGTTCCTCATGGCTGACACTAGTTCCACTGCATTGACGTTGAAGTTATATTCTGATAACCTGGGGTAAGAAATATCTCGAGACCCCGACGTTTGTTTTTGACCACGGTTAGTCCCTCTGTCAACAGTGAACTTATTTGCTGCTCGGAAATTTCTATCATGGCTTTCGGTATCCTCGTATGGCAAAACCTGAACCCTCGTAGTTCGCCTATCCGCGTCGTATTCATACTTTAATTTTTCTCTATTCTTCTCCCGGCCTTTGACCGATGATGTAAAACCGACCTAGTCATCTTCGATCCTTATCTTCGACTCATACCGGTTGTGAACATCTACCCAGGTTGTTGCTTGAAACTCAAGCAGGCTCTCCTTCAGCTTCCAGGAAGCGTCTGAACTTCTCGGATTCAATCCTTTGGTGAATGCTTCAGCTGCCCATTCATCCGGGATGGCCGGGAGCAACATTCTTTCTTTCTGGAATCGGTGACAAACTCTCGTAACAATTTCGACTCTACTTGTGCGATTCTGAATATGTCGGCCTTTCGGGCTTGCACCTTTCTGGCCCCAGCATAAGCTTTAATCAATGTATTCGCGAGCATCTCAAAGGAATCTATGAAATGCTCAGGCAGTAATGAATACCACATTAGGGCTCCCCTCGTGAGGGTTTCGCCGGATTTCTTTAGCAACACAGATTCAATTTCGTGAGGAGCTAGATCATTTCCTTTCATCGCCGTTGTATAGGTGGTAATATATTCCTGTGGGTCTGATGTTCCATCATACTTTGGAACTTCAGGCATTTTGAAACGCTTAGGGATTAGTACTGGTGCAGCACTTGGCCTGTACGGTAATTGAACATACTTCTTCGAGTTCGGGCCTTTCAATACTGGTGGTGCGCCCGGGATTTGATCCATGCGGGTGTTTACTTCCCTCCTGAACCGTAAAAGCTCATCTTTGAATGAATTGCTCTCGTTGTTAAGACCTGATCTGCTCCCCCCAGCCACATCGGAGCTGACTTCACCCTTGGGAGTATTGTTATCGATTCTCTGTGTTGTTTGGTGTGCGGGAACAACGGGAGGAATCAGATCGCGCCTGTTTGTATTATTCGAAGCACTTGATAGCGCCTGCTTCAGTTCCGTCATAACCTGATCCTGCCGCGTGTGATGTCCTAAAATGATTGCATGTTGCTCTTGCAGGATCCTCAAAGCATCCGCTACTTGCTCCTCGTCAGCATCATCGGGGGTTCTTTCCCGAACCTGTCGAGGGTACCGTCTGTCATTAACCAGTGTAGCATCATTCCCCTCATTGCAGGTGTCACTGATTGAGTCCTCGAAATGAAGTTGATCCCCTCGAATTTCGGGGTTGTGTGCATCGTTAACTGTGTTATCTGTCATTTTTTGCGATTTTTTCTAAGACAAAAATAGTCAAAACACGTTAGTAAAAGAGGCAATGATCAATTTAATTGCACGGCTATCTAGGCCCCACGGTGGGCGCCAAACTATTTAGCCGTAAAACGGTACAGTTAAACTTATACGTGATTTCTAGACAAATGAACTAATTTGATCATGAAATAATATAATAATCGAAGAAATACGCAGTACTTAGCCTTGGAATGTTGGTGAAATAACAAAGATAGTGATTCTGTGAACACGGTTTCTGAACACAGCAATGATGGGATCAAAAAGCAAGAGAGTGAAATTGTATAAAGCTTTGTATAGAATATAATATATGTTCTTGCCAGAAATTTTGTGTCCCTTACAATGATAACTGAGCTCACTATTTATAGCTATGTCTAGGGAAGAAGGTCCTAGGATCGTGTCATCCTTTAATGTCAATTATGAGGGTCATTGATGAAGATGTAACGTTGAGCGTAATTGCCAAATTCTTTGTAACGGACTGTCGCTCTTAATGTTGTAGAATATTCCTTAGTAAATGCTATCGGGCGCAGTGCATTTAATACACTTTTATGAACGTTATCCGTTCCGGTGACAAGCGCAGTGGCTACATTCGGTCCTCAGCCATTCCATCTTGGATTCCACCTGTCCTCTTTTTAGTCAGCCACGCGTCATATCATATTTTACTCTATACAATTTTGTTGTTTATTTTGTTGTTATTATTTGGTTCAAAAGAAGAAATCGTACTTATGATTTGATGTAAACTTTAAAAATAGTATATTTGAAAATTCTCTTTTGCATATTACTATCTCCGTTTCAGTTTGTGTGAACCTATTTCCTTTTTGGTCCGTTCAAAAAAGAATGACCATTTTCTAAATTTGGAAATAATTTTGCTTAAACTTACAATTCTACCTTTAATGAGAAGCCTTTATAATCACACAAATACTCTGGCCCTTTTTTGAATTGTTTAGGACCACAAATTCCAAAAATCTTCATTTTTTCTTAAACTTTGTGCCCAGTCAAATATGTTCACATAAATTGGAACGGAGTATATTTTTGTCTTTTTGATTGGGACAGAGAACATTATAGTGCCAATTAGTCAAAGGTTTTTTTCCGAGAATGCAGCCCATATGAAATTAAAGGTGAGTTGACTGTTTCAAAGATTCGGAAAAGAAAACGAGAAAGGCATTTCACATGCAAAATTTGATTATTATTCCCTTCAGGGCCAGCTCCAAAGTTACGAGGGGAAAGGCTGGTGCCTCAGGCCCATTTAAAAATAATAATAAGTTCATAAATATTTCAAAAATAATATTTAGTACTTTTAATATAAAAATAGAGTTTTTAATATAAAAAGAAAGAAATATTTTTAGATATAGAAATAAGATAATAATTTGACTTACTTAAAATGGGTAGATGAATAGTTTTCTAAACGTTTCGGTTTTTTACTTTTTATTCCTTCATTAAAAATTTTGTTCTCTCTTCCTTAATTTGTCTAAGTCTTTCTTTTTTCTAATCTTTTCATGTTTCAGAAAATTTTACATATTTTCAGTCTTTCTCTTTGATATTATTACTTACCTTCTTTGTCAAAGATTTCATTAGTTCAAGTATTCAATAATACTTTTAAGTTTATAATAGTTTTATACTTTTATTGCTATGTAAAATCTTTCCTAAGATCAATAATATCTCAAGAAAGATTAAATGAGTTGGTATATTATAAATTGAACATGAACTATTAGAGAAAATCAATTATAAAAAAATTATTAACAACTTTATATATCAAAAAATTAATAGAATAGATTTCAAATAACATATCTTATAATTTTCTTGTAAAAATTTAGGCATCATATTAAACTATTGCTTCGGATCCGTACGTGCTTAGCCACCCCTAATTCTCTTTCAATAATATTTCCATTGATCTGAAAGTGATGCAGCTGTTTGTTGCTTTTGCAAATTTCTATGATTGATATTAGTAGTACTGTCTTTGCTGGCTCCCACCATTAAAATCTCTAGAATTATGAGCATGCATAAATCTAATCACGAATCTCGACAAACAGTAATACATAACTGTTGGCAAATGTATTGTCTTTATCGCTAATTAGTATTAATATTAATAAAGCATGCAGCGAGAATCGAACGTTTTTTGGTGTTTTAGAAACTGTGTACTCGCACTTATCTTTGTGAACCAGTTGAAAATGTAGCAAAAAAAGATTCGGTTGCTAACTTTGAGTATGAAATCGTTTTGTTGGAGAACAAAACAACGATTTATCTTACAACGTGACATTTTGCTTCATATGTTATAGGGAAAAGTTTATCTTTCAACGTGAGATTTTTTAGGCAAATCCAAATTTGGTGAGGCCCCAATACAAATATCTGAATACAAAGTGGCCAAAAAAAAAGTTTGTTACCTACTACGTCCCACCTACCAGACATAGAAACGTTTTCCTCATATCTGAACTATTCGAATTATAAATATCAGTTGTACTTTTCATTTTGGTATAATAATATACTTATATGGTTGGCCTTCTCAGCAAATTGAGGGACTACTCATGATATCGAGTAAAAGGAGATTAGGGGTATTTAAAGAAAAATCAAAAAGTCTAAAATAAACTGAAAATTAAATCAAAATAAAAAATAAAACCGACATATTCTTTGATTCGATTTTAAATTATAAAATTGTTTTGGTTCGCTATTTAAAATCGAACTAACCGACTCTGCATGTATATGTAAGTACTTATATAGTATTGTTTTATAAATTTTTATGACCATAAGATTTTCTTATAGGGATCTTTTAAACATTTTATATAGTTTTAATCAGAACAAGTTGTATATATGCATTCTTGGTGCTTATTTGAGTTTTCTGTTCTTCTCTATGACTTTATTTAGGAGAGATTTCCACGTTGGTTTAATCATTAATTAATGTTAGGAAAGTCTGAAAAATATATGGACATAAGGTTGTTATTTGATTTATCAAACCCAATAATTGTTTTGTCTTGCAATGAAATTTGTTACATGTAAATGTTTCAATAGATAAAGTTAGCTAAACTTGGTAATCAATCTTGGATAATCAGACTCTGCCCTAAACTCTTCGGGCAAAATCACCGGGATAACTATGTTAGCTATTCGTTTCGGCGCTACCCAGTGCCACTCTACTATTGGTACAGAACCCTTCGCGGGTTGGTAAGAAGTCAATCTTGTTTGGTAAGACGGAATTGGACAAAGAAAAGAGAGTGCTCGACCGGAACAACGGCCACGGTCTTAGGCTGACCAGCATTGTATTGATCTAGTTCCAGGTGTTGTCCTTTCTTTCCTCATTGCCACCTTACCTGCCTTATAGCTTTGGAAATTTAATTAGTCCTGCAACTCCCCTAGCTGCACATGAATGCACAGAGAAGGCCCTGACTTTTGAACGACTAAGCAACTACTAAGCTCCCGCCCACCCCCTTAAGATGCACGACTAGAAGAAAGAGATCTTTCTATTGATAGGAATGGAACATCTTAGAAAAGCTGCGAAGACGGGACTAGTTTCAAACGGGCTGGTGAGGCGAGAGTCCTTCACTGCACTCACTCCCCTCCGTCACCCTTCTAAGCTCATTTGCCCTATGCCTTTAGTCTGCTTTGAATGATTCTTTCACTCTTCGAAGGTGAGCGAAGTACTTCGAGGGATTATATGGAAGGAACCTCTGCTAAGAATGGACGTGTGATTCATCCTAACAACTATCAATTAGGGGCCAGCCGGCCCGTAGATCTAAAAGGATCCAGCCATAGGCCTGACCGGATATCGTTTGTCCACAAACAAAACAAAAACAAAGTTGATTTTTAGTAGTAGTTCATGAGACCTCGAATTCCCACGTTCCAGCGTGCATTATGCCACTATCAATGGAAAGATCTCCATGTGTGGCATGATAAGGAATCCTAGAAAAGATCGATTGAGACTCCCTCCACGGTCCCACGAAGATCTCTACGTACTTGTCCAGGACAAGTGAGATCTTCGGTCTGCGTGCCTGGGAGCAGCTCAAACAAAGAAGAGTCTGGTCCGGTCTATACCACTTACGAGAAAGAACCCCAAGTCAGTAAAGTAGTTAACCAAACACAAGTAAGAAGTTTGTCAGTCCTTCCTCCGATGCCTCCCGTTCATTCTTCTTCATTTCATCATTTTGTTGTGTTGTTCTGTTCATAGGTCCCAAGCCCTTCTTAGAAAGGAGCTCTCTCTTTTTTCCAGCCTTCTTTTTATTTTAAAGGCATATAGTGCGTTCTCGCTTTCAGGGGGATTTCAAGTCAAAATCTAGTACAAGGAGGAAGCGAAAGGCTAGCTATCAGGTACGAAACAGAGTATGACTATAATAAATCATAGAGCAGTGGGGAGCATGCCCATCCCATTAGATATCATTTGAGCTTCCCCTTTCCTAAAATCCTGGACGTGGTACTGACGCATGAACTTGGTTACTGGTATATATATATATATATATATATATGTATTAAGTTAGTTGAACTTGTTAATCAAAATGCCTTAGAAGGCATTTCTATGTTTTGTAATATTGATGACAAATTTAAGTATTAATATAAGTGTTTACCCTAAAAATCGGATAACAATTGAATTTGTATATGGTTTTAAGGATACATGATATAATTTGATACAGAGTGATAAATCATATCAATTATGGAAATAAAAGATAAAAAGATAAATGCAAACCACGCAAGTTTGAGCATTCCTAGCCTTGTGAGATTAATCTCCCCCGAGCTAGAAAAAATATAATTGATAATATTATTGATGTTGAAGTGCAATAAACTATGACAAAGATAGAAATAACGGTATATAGCCTTTTGATATGAGTTACAATATGCCTTATGAATTATCAAGTTCCCCCTTAAATATTAGGGAGATCTACCCTTTGAGATATTATTTTATTATTCTATAAAAGGCAAAAGTCCTTGATTTGCTGACTGTTGGTTCCCCTTTTGAGCCGTTCTGTAATTTTCGCCATAATGATTAGTTAATAGCGAGAATTACGGACCCCTGCCGGATGAGTTAGCAAAGCTTTCTTCGAGATCGTTAGAAATAGGACCGGTCACGCCTTCGGCAAACTCGAGGGCAAATCTGATGGTTTCGATGGCTAATTTTGATAGTGCTTTGGATTCGATCATAATTACCACGTGCCAATCTTGTTTGGTGGTGTTAGTTGTCAGATCGACCTTTGAGCTCGACTTCACTCGATCATCAATATTTCGGCCCTGGCTTAATCAAGGAGTTCGGATGTTAGATCGAATATCGAGCTCGATTTTACCCGTATACAGATAGTTCCCTCGCTTTTCGGAGAGTAGATGACGAGAAACGATATGAGCCTCAGATTCTCACTTCGATATATCATGACGCAAGTGACAAAAATATGACGACAAAAATCCCCTTATTTTTCGGAGAGCAAATGATGTGAAACGATTCGAGCTTTCGATTCTTACTTCGATAAAACATGACGATGAATTCATGATGTAAGTGATAAAAGTAGTGGAAACATCCCATCGGTCCAGTCTTCGAGGCATTAAATATGTGTCAGTTAACTGTAGGCCATCTTGAGATGTGAACCGCCGTGATGTGAACCGTCGTTGGGGAACACTATAAATACCCTTCAATCCATTCATTAGAACATTTTCCATTCCAACTCTTGCTCTTGCGTTTTAAGAAAATTTCATCATCTTCATCTTCCGGTCTTCTGGTTTTAAGCTTAAGAACTTTCTTCCTTGTGAGTTCTTTGAAATTTCTTCATAAGTTACCTGCTAGTTATAACTCCTTTTTTATTAACATCTTCTTCTTTCCTCTATTTAGAAAAAAAATGGCAATGACTTAAAAATCTGTTCCTAAAAAAGAATTCTTCCTCGAAACCATCGAAAAATGTTTCACCTACTTCTAATGAGGAACCAATATCGGAACCCCATCTAAAGTCGTTTGTCCCTTCGGGGTGCCTAACCGGGGCTGACTTTAAGATCGAGAATACCCCTTTGGTACCGGGTCGGTACGAGCCGGTCTCGAGGTACATATACACTATTACTGCTAGCATCCTCGATAAGGTCAAAGAGGATTGCCACTGGGAAGATAAACTTGTTGTGATCCCTATCCCCGAGGAATTGATCACCACCTATGTGGAGGGTTTTCTAAGTATTTACACTTACCCTTTCACACTGGGTCCTTTAGACCCAGTCATCATAGCCCTCTAAACAAAAAGTACGAGGTAACTCTCGGGCAGATTCACCCCTCGTTTTAGAGGATTGTAATTCTTCTGTATTTCTTTGTGAGCAACATCAAGGGGTGTCCATTTACTATCGATCACCGCATGCGCCTCTATAGACCTCGACTTTATCGAGGGGGATTAATCAAGCTCGTACGTCGAGCCACTAAGGCCATATTCTCGAGCATCGATGATGATCGGGACTGGGGCTGGTTGGGCCGATTCGTTCGTGTGAGGACCTCGGATTTGATCCCGGCTGTAGATATGCCATTTCCTAAGAAATGGAATATGAAACGTAAGTATACCTTTGCCTTCAAGATTTCTTTTATTGCTTTTCTTTTTCATCCCTTCTCATTGATGTTATATGATGATGCAGCTGCTGCCCAGATGCCGGATGTTGTTTCTCGACTGAAGGAGTGGGTCGAGGGCATTGTGACACAGACCTTATTCCGAGCGCATATGGCGTGAGCTCTCGAAGGGCCGATGGGAGGCCCGTAATCATGGTGAGAATTTCTTCTCTAAGTTATATTCTATCTTACTGTCATATCATCGATCTTTAAATAGTTTTACTTTCTCTTTGTAGGTATACCAAAAGACGTCGAAATGAGGCCTCCGTCAGCCGATGATGACGTATATGCCGATCCCTCTGCTCTGAAGCAGGATAAAGAAAAGAAAATAAAAAAGGCTCCGAGTTCATCGGGCCCTGAGAAGAAGAGACAGAGGAAACAACTGGCGCGCAAACCTAAGAATGCCAGCGCCCGAGAACTCTCATTGGACTCACTCCAACGGTTGAGGGATGTGTCCAAAGAAGAAGAAGAAGATTCTGAGCTGGTGGCCCACGTGAGAAGCGATTTCGAAATGCCTCAAGCCATGGAGGTCGTAGAAGAAGCAGTGGCTGAAGTTTTCGAGCCAGGGAGGGTCGAGACCGATTTGCCTCAAGCCAGCGAGGCCAAAAAAGAAACTGTGACGGGTACATCTCAGTCAAAAGATAATGTGCCTAAGGAGGCGTTTGGGGTGATTGATCTATCTGGGTCTCCTTCGTTTACCAATTCTATGATAAACGAGGCTCATGCATTGAAAGGTAACCTCGACGAAGGGGCCCAAGGAACAGCCGATTCTTTCCACAATGTTTTCGACGGCATGGATTTTACTGCTTCAGAGGATGACACCGGTTTGGGCGACTTACCGGTACCAAGATACCGTCCCTGGGAGCTGGCGGGTCTTCTTCAAGCCCAAAATTAGTGAATCAGTTCCCTGTTCCGAGTGTTGATCGTACTCGGAGACGTGCAATTTTTATGTCCATTCCAGAGGACGCCCGGGTTCTCTGTGCCCCGGTGTGGATTGCTAGTTACCTTCGGTGCTTGGTGAGCGAAGATGATCGAGCTAGAATGAATGAGGTGGAAGCGACCTGCCTATTCAACGAAGCTCAGGCCTAGTTAGAAGCGGCTCGGAAGGAGCATGTCGGTTTGGTCGAGCAGGTAATACGAATATTCGAACTTAGTGATGATGATTCAGACACATTGGCTAACGACTCGATCCCACATGTTCAAAAGAGACTTGACCAGATCGGGTATCTCCAGGTGGAGGTGGACATGGTGAAGGCTGAAGCCGAAGAATGGAAGAAAAATATGGACCGCCTGGCCTCGAAAAAAGAGACTGCCCGGGCGCAATTGGCTTCGGATAAGGTTCAGCTTCGGGCTATAAAGGAGAAATATTCGGTGCAGGCCAATATGATTGAGGGACTCCATTCTCAGTTAGCTTCGGCTGCTTCTGGTTAAGAGGCCCTGGCCAAGGAGCTTGAGGCGGCCAAGTTAGAGGTCGTTGTGACCAAGACCGAGGTCGATGATAAAGTGGCTCAGTTCAAGGCCGATGCCGAGGCCATTCAGGAAAAAGAGAGAGAGATGGTGAATCATGCGGTGTGGCACTCCCAAAGGGAGACACTCGGGGGAGTCCATGCTCAGAGTTTTGACATATTGGCTGAAATTGAGAATGCCAAAATATGCGAAGCCAAGGCCAAGAAGTTGGCTTATCCCGAGGAGGATTCCGAAGGGTCTGAAGTGTCTGGTGGGTTCGATGGTGGCGAAGACCCTGTAGGCGATGATGTAGTACCCGATGTTTAGGGTCTTTTTACCTTTTGTACTATCTTTTGTTGAGGTCGTTCGGCATTTTATAAAAAATATTCATCGGGGCTATTCAGCCCTTGTAAAGAAATCTTTGATATATATAAGGCTTTTCCTTTTCATAGTTTTTGAATCTTTCCTTTCCTTTGTTTGTATTCGCAAAGGTCAAAATGCCTTAGCATGAAATGATTCGGTTATGTTCGAAGGTTCGAACAAACCTTGCATTTACTTTGTGTTAAGGCATTGTAGGAATTCAGTGTTACCGAAAACTTTTCTCCAATAATAATTTAGGTTTATAGTTTGTCAAGGATAGCTTTTAAAACCGGTTATGAGAGATTTTCAAAGGCCTTTTTTTTGTTACGAGTCTCGGACGCCTCTGAGCTGTATTAGTATGGCCGTAGCCTTTTTAGTTCGGGCGCTGCCAAATAAGTTTCATGCCCTCGAGTGTTATTAACTCGGAACGGCCTTAGCCTTTAATTCGGGCATTGCCAAATAAGCTTTATGCCCTCGAGTGTTTTTAACTCGGAATGGCCTTAGCCTTTTAATTTGGGCATTGCCGAATAAGCTTTATGCCCTCGAGTGTTTTTAACTCGGAATGACCTTAGCCTTTTAATTCGGGCATTGCCAAATAAGCTTCATGCCCTCAAGTGTTTTTAACTCAGAATGGCCTTAGCCTTTTAATTCGGGCATTGCCAAATAAGCTTTATGCCCTCGAGTGTTTTTTAACTCGGAATGGCCTTAGCCTTTTAATTCTGGCATTGCCAAATAAGCTTTATGCCCTCGAGTGTTTTTAACTCGGAATGGCCTTAGCCTTTTACTTCAGGCATTGCCAAATAAGCTTTATGCCCTCGAGTATTGTTAACTCGAAACAGCCTTAGCCTTAAAATTAGGGCAATGCGAAAGTGGCAGTCCTCGAGTGAGATTGAATGTTCGAACTTGGATTAAGGTGGCCCTTGGGCTCGATAGCTTTAGCTTTAGGAATTTCCTTGAAAGATGTAAGAAGTACTTTAAAGGACAAGATGTTTATGTACAAGGAAGAATCTTCTTTTATATTCGTGTGCACAATAGTTGTACATGCATACATGTTTTGTGCCAGGGCTCGAGCGGTCTGTGTACGCACAGTTCATTTGACCGTTTGGCCCTTACAATAAATTTTTTCCTCGTTAAAGTCGATATCTACGAGGGTATTGCCCCCAGTGTTCGAGGTTGACCGAAGAGAGGCCTCGAATGCTGTTGTGATCATTGCCACTGGTTCGTAGCCGGCCATCGATTCTAAATTAGCACAATTTTCTTGCTACCTCATTAAAAACATTGCCGGAAAACCCATTTGGGACAAAACGGATTCAAGGGAAATAGAGTGTAACGCGTGCTTTCAGACCTAGGATTTAGTATCATCCTTTGTAGGTTGCCTGTAAGTGTCAGTTTGAAATGTAAAAAGAAAGAAAGAATTGGGGTCGTACCTTAGCAATAATATCGCTTTAAGTGAGTTATATTCCAATTGTTCGGTAATTGCTCATCGTTCATTGTTCCGAGCTTGTAGGATCCTTTTCCGGTGATCTCGATAATTTGGTACGAATCTTCCCAGTTTGGGTCCAATTTCCCTTCATTCGGGTTTCAGGTGCTCAACGTGACTTTAATTAGTACCAAGTCCCCTGTATTGAAGTGTCATAGGTTGGCCCTTCGATTATAATACCTTTTGATCCGCTGTTTTTGGGAGGCCATTTGGACGAGGGGGCCTTCGCGCCTTTTATCTAATAGCTCTGGGCTTATATTCATAGCTTTGTCGTTTGATCCTGTGTTGCATATTGGAATCTGATGCTCGGTTCTCCGACCTCGATCCGTATTAAAGCTTCGGTGCCATAAACAAAAGAAAACAGGGTGGCCCCGGTACTGGACTTCAAGGTTGTACGGTATACCCACAGGACCTTAGGTAGCATTTCCTTCCATTTTCCTTTGGCGTTGATCAACCTCTTTCTGAGGTTTTGGATTATGGTTTTATTGGTGGATTCTTCTTGTCCGTTCCCACTAGGATGGTAAGGAGTGGATAAAATTCTTTTGATCTTATGGTCTTCAAGAAACTGTCTTACTTTGCTGCCAATAAACTGTTTCCCGTTGTTGCACACAATCTCGGTCAGTATTCCAAATCGACATACGATGTGGTCCCAGATAAAATCGATGACTTCTTTTTCTCAGACATTTTCATATGCTTGTGCTTTCACCCATTTAGAAAAATAGTCAATTATAAGTAAAATAAACTAAGCCTTACCGGGTGCCCGCAGAAGGGGGCCAATGATGTCCATTCCCCATTTCATGAATGGCCAAGGCGACAAAACCAAATGCAACAGCTCCCCGGGTTGATGAATCATCGGAGCGTGTCTTTGGCATTCATCACATTTTCGAACGAACTCCCTCGCATCTTTTTCCATTTCGATCCACTAGTAATCGGCTCTGATTATTTTTCGGACCAGCAATTAAGCGCCCGAATGATTTCCACAGGTGCCTTCATGGATTTCCCTCAGAATGTACTCAGTGTCCCCTGGCCCTAGACATATTGCAAGTGGACCATCGAATGTTCTTCTGAACAGGGTTCCGTCTTCGGCCAGGCTAAATCGGGCTGCTTTTGTACGCAGGGCCCTCGACTCTTTCGGGTCCGAGGGAAGTTTTCCGGTCCTGAGATATTCCATGTACTTGCTCCTCCAGTCCCAAGTTAGGCTCATCGAGTTGATCTTGGCGTGGACTTCTTCCACTACCGATCTCATAAGCTGCACAACTTCTCCCGAATTGAACTCGTTGTCTTCGACCGACGATCCCAAGTTAGCGAGGGCATCGTCTTTGTTGTTTTGATCCCGAGGTATATGTTGCAAAGTCCATTCTTTGAACCGATGTAATATCACCTTTAATTTGTCAAAGTATCTCTGCATTCGTTCTTCCCTGACCTCGAATGTTCCATTAACTTGATTTACCACAAGGAGGGAGTCGCACTTGGCTTCGATCACCTATGCCCCCAAGCTTTTGGCTAATTCAAGGCCTGCAATCATGGCCTTGTATTCGGCCTCGTTGTTAGTCAATTTCACAGTCTTAATAGATTGTCTAATTATATTACCTGTTGGTGGCTTTAGTATTATACCAACTCTCGATCCCTTTGCATTAAAGGCCCCGTCTGTAAAGAGGGTCCAGATTCCCGAAGATGTCCCTGATTTAACTAATAACTCTTTTTCGACCTCAGGTATTAGGGCCGGCGTGAAGTCGGCCACGAAGTCCGCCAAGATTTGGGACTTGATAGCGGTTCGAGGTCGGTACTCAATATCATACCCACTTACTTCCACGGCCCATTTGTCCAATCGGCCCGAGAGTTCGAGTTTATGTATAATGTTCCTTAACGGGTAAGTAGTTATGACACATATGAGGTGACATTGGAAGTATGGTTTTAGCTTCCTAGAAGCACTTAGCAAAGCGAGCGCTAATTTTTCTAGGTGAGAGTACCTAGTTTCGGCCTCACCTAAGGTTTTGCTAACATAATAAATTAGAAACTGCGTACCTTGGTCTTCCCGAACCAAGACTCCACTTACCTCTACCTCGGAGACCGCAAAGTATAAATACAGTTGTTCGTCTGTCTTTGGTGTGTGAAGTAGCGGTGGGCTCGATAAGTATCTTTTGACCTCCTCCAGAGCTTGTTGACATTCCGGAGTCCATGAGAAGTTATTCTTCTTTTTTAATAGTGCAAAGAATCGGTGGCTCTTGTCGGACAACCTCGATATAAATCGCCCCAGAGCAGCTATACGCCCGGTTAGCCTTTGCACGACCTTTACATTGTCAATGATCGTGATATCTTCTATGGCTTTGATCTTGTCGGGGTTGATATAGATTCCTCGGTTAGATACCATAAACCCAAGGAATTTACCCGATCCAACTCCGAGCGTACATTTTTCCGGGTTCAGCTTCATATTGTACTTCTTCAATATGCTGAAGGTTTCCTGCAAATGTTTTAAATGGTCCTCTTCTCGCAGGGACTTGACCAACATATCGTCAATGTAAACTTCCATCAATTTTCCTATTTGTTCTTCGAACATCCGATTTACTAAGCATTGGTATGTGGCACCAACATTTTTTTAATCCATACGGTATTATATTATAACAATACGTGTCATTTTTATTGATAAAGGGGGTTTTTTCCTGATCATCCGGGTCTATTTGTATTTGGTTATACCCGGAATAGGCATCGAGAAAATTGAGGATCTCGTGGCCGGCCGTGGCATCGATCATACGGTCGATGTTGGGCAAGGGAAAAGAGTCTTTGGGCATGCTTTATTTAAATCTTTGTAATCTACATATATTCTTAGTTTATTCCCTTTTTAGGGACTACCACTATGTTTGCTAACCAATCCGGGTATTTAACCTCTCGAATGGACCCTATTTTAAGGAGTTTAGATACCTTGTCCTTGATGAAAGCATGTTTGGCCTCGGAATGGGACCTCCTCTTCTGCTTGACCGGATTGATTTTTGGGTCCATGCTTAGTTTGTGAGTGGTTATCTCTGGTGGAATCCCGGTCATATCAAGATGGGACCAGGCGAAATAATCTATGTTAGCTACAAGAAATTGAATAAGTTTATTCCTGAGTTCGGGAGTTAATCCCGTGCCCAGGTATACCTTCTGATCGGGTAAACACTCGATCAGTATAACTCGTTCGAGCTCTTCGACCATTGAGTTGGTAGCGTCGGAGTCATCAGGGGTTATAAAAGTTTGGGTAACCCCGTAAGCATCGTCTTCATAAGTCTTCTGCTTATTCGGTTGAGTCTTGGACGGTATCGATGATTGCTATTTGGCCTCTTAGTTCGTGCTCAAATTTGTTTCCTTCGATGTTGTGGATGTTAATATTGGAACCACTTCTTCAATTGCAAACACCTCTCTTATTGCCGGTTGTTCCCCGTAGATTGTCTTAACCCCCCCCCCTCCTCCCCTCCCCCGGGTTGGGAATTTCAACACTTGGTGAAGAGATGAGGGCAATGCCCTCATGTGATGGATCCATGGCCTTCCGAGGAGGGCATTGTACCTCATATCCCCTTCTATCACATAAAACTTGGCCTCTCGTATGATCCCGATGGTATTGACCGGTATTGTTATCTCTCCCTTTGTTGTTTCACATGCCATGTTGAACCCGTTTAGGATTCGGACTGCAAGAATCATTTGTCTTGTAGACCCTCGACCGAATTATGTTGGCCGAGCTACCTGGATCAATTAACACACATTTCATTTTAGTTTTATTTACTAGTATAGATATTACCAGTGCATCATTGTGAGGTTGTATGATCTCTTTCGAATCCTCGTCGTTGAAAGATAAGATTCCTTCCGATATGTAGTCTTGAGTTTGTTTCTCCCTGGTGATGGACACTCTGGTCCGTTTCAGCCTCGGCTCTTATGGGATATCGACTCTACCGATGATCATATTAATGACGTGTTGATGTTCGGTATCTTCTTATTCTGTCTGTCTGTTAGGGTCTGTTAGAATCCCTGTTCCTGAAATGATTCTTTTCCCGGTCGCTCAAGAATTCTCGAAGGTGCCCATTGTTGAATAATCAGGCTACTTCTTCTCTCAAATGTCGACAATCTTCCATTCTATGACCGTGAGTTCCATGATATTTGCACATCTGGTTAGGATCCCTTCGAGCTATATCGGATTGTAGAGGTCGGGGCCATTTGGTCTCCTTGAATCGCCCGATAGCTGATACGATGGCGGCAACATCGATGTTAAAGTTGTATTCTGATAGCCTTGGCGCTTCTTTAGGCCCGACGGACCTGTCGAAGCTGTTTTTGGTCATGAGCTCCCGGTTGCTTCAACTTTGTTCATTTCTCCTTTCGCTTCTTATGGGGTTCCCCAGACCCACTGCTCCTCCGATCTTCATTATATGGCCGATATTGATTCCTGTTTGATCCTGGTTGACGATCGGTGTCCCTCTTGACTCTGTCGAGGGTTCTGGAGGGATAAACAGACTCCGAGGGGGCCCCGAGTTGATCATCTTCGACCCTAATTTTTGATTGATACCGATTGAGCACATCGGCCCAGGTAACGGCAGGGTACTCTATCATATTCTGCTTCAATTGCTGTGAAGCCACCGAGCTTCGAATAGTGAGTCCCTGAGTGAAAGCTTGAATGGCCTAATCATCAGCGACCGACGACAGATCCATTCGTTCTATTTGAAAACGTGTCATAATGCAAGGTAAGCAACTAACAGACAATACAATCCAAATGAAATTGAAGGAAAATAGTGAAGAATTATCTGGACATTACAAATTAACCCAAGAACTAGTAATAAAAATCATGAGCTTCTAAGACTTAGAATTAACAAAGCTGATACAAATAATTACACGATCTGTTTGAAAGCTACATAAACAGATTAACAAAATCTAAAGCCACCAAGGACAAGTGGCATCTATATCCGGAATGCACGAACATCTTCAGGGTCAGCTCCCGACATCACCAGCAGCTCCGCTCCAAAAGTCTGCACAAAAGGTGCAGAAGTGTAGTATGAGTACAACCGACCCCATGTACCCAGTAAGTATTTTATCTAACCTCGTGGAAGTAGTGACGAGGCTTTTTAGAAAAATGGTGCTCACTAATAAAAATATGTACTGAAATCTAGCAATAGAACTATACTATAGTATAATAGGATAGAGTACACAAAATGAATGTACAAAACAATAGCAAAGTACTAGAAGAGATCACAATTCAACAGTTTCCATTATCTCAACCAATCCTTCCCTTAGAGAGAAACCAATATACCATAATAGTCACCCCATAACTTTCATAACGTGAGGAACATACTCTAAATCAAGTCAATTGCACGGCAACACCCTTCATGCATTTATCTCATCCTCACTAAATATGCATACAACAGTACCAACCGGATGGCAGAAATGTCGATAACAGTAATGACAAAGTAGGAAATACGCAAGTAGCAATAATGAACGAGAATGTACATAAGGGCATCAAAAACAGACAGGCGGAAAGCATAGAGCTGATGACAACAATCAGGAAAAGGAATGTAACTTCAACTAACTAGCATGGTGGAGGCATAAATAAATATATATCGAATAAGAGGGGAACACATGATCTTTATGCATTAACAAGTAGAAGCATGAACGACTAACATGGTAGAAGGCATATACTAAGTGCAACCAAAATAGATACGGCAAAGATATAATTATGACAGCATGAAGTAGGCATGGTATATGCAAGTTTAGCAAGTAGAAGGCATGAGTGACACAATAAAAATTAAGATAAAGAACAAGAACATGGCATTAATGACAAGTCACATAAGAACCATAAATACAACAATAATAGCTCAATGTAACGGCATGAATGTATACACAAAGGAAAGATATCACAACATAATGCATGTCCCTCGTCCTCACCTGCACGGAAAAATCCATCGTGCCATGAACTCATGATAATTTAAAGCATGATAATATAAATGAAATGGCACGGTATCACCCTTCGTTCTTTACACTCACATAACATGGAACGGCATCATCCTTCGTGCTTTTACTCACAAATGATATGGCACGACATTACCTTTCGTGATTTTACTCTTAATAATATGGCACGACATCACCCTTCGTGCTTTTTCTCTTAGTAATATGGAACGGCATCACCCTTCGTGCTTTACACTCTCCCTCACATGATAATGTATAATCAAAGGCACAACGTCACCCTTCGTGCTTTACACTCTTCCTTACCAAGCATATGTATATCAATAACAAACAAGGCAGGAAGCATAAATAACATCAAGGAGAGTGTTTAAACGAATATTCCAAATGAATCCCAATCACAACTTTCCAAGATAATAGTAGTTTAATAAACCCGCAAGAACCTTATTATTCAAGTATTCCAACAAATCTCACAAATGATTTACAGCACAAGTATAGAATCTAGTATCTCAAGAATATCGGCCATAGCAATGTATTAATGATTATGCATATTGATGACCGAATTAAACATACCAATGTATTCTCAAAATTCCATCAAATTTGATCAAGTTATAATAAGCTAAGTCTTAGTTTCTAACATTTAATACTATGTTCTTAGTATCTAGGAGTCAAGTAAGGCATGAGGCAAGAAGGTTACGTGATTCTACAAGACACAATTTATAACATAATTTACCCCCGAGCATGGTTAACACCAGAACGTGCATATATGCTCGTCACCTCATATATGTATCACCCCCGCATGTAGCAAACAATGTCAAATAGCAGGAAATATTCTCTCAAAAAGGTTAGGCAAGACACTTACCTCAATTCGGCTAACTCAATGCTTAATTTAGCTTTTCCTTTACAAATTCACCTCCACTCGGCTCAATCTATCCAAAGACGACTTAAATACATCACACAATGCAAGGTAAAACAATTTTAATTAATAAAGCTGTGATTTTTATACAATTTCTAAAAAGTCAACAAAAATCAACCCCCAGGCCCGCCTGATCAAAACCCGGGTTCAAGGTTAGGTCTTGACTACCCATAGCCT
Source organism: Nicotiana tomentosiformis (assembly GCF_000390325.3). Lineage (NCBI taxonomy): Eukaryota > Viridiplantae > Streptophyta > Magnoliopsida > Solanales > Solanaceae > Nicotiana > Nicotiana tomentosiformis. Next base: position 30,806,435 of record NC_090815.1, on the reverse strand, counting down.
CACGACTCCAAATACGTATTTTGTTTCCAAATTCGAGTTCTATTCGACTCTCAAATCCTAAATTTTCATTTTTCAAAGTTTTGACAAAATCCATAAATTTTTCCCTAGATTCTCATGAATTTGATGTTAAATCTTATGTAAAATCATGAAATGTAGTCTAGAATTGATTAGAGATACTTACCCAATGATTTGGTATGAAAATCCCTTCACAAAATTGCCTCCCATCGAAGCTAGGGTTCAAAATATAACAAAATGAAGCTAAGTCTCGGAATTCTCAGCATTTAGCAGGCTGCAGATGTTGCATTTGCGAGAAGTGGTTCGCAAATGCGACCTCCGCAAATGCGACCCCTGACAGACCAGGCCTTTATCGCAAATGCGATACAAAGTTTGCAAATGCGAAACTCTTCAGGCTTCGCAAAAGCGACAACTTCATCGCAAATGCGATGAAACCAGAACAACACTCAATGTTCTTACCAAAACACTCTGAAGCTAATACGAAACTCACCCGAGCCCCCAAGGCTCTAAACCAAACACCCACACAAGTCTAAAAACATAACACGAACTCACTTGAGCAATCAAAATATCAAAATAACCTCTAGAATCATGAATCAGATGCCAAAATGCATGAAGATCAAAGTAAACTTCAAGAACCTCTAGAGTCGCAACCGAGCGTCCGAACCATATAATATCAAATCCAAATGGTGCCAACTTTTGCAGACAAGTTCTATATGACTAAATGAACCTACTCGATGCTTCAAATCACGCATAACAACCACGAAATGATGAGTCACACCTCAAGTAAAAATCAGTGAACTTTAAAACTTCAATTTCTACAACCGATGCAGAAACCTATCAAAACACGTCCAATTGATCTAGAATTTTGCACACACGTCACATTTGACATTAAAGACCTACTCCAACTTTCTGAATCCGAACCCGATATCAAAAGTTCACTCCCGGTGAAACTTCCCAAAAAAATCCAACTTCCACCATTTCAAGATTAATTCGACTACGGACCTCCAAATTACAATCCGGACACGCTTCTAAGTCCAAAATCACCCAAGGAGCTAATGAAACTAACAAAACTCCATTCCGAGATCCAATGCTAAAAGGTCAAACTTGGTCAACTCTTCCAACTTAGAGCTTAAATCTTAATGTTCATTCTTCCAAATCGATTCCAGATAACTTGGAAACCAACACCGATGATTTACGAAAATTATAATACATCATGCGGAGATACTCGAGACCTCAAAATACCGATAAAAAGTGCAAATGCTCAAAACGACCAGTCGGGTCATTACAAAACAGGACACAAATTCCCCTGAGCATCTTGTTGTCCTTTTGTTTGACTTTGAAAAGGTCTGATTTCCTGGCTTCGACCTTGATAGCACCGGCATGTGCTTTTATAAAAGAGTATGAAAGCATAGCAAATGAGTAAATAGAATTAGGAGGTAAGTTGTGATACCATATCATGGCTCCCTTTGATAGGGTCTCCCCAAATTTTTTCAGTAAAACAGACTCGATCTCGTCATCTTCCAAGTTATTTCCTTTGATGGCACATGTATAAGAGGTTACATGCTCATTTGGATTGGTCGTCCCATTATACTTAGGTATTTCGGGCATACGAAATTTCTTGGGGATCAACTTCGGAGCGGCGCTCGGAATCCAGTCCTTTCAATATCGGAGGTGCTCCTGGGATTTGATCTACCCTGGAATTTGAGGTTTCCATCTTTTTGTCGTTTGCTTCAATTTTATTTTCCCCTGATTCTATCCGATTTGTCAACTCATCGAGCATTTTTATAATTTCAGGGTTAGGGCCTGATTCTCGTTCATTCGACCTTACGACGACCGGCTCAGTTCTGCAGGTGAATTCTTGGGGCGGATCGGGTTCAACCCTGCTTGGTGCCTGGCTTTGGCTCTGCAACTGAGCTATCACCACCTGTTGGGCTTGTAGCATTTCGAAGATTATCCGTAGGTTGATCTCGTCTTCTTCAATGTTTTGCGTGTTTCAAGCTATAGATCGGGCTCCACCATGGACGCTATTTTCGGGGCCAGTAGTGAGGTTCGCATCGATGGCCACATGTGAATTAACATCAATCGGATCCGCGGTTCGAATTCCAACGGGGTCAGCGGGTGGCCCTACGTTACCGGGCGCCACGTTGTTATTCTCACCTTGATGACAGGACCCGTTGTTGATATGTAGGGGTGCTAATTGAGAGTTTGTCATTTTAACCTGAAATCAAAGACACTTCAAAGAGAAAGTGTAAAGTAGTGTGTGTTATGGATATTTGTATCAAATAATCACTATTATCCTTAGCCCCACGGTGGGCGCCAAACTGTTTACCCGAAAAATCGGATAACAATTGAATTTATACGTGGTTTTAAGGATACGTGATATAATTTGATATAGAGTGATAAATAAGATCAATTATGGAAATAAAATATAAAAAGGTAAATGCAAACCACGCAAGTTTGAGCAATCCTAGCCTTGTGAGATTAATCTCTCCCGAACTAGAAATAATATAATTAATAATATTATTGATGTTGAAGTGCAATGAACTACGACAAAGATAGAAATAACAGTATATAGCCTTTTGATATGAGTTACAACATGCCTTATGAATTATCAAGTTATCAAGTTCCCCCTTATATATTAGGGAGATCTACCATTTGAGATATTATTTTATTGTTCTATAAAAGGCAAAAGTCCTTGATTTGCTGACCGTTGGTTCCCCTTTTGAGCCGTTATGTGATTTTCACCACAATAATTAGTTAATGGCGAGAATTACGGACCCCTGCCGGATGAGTTGGCAAAGCTTTCTTCGAGATCGTTAGAAATAGGACCGGTCACGCCTTCGGCAAACTCGAGGGCAAATCTGATGGTTTCGATGGCTAATTTTGATAGTGCTTTGGATTCGATCATAATTACAACGTGCCAATCTTGTTTGGTGGTGTTAGTCGTCAGATCGACCTTTGAGCTCGACTTACCCGATCACAAATATTTCGGCCTTGGCCTAATCAAGGAGTTCGGAAGCTCGATCGAATATCGAGCTCGGTTTTACCCGTATACAATAAGCATCTCTTATTATGTCAAAAGAATAGAAGATAATGATCTAGATTAATTGTTAGAAAAAAGACATAAGTTTTAGCAGCCTTACCAACAATTAAAATCCAAGCTCAGGGCCGGCTCCAAAGTTACGAGGGGTAAGGCTTGTGCCATAGGCCGCAAATTTAGGGGGCCCATTTTGAAAAAATAGTAAGTTCATACATATTTCAAAAATAATATTTAGTACTTTTAATATAAAAATAGAGTTTTTAATATAAAAGGAAAGAAATTTGTTTTAGATATATAAATAAGGTAATAATTTGACTTACTTAAAATAGGTAGATGAATAGTTTTTCCAACGTTTCAGTTTTTCACTTTTTACTCCATTAAATTTTTGCTCTCTTCCTTAATTTGTCCAAGTCTATCTTTTTTCTAATCTCTTCATATTTCAGAAAATTCTACATATTTTCAGTCTTTCTCTTTGATATTTTTACTCACATTCTTTCTCAAAGATTTCATTAGTTCAAGTGTTCAATAATACTTTTAAATTTTTAATAGTTCTATAATTTTATTATTCTGTAAAATATTATATAAGATCAACAATATCTCAAGAAAGATTAAATGAGTTGGTTATATTATCAATTGAACATGAACTATTAGAGAAAATCGATTATAAAAACAATATTAACAACTTTATATATCAAAAAGTTAGTAGAATAGACTTTAAATAAAAATATATTTTATAACTTTCTTTTAAAAATTTAGGCCTCTTATTAAGTTATGGCTTTAGGCCTCATATGTGCTTGAGCCGCCCGTCCAAGTTCACACATTAGCGGCCTTTTCTTATTATCGGTAAAGATCATCAATTGGTGGAGAAAGAAATCCATTAATTGTCCGTATCATTAAGTAATGGCAAGCAATTTCCTAAATTTGCCTTTATTCATATGGGCCCCACAATTTTTGAAAGATATAAATAAAATATTTTTGCACGTAATTGATAATTAATGAAACCGCAAGGCGTATATCCATCCATATGAGAGGGTGAAGGTCATTGAAAGGTTATTAGGTAAGAAATTTACCATTTTTACTAAAGACTTCTAGTGCGGCCAATATATTAGATAATAAATTATTTACCTTGTCTTCTCAGTAAATAATATTCTTTAGTTATATATATATGGTATTTTTTTATGGAAAGAAATATGTTTTTATTAGGAGGCCCTAGGGCAATTATAATTTATGGAGAAGTCCTTGGAGCTAAAGTATTTGTCTAAGAGTACTTAGTCTATCGTTAAATACACATGTGACTCCATCAGTCTGGCATTCTACGATAGACAAAGTCTAGAAGGCTCCTAGGTGTTCTGTTAAGTTTTTTTTTTCTGAAAAATAGTCATATATATCTCTCTACTATCAAATATTGTTTAAAGTTACCCACCGTTATACTCATCATCGATCAAAATTGCTCCTACCGTCTTACTATTAAATATATTTGCACCCATTTGACGGAAGGGATAGATGGCAGCCTTCTATACATTTTTTAATACCCAACCAATTGCCCATACTAGATACCCGATGTCCATAACCCTATGCTTGACCCATCCCAGACTTAATCAACTAAATCCTCATCCCTTTCTCTTATTTTATCTCTTTCCCAAGAGAAGCTCCTTCCTCCGTGACTCTCCATGACTAGGTGCTTCCAAATTTCTTACAAACTGAATCTTTTTGTTTCGAATTGTAGACTAAGAAATTGTTTTAATAATTCCTTGTTTATTGCCTTGATTTCCAAATTAAAAAAAAAATCCGAAAAGAAATTTTTGTGGTATTGGATGCTTGAAAATCCAAAAATTGGCTTGATTGTTTGGAGCTGCTCTTGAGTTAGAATTGTGCTAGCAACTGATTTAAAGAACTTGGTAAAAATAATCGAACTCCAACTGCTGGGTTCTTAAGTTATCCAAGTTGGAACCAAAATTGTTAAAGTGTTGAATTACTCTACCGAAATAATTATCTGGGTCTATTTTGTTGAGCTAAAATCTTAGATTAACCACTGATTTTTAGCTTGGTTAAAGAAGATTTGCAAGTAAAAGAGTTGTGGGGTTTCTTGGTGAATCGGATTTGAGGTTCAGAAAAAATATCTTCACTTTCCGGCTCGAAAAATTCGAGCAACTAAGCGTGAAAAATTTAGTTAGTGCTTCTATGATTAAAAATTCAAATTTGAAGGATTTGATAGTACTTGCAGTTGGCAGTTGAGTATTAATTTGGTTCTAATTTATGGTTGCTATTGAGAATTGAGGTTGCAAATATCACTGCAAATTTGGACTTCTTTGAACTTGAATTGTCTATTTTGAAATTCTTTTAAACATTATTGCTTGAGAATTGAATCATGGTGTTGTATGTGCTTAAATCAAAGAGATTAACTACTGCTCGTTAGAAGAATTTAGTACTAAATTTAAGGACCACCATTTTTGAACACTTCCATATTTTGGAGGAAGGAGCTTTTCTTGTGAAGGAGATGAAATACGTTTTGGGATGGGTCGGGTTTAGAGTTATAGATATCGGGTATCCAGTATAGGCAATTGGTTGGCTTATAAAAATATATAAATGGCTGCCACATATCTCTTCCGTCAAATGAGGGGCAAATATATTTAATAGTAAGACGGTAGGGCAATTTTGATCGATTAGTATGACGGAAGGTAACTTTAATAATAGTATTTGATAGTACATGGATATATATGACCTTTTACCTTTTTTTTGGTCAAGGAAACTCCACGACACTTGAAAAACCATGGCTGAAGGTACGTTCCTTGTTGGAAAGAGGTGTTCAATTTATGCCACAATCGATGCAATGGTCTGAGCGTTATAGGAAGTGGTCACAATGGCATATATATTTGTAATATTGCAGCGACCGAAATATTTTTGACGTTCTCACCGGTTTGCATTGAGGCCGCGGTAATAATACCCACACCATCAATGAGAGGACGCGATTATGTTCATGCGGGAAATGGTCGATTTATTACTTGCCTTGCTCACATGCCATGAAGTGCTTTCAATATACTGGGTTTGCAGCGACGAGGTATGTTGATAGAGAATATAGTGTGGCTGTATACGCAAGTAATTTTAGTGGGAACTTTCAACCAGTGGTATCTAAGCATTATTGGCTATCGGAACCATTTGCAACGGTTTGTAACAACGATTTCTTGCATCGTATGCAAGTGCAAAAAAGAATGCGGATACGGAACCAAATTGATGTTGGTGATACCGTATGTGAGTGTAAATGTGGTATATGTTCCCAAACAGGACATGATCATCGTAAATGTCCTAAAATAGGTTTGGGACTCAGTGGCAATTCAGCTCCTGGTGGAAGTTCATCCAATATTGGGAATTTTCAGGCATATTATTAGTTTTTTATAGCAGTATATTTAGTAGGAATAAGTGTCTGTAATGGTGTGTTTGAAATATCAATGAAATAAAATTGTATTTCCAATAGTATTAACTATAGTTGACACTTAGCATTGAAAATTCAATAGAAAACTTAACAAAAACTTGAGAAAAAAAAAGAAATATTTTCATTCGTCATTATCGTCACTGTAGGGAACTAATTCATCGTTACTTTTGTCGGTCTCTTTCTTGTCATTTTCTTCATCTTCTTTGTCATCGTCTTGTTCGCATCTGTCCGGACTGAGGGCATCATAATCTAACCTCAATTGACACACATTTCTCGTATTTCTTTGCTATTATCAATAAGACCACTTGCTTGATTTCTACAATAATATGGCACTCCGATGTCCAACGTTTACGGTAGATATTTGGTATTTCCTCCCACTCTACAACTGTTGGCAATACAGGAATTCATCAAAGCGATCATCAACAATGGGTATGGATATTTGTCTTTGATGGTGATATCATTTATACCCCTATAGTCCACACAAAACCTCCAGGTCCCATCCTTTTTCTTCGCTAATAAAGCTGGTGAGGAGAAGGGAGATTGGCTTTGTTGAATAGTTCTCGTGGTTAGCATCTCTGTCACCTGCTTCTCTAACTCTTCCTTCTGGTAATAATTATACCTATAAGGCCTCAAGCTGATTGGTACAGCCCCAAGCTTTAACGAAATAATGTGATCAAGTGTTCTAACAGGTGGTAAAGTGTTGGGTTCTGCAAAGATATCTTCATAGTCCTTCAGTAGTTCTCGGATATATTTTTCTGGTTCCTTTGGTTCAGGTGATTGATCTACACTTATCAAAAATAAATGAGCCATGAATGCATGTCCTTTCCTCAGTAAACTTCCCATAGAGCTACTGCTGATCGTGTTGAGGCTACCTTCTTCTGGAATTGCATGAAGCACAATTTTATTTCCCTTCCTCTTAATGGTCACACATTTCTTCTCATGATCAAACTTAGTTGGATTGTACTTTTTTATCAGATCATTGCTCAGAATAATTTCACAACCTCCCAGCTTTATGATTATGAAATCCTCATGGAATAGTTTACCCTGCATCTTCCAAAGGAATCCAGCACAATTGGAGTTACATACGACATAGTTACCATCTGCAGCTGTTACACTTATAGGGGTACAATATGTTGGAACATAACCGGTCTCTTTGAGAGCCTGTTCATCAATGAAGCTATGAGTTGGTCCTGAATCTACTAATACAGTGAGACTCCTATTTTTGGCTACTCCTTTAACCAGAATAAAATTTACTCCTTTGTTACTACCCGAGAGTGCACTCAGGCAGATGGCTTCTTATATTTGCTGATCAATCTCATCTTCAGCGATGAGTTCCTGTGGATTATTGTTTTCATCTGTAACTTCCTCAATTTTCTCAACCATGCAGTTCAATTGCTTTGGTTTACACTGGTGACCTGGAGTGTATTTCTCGCCACACTTAAAACACAAGTGGTTATTCTTCAGGTACTCATATATTTCAGGGCTTAATCTAAAAGTATTGGATCTATTAACGGTCACTGTTATAGTTTTCTAAGTCACCGATCCTCCTATAGATGGGGACGACCTAACCGCAGTTTTGTTCCTCTTCTGTACAACCTCAATAGCTTTCTCTTGCATACGAGCTTGCTCATTAGCATGGCTCAAGGTGGCCAGTTTGAACATTTTTACAGCATAGTTAATCTCCTCTTTAAGAGCTCCCATAAAACTGGAAAGGAAATGAGACTCGTTTAAATCTAGATTTCTAAGATTCATCTTAGCTTTGAGGTCCTCAAATTTTCCCAAAAACTCATCCACAGTTCCCGTTTGTGTCAGCTTATTTAATTCCTCTACTATATCCTCCATCAAAACTTTACCAAATCGTATGTATAATTCCTCTTTAAATACGACCCAAGTTACCACACCATTACTTAGAACAAATGAATTATACCAAGTCTCAGCCAATCCATTCAAATAAAGAGCAGCGGCTTCCACCTTTTGATTTTCTATAGTTTTGTATAAGTTAAAATACCTTTCGTATTTTCGGGCTCATACCTTGGGTTCGTGGCCTTCAAAGCTGGGCAGCTCCCATTTGGGAGGAGTAATAGGCAATCCTTGCCTATTGAGCCGTGCGTCCGGTGCTGGCATAGGTAACAATCCGTCTCCAACTGGGTTAACATTCCCTGGGCCTAGATTTTTCTTCGATTCCAATGCCGTCAGACGATCCAGAATGAGCTCCAAGGTGCCTTAGATCCCCACCTGAGTATTACCAAGTTCCTTTTGGCTATTGCACAACTCCTCTAACACTTCATCGTGCTTGGATAATTTTTCATCCACTGCTTTCTTCCTCGTTCCTTTCACCAATGATACTCACACATGTTGCAGATTCATTGCTCGAATTGGTGTGAATCGATTCTACATTGAAGAAAGAATCGAATATTCATTGATCAAATATGATCTACTACTCTTATTTCTTACTCGACCATTAACTTCTTCTTTAAAAAAAGCTCGATGGGTGGGTCTTGCAGTCAAGCTCCCTTCTGTAGAAAAATAAAAAAATTTAAAAGATGAGATCAATTCAGAAGCTAGCTCCACATATTCTTGTACAATCAAAGAAGATCGATTCCATCAGGGACACCTGTTACTATTTTCACTGCCCAATAACCAACTTAGTCCCAAGGTAAGGAATAACCAGTTACGCAAACTGAGCTATATCCCCCCGAGCCAAGTGGAGCATGCATGAAGTAGTCAGAGTTTTGAAAGACCAGATTGGCCCGTTCTGCCATAAGTACCTCCATATTCCGTTGAGTAGAATTCGACAATGGGTTTGAGTCGGTGATTGTAAGGATTTTTGTTCAAGAATAAAATCTTATTGAAACTGTCCATATCCGGTTCATCATTCGGAACCATATCACATCCCGATTTTGAATAATATTCAAGAAAAGAGTCTTCTAGAAAAATTCATAGAATCTCTCAAATAAAAATCTCATTGGCTCCAAGCGTGAGGGAATGCTAGACGTTTGGTAATTCACCTACTCCTATCAAAATGAGAAGGAGCAAGCAGAACTTGAACTTGAAGAAGATACCAATTGTCATGATATAAGACAGAAATGAAAGAGAATACAACTTTTTTGGGACAATTTTCTAAAATTTTATAAATGGAATTGAAATTAAAACTACAGTCGAAACTAATAACGAAAATTAACAGAATTAAAAGACAACTCCAGCTAAACCTCCATTGCCAAGCTAGGAATCTACAGATGAATAAGAAAAATGAGAAGAATAAAAAGGAGAAGGAAGAAGGGTTGAGAAAGAGAAAGAAGGGTTGAGAAAGAGGAAGTGTGAAAGAGTGAAGAAGAGAGGGAGATTACCAAAATTTTCGTAAATGTTGTTATCTCTCCAATTTGTTAGTTATGTAACTGAATTTGAGAGAGCCTAGCTGGGCCCTTGATACTTATTTATTCTTCTCTAATCTCAGCTATTTGGTAATAAAATGACTAATTCCTTACTTCCAGTTTCGAACTCCGTTGGTTACATTTAAACTACAGCTCATGACAGCATAGAGGCTAGCTTCGTTGGAAATAAAGGATTTTGAGGTAAGGTGAGGCACACTCTCCGCAGATAGGATATTTGACAAGAAAATACGTATTATGTGTTCGATAAATTGCCTCGGTATAGAATTTAAATTTTAACTAACCCCACAATTTCTGCAACCAAAGCATAGACGACCTGAATTTTTCTGACGTGCAAAATATTCTTAGTGGAGCTTCTTCTCCATAATAACTGGAGGGTGCAGAATGTGGTGTCGGCGAAGATATAAGAAAAATAGTAGAGAAATTCGAAGAATTAGGAATTGAAGAATAAAGGAGAAGATTTGGTCCTTTTAAGTAAAGGGGATGAAGAACTACGTCACGGATTCTGAGCGAACGTTCAGGGTTTCACAGGAAAAAGTTAAGAATTTTAGAGAAGAGAGAATATGGGGGACATGAATTTTGAATGTTGGACCTTTTTAGAAATAAGATTTTTCTGGGGCTATTTTAAAATTAGCTTTAAATCAGCCCAATATACATTAACCTACTAATTTTTTGACATGCACGTGTATCCCATGACAATCAGTATGATTTTTTCTTTCTTTTGTCTAAGTAAATATATGAAGACTAACTGTACGACCCATAAACATTATTAATGTTTGATAAATTGGGTATTGAATTTCTACTCAGTAAATGACTTATTTGCCTCCTTCTGTCTATGGTGAATTTATAAAATGACGGTAAAATGAAAGAAAAGAATAAAAAATTTAAATAAAAAATCCATACCAGTAATATAAATAACATACTCAGTAAACATACATTAATTAAAGCATTATTAAAACAGTACGTAAAAAGAACATGCTGACGATTATTATTTAACCAAAATATCAAGCCAATCATCAACCTTTCCTAAAGAGCAATAATGTCTTTGATTACTACATACTCCCTCAGTTCACTTTTAGTTGGCATGTATACTAAAAATAGATTTTCATTTTACTTGTCACTTTACGCATATCAAGAGAAGACAAATATTTTTTTTTCTGTTATACCCATAATTTATTAGCCAACATTTCTTGAAAAAATAATGGTCAATTGTAGCTTTCCAATGCTCAATATTGGAATTCACAGAGAACTCTTCGTTATCACCCTTCGTTAAATACAAAAGTCCACTTAAGTCATCTTTTATTCTCTTATTTTTTGGAGTATTTTTTTCTTCAGAAGTTATTTAGGAATTTGGGTTCAATTATTGAGTATCAATTAATAGGGTTTTGTGGTAAAATTATCATGTCAATCATTATTTCTTAAGGGGCGTGAAAAATCAAAACGTGTCAAGTAAAAGTGAACGGAGGGAGTATTTAGATGACAAAAAAGTTTCTTTTTAGGATAGGTTTTAGAGGATCAAAAGTTTATAGATGCAATACTATATATAAATAACAATACTAAAATTAATGAAATGCAAGCTCATATGTATGCTAATGCACCAGAAAAGTTACCTTATGTCAGATTACTTAATTTATCACAAGCCTATCTAAATATTATGCTAGAAGAATGTTTTTTTATGAAATATGCTAAAAAAATATGAAAACCACAATATAAGATGATGTATCAGTACATCTCACAAGAGTAACAAAATGGAGATATTGTTATCGAACCATACAATGAATAATAAATAGACAAAAAGGGAAAGGAAAAAAAGAAATAGAAATGAATGATATTACAATTATTAAATTATTGTAAAGCTTAAAGAATCGAAGAAAAAAAAATAAAAGAATAGAAATAGAGTGGACCACAAATAATTTAAAATTTCAGACGGTTTCATGAATTTTCTCAAAATTCCTTTTATCATTTGATTTATCGGAAAACTTTTACACATAACATAACAAGGTAAAATACCATTAATTAGTTATAGAATTAGTAAAAGACTATGGAAAGTGACTAAAAAAAGAAATCAATTAACCCGATTAGGCACTTGTAGTATGGTTTTTTATGTTGCTGATGCTAAGAAATATGCATAATTTTGAAGAATGATGTGTTTAATGGATAATGGCTTGACAGAAAGAATAATTGTTTAATAAGTTAACTGTTCGTTTTTTAGATTTGAGTTGAAAATAAAAGGTACTTGAACCGGAAAGGATTACCTTATCATTTGTAGTTATTATTGAAAGTTGAAAAGAATTAAAATATTAAATATGTATTCTAAAGGTTGCAATAAGTATTGAAATATGAAAGCAGTTGCAACGCATTGAATATGCTGTAGTAAGTGAGAATTGCACCTCGACAAGTATTGGTCTATTTATCTAATTTCATTTTAATACATTATTATTATTTTTTGAAAGACAAAATTACTTTTAAGTACCAAAAATTATAAGAGCATATATGTAATTTAAGGGAAAAATGGTCACTCAACTTTTAATGGGTAATATGGTAATCCAACTTTTACTTTGGTGCTTCCCGCTTATAATATAGTATGATTATTAGCTCGAATCTTACAAGAGTTGTTCACCTGTGGAACAAAAATTACGGAGAAAAAAAAAAAAACTCAATCGGCCCTTATTATTAAACTCCGTTGAAAAAGAGTGTTATGTGAAGTGTAATTTGTGGTGGCTTTGCATATTGGATGAATGATTAGTCTATAATACTAGCTTAAATACGTAACAGGAATTTCTTCATACTAGCTTTGGTACAAATTTGAGAAAAATGGGCGGCCGCCTTACTTTTGGGTACAGAGGGAAACCATATAACTTTTAAATTTTTTTTTTACAAGTGCTGTTTAATTTATAATAGCAAGTCAGTTTACCATTTTTCATCAGAAAACTGATTAATGTTTATCATAGAATTATCTTTCAAGTGGTTTGATTGTGTAAATATACTCTACATACCGTCGGAACAATTCAAGTAGTGTCTGATATCATACGGTTAACATCAAGTGAGAAGCAGTGGTGAAAATACCGAGGAAATTCAAATCATCTTTTTGTGCTAATACAAGAGGATACAAGTCTCAAATCAGGGCCAAAGTTCAGTCAATCCCATTTTCACAGTTGATTCTTCTCCACCAAGTTGAATGAATTGGAAACGCCTTGATATTCCATCTGTTATGAAGAGTTCTGCTTTGGTCTCTGGTTGGATGGTCACACGTGCAATAGTTTCTTGTTAACAGAATGCTTGAAAATCTGAATGTTAGCAGGGTGTACTAACGTTAGAATTCCAAAAAATGTGCATCCCATATCTGTAGTTTCCTTCATCTGAAATTATATTAAAGTTAAGACAATGATATAGAAAAGGAACACTGAATGACTAATTTATCAGGAAAAACTGAATCAAAACTACATTAGGACATGGTGGCACAGATAAGTGAGCAATAATGATTTTAAAGATCATCAACTAGGAAAGTTAGCATATATCATAAGGCATCTCCATTTTAAACACATTTCTGGATACAATTAGGCAATGAACTCATAAACAAGGAGAGAGTGAAAGCTGAAAAATGATGAAGTTGTGTAGCAGTGATATATTGTGTTGAGGTTTTATTTTAAGATGTAATATTCTTAAAATGAGGGTGAATGGGAAATGGAGGGAAAATGAAATTTTGAGTAAAATTTTAAGTTTCCCCCTCTTAACAATAAGACATTGTCCCATATTGGAAGTGGAAGACATTTTTGGTGGGTATATATATGATTGCTCTTCTTGTAGCTCTTAAAGAGTTAAGAAGAAAGCAAGCCTCGCGCCGTCGTCGTCGCTCGCTCGGCTTCGGCTTCGGCTACGGCTACGGCTACGGCTACGGCTACGGCTACGGCTACGGCTACGGCTACGGCTACGGCTACGGCTACGGATTCGGATTCGGATTCGGTCAAACGATTGATTGATTAATTTTTTGGACCAAATTTATTTGTTAATAGTAAATATTAACGTAAGATTATCCGTATTTGTAACGGATATTTTTCAATCCGTGTATTGATAATTGGCAGCCGGATAATGGTCTTCCCACCATGAAGTGCTTGCTCCACACACCATGAAGTGCTTGCTCCACAAACACTTAATGCTTGCTCCACCATGAAGGGTGGACGTTTTGGTCTTGCACTCCTTCTTGGTTGCTATATAAATGAGCAGCAATGTTGAAGGAAGATACAAGAACTCAACATACAATTAGCTATACATTGCATTGCTTCCTCTCAGCATTTCCATTCGATTTTCTGAGTATCTCCTCCTTTGTTCTGCATTGTTTTTAAACTTCAAACAAAGCAACTGTAAGTGTGATTTGCTACCGAACTTTGTGTTCGCCGAAACACTGGGGTTTGAAGTACCGCTACACCAGTGTGTAATTCGTTCTATCCTGGGAGGAAATAATCCATTACCTTGGGTACTAGGAGGGGATTAAATTCCTTAAGGAAACACTGTGAATTCAGTGGGCTCGAATTCATTATTATTGTTTCATTACGTTAACTTATATTTTGCAGAATTAATATTTACAAATACAGGAATATTGACCGGGAATAACAATCTTAAGGAATTTAATATTTATTTCTGTACTTGTGTTATTCTTATTATTCTGCAAACTAAAACCTTTGTGGTTTTGTGTACTCCCGTTTTGGAGAGTAAAGCCTTCGTGGCGTTTTGTTGGATATTAAAATCTACGTGATTTTTACTCCAGTTTGAAAACGTGTATTAAACGTTTGTTTGTGTCATTCTTTTACAGAAAAGATGATGACTGAAAACGAAAACCAAGCTGTTCCGATGGCGACTGCCAACGCAACGACAAGCCGAACACCGGCGTTGGCACCGGCAGAAAAACCCGGAAAATTTTCCGGGATTGATTTCAAACGCTGGCAGCAGAAGATGTTCTTCTACTTAACTACGTTATGTTTACAGAAGTTCATCAAGGAAGATGTTCCTGATCTGCCGGATAAAACTCCAGATAATGAACGCTTTCTCGTGATTGAAGCGTGGAAGCATTCTGATTTTTTATGCAAGAATTATATTCTTAGCGGACTGGATGATAATCTGTATAATGTATACAGTAGCATGGAGACATCCAAAGAATTGTGGAATGCGCTTGAAAAGAAATATAAGACTGAAGATGCCGGGATGAAGAAATTCGTTGCCGCAAAATTTCTGGACTACAAAATGATAGATAGCAAGTCTGTTATTACTCAAGTCCAGGAATTGCAAGTGATTATTCATGATCTACTTGCTGAAGGTCTTGTAATCAACGAAGCATTCCAAGTAGCAGCAATGATTGAGAAGTTGCCTCCGTTGTGGAAGGACTTCAAAAATTATTTGAAACACAAACGAAAGGAAATGTCCCTTGAAGATCTCATTGTTCGGTTGAGAATTGAAGAGGACAATAAAGCTGCTGAAAGGAGAGGCCGTGGAAATTCAACAATAATGGGAGCAAATATTGTTGAAGCTAACAAAAAGAGGAAGAAGGCTTCTGGTCCGAAATACAACCCAAGCAAGAAGCGGTTCAGTGGAAACTGCTACAACTGTGGGAAATCCGGACACAAATCTACGGAGTGTCGTGCTCCGAAGAAAGACAAGAAAAGGGGTCAAGCAAACATGGTAGTAAACCATGATGATGTTGATAACTTGTGTGCCATGCTCTCTGAATGTAACTTGGTGGGAAATCCTAAACTGTGGTGGTTTGATTCAGGAGCCACTCGCCATGTTTGTGGAGTTAGAGAGGCTTTTGCTACCTATGCTCTTGCTGAACCCGGAGAGACAGTTTATATGGGAAATGCTTCAACAGCAAAAGTTGAAGGATATGGGAAGGTATTTCTAAAAATGACTTCTGGCAAGGTCATGACTTTGAACAATGTCCTTCATGTTCCCGAAATGAGAAAGAATTTAGTCTCTACTGGACTTCTTGTTAAGCACGGTTTTAAGTGCGTTTTTGTATCCAACAAGGTTGTAATTAGTAAGAATGGAATATTTGTGGGAAAAGGTTACCTCACCGAGGGCCTTTTCAATCTCAATGTAATGGTTGTTGAAAATAATAATAATATTCCAGCTTCTTCTTACTTACTTGAGTCAAATGATTTATGGCATGTGCGTTTGGGTCATGTCAATTATAAAACCTTGCGGAAAATGATTAACTTGGAAGTACTGCCCAAGTTTGAATGCGAAAAATCAAAATGTCAAATATGTGTGGAATGTAAGTATGTTAAACATCCTTATAAGTCAGTTGAAAGGAATTCGAATCCTTTAGACTTAATTCACACAGATATTTGTGACATGAAGTCAATACCATCTCGCGGTGGAAAGAAGTATTTCATAACTTTTATTGACGATGGTACTCGATATTGCTATGTTTACTTACTGAATAGTAAAGATGAAGCAATAGACGCATTCAGGCAATACAAAAATGAAGTTGAAACGCAACTTAACAAGAAAGTAAAAATGATAAGAAGTGATAGGGGTGGTGAATATGAATCTCCTTTTGAAGAAATATGTTTAGAATATGGAATTATTCATCAAACAACAGCCCTTACACGCCCCAATCTAATGGGATTGCGGAAAGAAAGAATCGCACATTAAAGGAGATGATGAATGCGTTGTTGATAAGTTCTGGTTTGCCACAGAACTTGTGGGGGGAAGCCATTCTTACGGCTAATCGAATATTAAATCGAGTGCCCCATAGCAAAACACAATCCATTCCTTATGAACAATGGAAAGGAAGGAAGCCCAACTTGAATTATTTTAAAGTGTGGGGGTGTTTGGCAAAAGTGCAAGTTCCTAAACCCAAAAGGGTAAAGATAGGACCGAAAACCGTTGATTGTGTTTTCATAGGATATGCGACAAATAGTAAAGCATATCGATTTCTGGTTCATAAATCAGAAAATCCCGAGATTCATAATAATACGGTTATAGAATCAGATAATGCTGAGTTTTTTGAAAATATATATCCGTATAAAAAGGAATGTGAGTCGTTTGGTGAAGGATCTAAACGACCTCGGGAAGAAACAAAAGAAAGTACATGTAATCAGGAGAATCCAAGACGTAGTAAACGTCAAAGAACGTCTACTTCATTTGGACCAGATTTTGTGACTTTCTTATTGGAGAATGAGCCTCAAACATTTAAAGAAGCTATGACTTCTTCGGAATCATTGTTTTGGAAAGAGGCAGTCAATAGTGAAATAGAATCCATATTGAACAACCATACCTGGGAATTGGTTGATCTTCCTCCTGGAAATAAACCTTTGGGTTCTAAATGGATTTTTAAGAGAAAAATCAAAGATGATGGCACTATTGATAAATTCAAGGCAAGGCTCGTAGTCAAAGGGTATAGACAACGAGAAGGTCTAGACTACTTTGATACATACTCTCCAGTTACAAGAATTACGTCCATACGGATGTTAGTAGCATTAGCTGCAGTGTATGGTCTTGAAATTCATCAAATGGATGTTAAGACGGCCTTCTTAAATGGAGAGTTGGAGGAAGAAATTTACATGGAACAACCCGAAGGGTTTGTGGTTCCAGGTAAAGAAAAGAAGGTATGTAGACTTGTTAAGTCTCTTTACGGACTAAAACAAGCACCCAAACAATGGCATGCGAAATTTGACCAAACAATGTTGTCAAATGGTTTTAAGATAAATGAATGTGATAAATGCGTGTACATTAAAAATGTTCCAAATCACATAGTCATTGTTTGCCTATATGTGGATGATATGTTGATAATGAGTAATGACATTGCCAACATAAATGCTACTAAGCGTATGTTCAATAGCAAATTTGATATGAAAGACTTGGGAGTTGCTGATTTAATTCTGGGAATTAAGATCAATAAGACTCCTCAAGGTCTGGCATTGTCACAATCTCATTATATTAAGACAGTACTTGAAAAATTCAAGCACTTGGGCTTTAAAGTTGCAAAGACTCCAATTGACGTGAATCTTGCATTAGCAAAGAACAAAGGCCAAAGCATATCACAATTGGATTATGCTCGTGTATTGGGATGCTTAATGTATATCATGAATTGTACACGACCAGACATAGCTTGTGCTATAAGTAAACTGAGTCGATATACGAGCAATCCAGGCCAATCTCATTGGATGGCAATGAAACGAGTTTTGGGATATTTAGAACATACCCAGAACTTTGAATTGCACTACAGTAATTTCCCTGCGGTGATTGAGGGATACTGTGATGCAAATTGGATCACCGGTTCAACTGATTCTAAGTCCACGAGTGGATATGTTTTCACTATTGGTGGAGGAGCGGTATCTTGGAAGTCGTCCAAACAAACATGTATTGCCCGCTCTACAATGGAGGCTGAATTCATAGCCTTAGATAAAGCCGGTGAAGAAGCTGAATGGCTCCGGAATTTCTTGGAAGACATTCCATTTTGGCCCAAACCGTTGACATCAATATGCATACATTGTGATAGTCAAGCGGCAATTGGAAGGGCTGGGAGCATCATGTATAACGGTAAATCTCGTCATATACGACGAAGACATAAAACCGTTAGGCAATTACTCTCTAGAGGAATTATCACAATTGACTATGTAAAGTCAAGTGATAATGTGTCGGATCCACTTACAAAAGGCCTAACTAGAGAGGTAGTTGAGAAATCATCAAGGGGAATGGGGCTATGGCCGAGAACAAGTCATTGTGGCGGTAACTCTACCTAGAAGACTGGAGATCCCAAGATCTAGGTTCAAAGAGATCAAACAAAGTCATTAATGACGGTTCAACATTGTCAAATAAAATTTTAGTCCATTCTCGTGATGAGACAATGTTCAGTACCAAGGATAAAGCATTAAGGCTTTTTAATGATTTCTAAATTTGATACGGGGTATATCAAATAGTGTATCTACAGGATGACACGTTTAGGAATCACCTATTTAAGTGTGAAGTGTGAGCCGCTTCAAGGAGAACTTTGTAAGGCCAGTTCTCTACGCACTTATGAACCAGGCGGTGTTCATGGCTGAAACGAACACAACAATGAGAACCAAAGACGGTTAAGGGTTGATTGTGTGACTTATGGTTGTCTAGGTATACACCAAAGATCGACGGTTCAAAGATATCAAATCTACCGATTGACCGAGTATATCCGACATAAGTTTACTACGGAAAGTTCAAAGGGAAACCTACTTATCCAGATGCAATTAATCCTTGCTTGTAAATCACACAGTTTTTCATGCATACTTCCGTGATATAGCCATTCCCCATTCATGTGGGGGATTGTTGAGGTTTTATTTTAAGATGTAATATTCTTAAAATGAGGGTGAATGGGAAATGGAGGGAAAATGAAATTTTGAGTAAAATTTTAAGTTTCCCCCTCTTAACAATAAGACATTGTCCCATATTGGAAGTGGAAGACATTTTTGGTGGGTATATATATGATTGCTCTTCTTGTAGCTCTTAAAGAGTTAAGAAGAAAGCAAGCCTCGCGCCGTCGTCGTCGCTCGCTCGCTCGGCTCGGCTTCGGCTACGGCTACGGATTCGGATTCGGATTCGGATTCGGATTCGGATTTGGATTTGGTCAAATGATCGATTGATTGATTAATTTTTTGGACCAAATTTATTTGTTAATAGTAAATATTAACGTAAGATTATCCGTATTTGTAACGGATATTTTCCAATCCGTGTATTGATAATTGGCAGCCGGATAATGGTCTTCCCACCATGAAGTGCTTGCTCCACACACCATGAAGTGCTTGCTCCACAAACACTTAATGCTTGCTCCACCATGAAGGGTGGACGTTTTGGTCTTGCACTCCTTCTTGGTTGCTATATAAATGAGCAGCAATGTTGAAGGAAGATACAAGAACTCAACATACAATTAGCTATACATTGCATTGCTTCCTCTCAGCATTTCCATTCGATTTTCTGAGTATCTCCTCCTTTGTTCTGCATTGTTTTTAAACTTCAAACAAAGCAACTGTAAGTGTGATTTGCTACCGAACTTTGTGTTCGCCGAAACACTGGGGTTTGAAGTACCGCTACACCAGTGTGTAATTCGTTCTATCCTGGGAGGAAATAATCCATTACCTTGGGTACTAGGAGGGGATTAAATTCCTTAAGGAAACACTGTGAATTCAGTGGGCTCGAATTCATTATTATTGTTTCATTACGTTAACTTATATTTTGCAGAATTAATATTTACAAATACAGGAATATTGACCGGGAATAGCATATTGTACATCATTTTCTGATTCATCTACATTGTCAATGACATTAATCTCTTCTTTCTTCTGGCTTTCAAACTCGCCCCTCTGAATCGCCTTTAGAATTTCCAACACTTCATCCATTGTTGGCCTCATCTCCTTCTCAAGTTGCAGACATTGAAAAGCTAGCTCTGCAACTGAAGTAGTCATTCTCCTAACTTCAGCATCAGACTCGTAACCAAGAGATGGATCAATCAACTCCTCAAATGCACATTTCAAAATCTTGTTTAATGCAAAGTTAGCCAAACTAATTTCATCCTTATTCCTTCTTATATACACAGCAGGCAGTGATGACATGAGCTCAACAAGGACAACCCCGAAGCTATACACATTGCTTTTATTAGTTAACTGATAGCATGCATGATATTTTGGATCGACATATCCAGATGTCCCTTGAGGAGCAGTCGAGATATGAGTTGCATCATGTGGAGAAAGTCTTGAGAGCCCAAAATATGCAACTTTGACACCAAAATTGTTGTCAAGGAGAATGTTACTAGCCTTAACATAACAGTGTATTATGTCAGAAGCGTGGAGATAAGCTAAAGCGCTAGCAGTTTCTATGGCAATTTTCATGCGGATAGGCCATATAAGGGTACTCCCGTTCTTTGCTTTATCACCGTGGAGGTGATAATCAATTGTTCCATTTGGAATGTATTCATAAACGAGGAGGAGTTCACGACTATGTCTTGATGTGCAACCATAAAGCATAACAAGATTCTGGTTCCTTAGGCGAGTAAGAATTTCAACTTCATTCTTGAATTGCACCATCCTCTTGGAACTTTGCTCGTACAGGCGTTTCACTGCAACTTCCCTCCCATCACGAAGTTTACCTAATAAAAGAAGTACATTATTAGCTTGCTGAAATATGTTACCAACTCATAGCATTGATACAATAATACAAAAACTCAGTCTAATGCTTTTCCAAATTTGATGAATTGAATTATAATGGCTTATTACCATGGTATACAGTTCCAAAACCTCCGTCTCCAAGTTCTTTGGAGGAATCGAAATTATTGGTGGCTTCTTCAAGTGTAGAGTAGGAGAAGACAGGGACTCCAAAGTACTTGCTACTGCCTTCAAGATCTTGACTTGAGGGATCAGAATATGTATTTCTTGTTGTTAGATTGGAGATAAACGAAGAAAAATCCATGAATTTCTTTGGGAGAGAACCCTAGATCGAGTGTTCTAGAGAGAGCTAAAAGACAGAGATAAAAGAATCTGCGTATATTCAATATAATATCTTGTACAACTTAACACTTATTTGTCTATTTATACTAAACAATAAAAAATGGCTATCTATTACATTTTTGGCTATTGATACAATAATATTACATGACTATAAAGTTGTCAAGTGTTTGGGCCTGGGTCTATTTCTTCTTCGGAAACTTTTGGGCCAATATGATCTGGGCCTGTTATTCTAACACCTCCCCCCTCCTCAAGCTGGAGGGTGAGAACACTCCCAGCTTGTACAAAAAAAACTGATGTTGAATGCCTGTTAGTGGTTTGGTAAAAATGTCTGGCAGTTGAGACTCAGTAGAAATATAGTGCAGAGAGATGAGGCAACTAGCAAGTTTTTCCCGGACAAAATGACAGTCAAGCTCAATATGCTTGGTCCTCTCATGAGAAACAGAGTTTTTGGCAATGCTAATGGCTGACTTGTTATCACAGTATAAAGGAATTGGAGCAGAAATAGAAAGGCCCAAGTCTGCCAACAGTCTAACAAGCCAAGTAAGTTCAACAACAGTTTTTCTAAGAGCCTTGTATTCAGCTTCTGCAGAAGACAATGATACTGTAGGTTGTTTCTTAGACTTCCAAGTAATAGGACTGCCTCCAAGAGTAACATAATAACCAGTCATAAACTTCCTAGAAGAAGGACACCCTGCCTAGTCAGAGTCTGAATAAGCAATGACTGAAAAATCCTCACTGTTGTTAAGGAGAATGCCTCTAGTAGGATCCTTAACCAAGTATCTCAAAACATGTAGACATGCTTGCATATGAGCAGTGCGAGGAGCATTAAGGAACTGACTAAAGTGCTGAACAGAGAAAGAGATATCAGGCCTTGTGTGTTGAAGAAAGTTCAGCTTCCCTATGAGCCTCCTATAAGGAGAAGCATCAACCAATGGATCACCAGAAGTGGGAGTGAGCTTTATAGACATGTCCAATGGTGTAATAACAGGAGAAGCAGAGTCACAATGAAACTCAGTAAGGAGCTCCTTGAGATACTTATGCTGATTAATAAGCAGTCCTTGGGGCAGGTGAGAAACCTCAAGTCCCAAAAAATAGTGAACAGAATCTAAATCTTTGATCTTGAATTGGTTGTCTAAAAAGAATTTGATAGAGTCCAACTCAGAGATATCATTACCAACTAACAAAATATTATCCACATATACAACAATAAAAATATTTGAAGAAGGAGTGATTTTAGAGAATAGTGAGTAGTCATTAAGGCTGGAAGAATATCCCATGGAAGTAAGAGCATTAGACAATTTAGCAAATCATTGTCTTGATGCCTGTTTGAGACCATACAATGACTTCTTGAGTTTGCATACCAAAGGAGGACCAGAAGAAGAAGAAGAGACAGTAAGGCCAAGAGGAACTTTCATGTATACCTCCTCAGAGAGATTCCCATGCAAGAATGCATTGTTTACATGAAGCTGGTATACATGCCAAGAATGTTTAGCAGCCAAAGCAAGTAGACATTTAATTGTAGTGAATCTGATCACTGGTGAGAATGTTTCAAAATAGTCAACACCAGCCTGTTAAGTATCCCCCCTAATGACCAACCTGGCTTTATATCTCTCAATGCTACCATCAGATTTTTGCTTAATCTTATACACCCATTTGCAAGGAATGACCTTCTTGCCAGGTGGTAGAGGAATAATATCCCAAGTTTGGTTAGACTCCAAAGCTTGGAATTCTTTTAACATTGCCTCTTGCCAGGCAGGATTGGAGGTAACTTGATGGTAGAAAGAAGGTTCAAGTAAAGGGGTAAGTGAGGTAGACTGAGAGAAAGATGAAGAAATGGCAGAAGTAGTAGGAGGTACAACATAGCAACATAGTCCTTAAGGCGGGTAGGAGTGATTGTAGACCTAGAGGATCTTCTCAAAGGAAGAGAAGAGGAAGGAGGAGAAAGAGGAATGTGTGTGTATTGTGTAATAGTAGGTGAAGGAACAGAAGCAGGTTCAGGAGAAGAAACATAAGGATGAAAGGGTGAAGAAGAAGTAGGAGTAGGATCAGAAGGGTGAAAGGGTGAAGAAGAAGCAGGAACATGATTAGGAGTGATGTGATCAGAAAAGGAGAAAGTAGAAAAAGGAAAGAAACCAGAGGGTGTAGAAGTAGATGGGAAGATATGTTCAACAAAGATGACATCCCTGGAATAGAATATAGATTTGGTTCCTAAATTCAGCAACTTGTAGCCCTTTTTACTAAACCCACAACCTAGAAACACAGAAGGAATAACTCTAGATTGCAGTTTATCCCTGGAAGTATGAGGAATAGTTGCATATGCTAGGCATCCAAATAATCTGAGGTGATCATAGCTAGGAGGATGATCAAGTAATACTTTATATGGTATTTTGTTAGAAAGAACAATAGAAGGAAATCTGTTGATGAGGTAAGTTGCAGTAAGGACACACTCCCCCTAATATTTGGTAGGCAGTTTGGATTGAAAAAGAAGAGCCCTAGCAGTCTCTAACAAATGCTTATATTTTCTCTCTACTATCCCATTTTGTTGAGGAGTGTGTGGACAAGAAGTTTGGTGAGAAATGCCAAGAGAAGTGAGATATGAAGCATGTGAATGAGTAGATCCTAATTCAAATGCATTATCAGTTCTGATAGTTAAAATAGAAGTATGAAATTGTGTAGACACCATGGCAATAAAGGATTTGATGATGGAAAATGCATTGCCTTTACAGGAAAGAAGATGTGTCTAGGTGACCCTACTATAGTCATCTACAATGGTCAGAAAATATCTTAAGCCATTGTATGTAGCAGTGTGGTAAGGCCCACATAGGTCAATGTGTACAAGTTGAAAAGGTTTGTTAGAGTGTGAGGTACTTTTAGGGAATAATAGTCTTTGTTGTCTAGCCATTGGACATATAGTACATGTGAAAGAATGTCTAGAAGAAAATTTGTCAGACAGATGAGGAATTATAGAAACCATTTTTACAAAAGGCATATGTCACATTCTTTGATGCCAAAGTACATCATTTTTATTGATAGAACTAGAATTACAAGAAACTGGAGCAACATTAGAGCTATCAACTATAGAATTATGAATAGGAAAAAACAGAAACTGAATCAGACTTAGGAAAAGAAGAAATTGGATAAGCATTTGCTTGAGAAACATCAGCTGCAGCAATACCATGAGATGACAATCTTAGAATGTATAGTCCATGCTCAACCTTATCAATTTCCAATAGCCTCTTCAGAGAAGGGCCCTGTAACCAACATAAAATATTAGTAAGGAGTGCATAGCATTTGAGTTGAGAGAGAAGTTGGTGTATAAAAATTAAGTTGTAATGAAAAGAAAGTACCAATAATACATTAGTTAGAATGATGCTAGAGGTTAAAGAAAGGCATCCAAAAGAAGTAACCTTTACTTTATAACCATTTGGTAAAGTAACAAGAAAAAAAGAGATTAAAGATTGTATATTGTGAAGTAGGTGTTTATGAGGTGTCATATGATTGGTTGCTGCTGAATCTAGGATCCAAGAGTTGAAATTGTTATGGCTAGCATGACATACAAGATAACCATATAACCTACTAACAAGATTGTCATGCCAACCTGTAAAATTTGCATAGATTGGAGAGTCTTGGGATGTAGACTACTAATTTGGAGAAGACATCTACATCTGATGGAATAGAGACATAAGATGAACATACTGTTCCTTGGAAAACCCATGTGGAATGTCTTTAGTTTCAGGTGAATCAGGCTTAGGTGAAGTCTGATCTGTTGGCTCAATCTGGACACATGCAACATCTCTTTTTCCCTTGGTGAATTTAAAATCTTGTGGGAATACATGTAGCTTGTAGCACTTGTCTACAATGTGACCAGGTTTCTTGCAATACTTGCAAGACAGTGTAGATCTCCTAGGTTCAAAATTCAACCTCTGAGTAAAATTTTTGATGGTGTTTGGTTGATTAGGACTAGAATTGGAATTGGAGTTGGCTATGAAGGAAGTGGAATCAGAAGAAAAAGGTTGGGAACCAGAATTAATTTCCCTTTGCTTCTCATCTCTGATCAGAATGGAATATGCCTTCTCCACACTTGGAACAAGACTCATCATTAAGATGTTACTCTTAATAGTAGAATAAGTTTTATTTAACCCTGATATGAACTGAATAAGTTTCTGCGCCTCACTGAATTCATGCATGGCACTACATGTACAAGGCCTTTCTAAAGAGATTATATATATTTTATCCCAGTACTCCTTGAGTTTAGTATAATAGGTGGCAATATCAGATGATCTTTCAGATGTAGAAGAAATGGATTGTTGAAGGCTGTAATATTGAAAAATATTGGCAACGCCATATCTTTCCACAAGATTATTCCAAGCTTCTCTAGCAGTCTTATAATAGAGAATTATTTTGGCTATGTCCTTAGAGAGTGAATTCGTTATCCATGCTTTAACCATATTATTACATCGTTGCCAATGAGAATCTAAGGGAGAATTAGTTGTAGGTTGAATTATAAATCCATCAATTAACTGGACCTTGTTCTTTGTAGACATAGAAATGATCATCCTTTCCTTCCAATCCCCAAACCTTGTGCCAGCAAAGGGCACGAATACTAACATAGTTCCTAGAGTGTAGGAAGGGTAAAGATAAAGAGGGTGAACGGGATCGAGGACTGATGTTGTTGAAACACCAGAAGGTTCAGCTGAATCACTATTCAAAGTCATGATTTCTACAATTTAATATCTAAAGTAATCAACTAGAAAACCTCAAAGAGATAGGTTTAGAAGAATGTCATCGCATGCGAAGATTGATGATGACAGAAAACCCTAGTTTCCGAGTTGATTTTCATGAGGCAATTATTGTGAAATTGATCAGTGAGAATGATTCAAAATCTCCATAGAAATCGTCGCATGAGAAATTTGAATGAAAAACCCAGTCGAAGACTCCAAAACAAATAAAAAACGAGAAAACCCTTTGAAATCGTCGCAACCAGAGAACTCAAGAATTTTTGATAATCTCTCCAATGAACACTCAGATTAGAGCAATAATCACCAGGATTTGCTTTGATATCATGTTAGATTGGAGATAAACGAAGGAAAATCCATGAATTTATTTGGGAGAGAACCCTAGATCGAGTGTTCTAGAGAGAACTAAAAGACAGAGATAAACGAATCTGCGTATATTCAATATAATATTTTGTACAACTTAACAGTTATTTGTCTATTTATACTAAACAATAAAAAATGGCTATCTATTATATTTCCGGCTATTGATACAATAATATTACAAGACTATAAAGCTGTTAAGTATTTGGGCCTGGGTCTATTTCTTCTTTAGAAACTTTTGGGCCAATATGATCTGGGCCTGTTATTCTAACACTTGTGAAGAAGTGAAAATAACCGCCCTTTCCTTTCTTGAAATGCCAGATAACAATACTAAGGCAAATTGAAAGGATCAAGACAATCACTACAGATAAGACTGTAGCAAACAACAGAAAAGTGGAACATAGTTGAAGAAGACAATATGGGATCACATTGAGTAAATCTGGTAATATGGAAAGGATTTGTAATTATAGGTAGTTACCTATAACTAGAATTTGCTTCGACTTTCTTTTTGCTGCAACTAAAGTAAATCAACAAAAAGGTTAGATAGATGTTCCACGAGGAGAAGGAACTGAGAGTTAATTATGACTAACTTATGCTGCAATATCAATCCATAACAAGATCAAGAGAGGATTTCTAAAAACAATCTGCAGCACAAATAAAGTGGTGAGATTATAAACTTAGTAATGGACTAGTAAAATCCAGCAGGATTCTTCTAAAAAATATGTCCCGAGCAGTAACGGAGCTAGGATTTTCACTAAAGAGAGTCCAAATTTAAAGAAGTAAATATGCCAAGAAGTCAAGGGGATTCAATACATAGTAGTATATATACATAAAAAAAATAAGTTTTACCTATCTAAACAGTGCATTTTTCCGGCGAAAGGGTATCCCATTGACACCCCTTGGAGCTATGTAGCTCCGTCACTGGTCCCGAGTAACACATTGAAAGAAGCAGAACATTTGAAAATTGATAGGTTATATGTACCTTGTTATGTTTTGATGATTTAACAAACTTAATGACAAGAACCATATAAGGAACCTGATACACATCCTCAAGTTCGTGGGAATAACAAGTCTCAAGCTGGAGATGTAAATCAACTCTTCAGAAGATAAGGAAACAACAAGGGGAACATATAGACATCAGTTCTCTTTGTGACCGTACCCAGTCAATTCTCCAACAGCTGTAAAGTTGCCGTCTGCACACGCAACAGTGTAAAACAGTGCAGTAGTCAACTTCATTGGGAATGCTCCTGTACCAAACATACTTGCATCATTCAAGTGATGTCACCAATGTTATATTAACATTAAATCAAAGGCAAAACATAACTTGAACATCAAAGAATCCATCATACACTCTCTAAGTGACCAATCAATCTGGCAAGCGATTCTCAAGAGCATCAAGAAAGAACAACGTAACGACGGACCAGTTCCCTATATTGAGCTATTACATGTCATTAGTTGTGTTGCACCTTTGTTAAAGTTCTTTACTTGTAATTCCTACTTAGCTTAGTTAGAAGCATTGTGTAGGAAAACTTTATAAATCATAAACCCTTTTGTTTGTGTCTTGGCTAGAGTTAGTCGAGTTGTAAGTCTTTATAATAGAGTTATTACAAAGTGGCTTGTAATAGAGTTGTTACAAGTTAGTAAGGGATTAAAAGGTTAATTTCTATGCTACAATAGGTTGTAATCTAAAGTTTTCCCAGTGGTGAAGTTGAAATCCTACAAGGGTAGGTCGTGGTTTTTAATCCCGTGAGCTGCGAGTTTTTCACTAAAACTTCTTTGTGTCATTTACCTACTGCAGTGTGCGTGTGTTATGTGGGAACTAATAGAGAACTTGGTTCTCTATACAGTTTGGTGAACCCCTAAATTCTATCAATTGGTATAAAAGCAGGTTCTTTCTATCAGGCTAACACCTAGAAAGGATCCTCATGGCTGCTCCACCAAACTTTGAAGAAGGTCAATCTACCTACAGGCCACCAAGATTCAATGGCCAATACTATGGATGGTGGAAGACAAGGATGCACTACTTCATCATAGCTGAAGACTCAGAGCTCTGGGAAGTCATCTGCCGATGGACCCTTCGTCCCTACAAAAATAAGTGGTGACCCGGCAGTAACAGTTCCCAAAACAAGAAAAGAATTCAATGATGTTGATCGCAAGGCCATAGAAAAGAACTTTCGAGCAAAGAAAATTCTTTTCTGTGGTATTGGTCCTGATGAATACAATAGGATTTCAGCATGCCAATCTGCTAAGAAGATCTAGGAAGCTCTCCAAACAGCTCATGAAGGGACAACCCAAGTTAAGCAATCAAAGATTGACATGCTTACCACATAATACAAGCTTTTCAGGATGATAGACAATGAGTCTATCCAGGACAAGCATACTCGGTTCACCTCCATCATTAATAAGCTTTATTCTATGGGAGAAATCATTCCAAGGAACAAACTTGTCAGGAAAATACTCAGTGTTTTATCCAGTTCATGAGAAAGCAAAGTGAATGCTATCACAGAGGCAAAGGATTTGCAGAAGCTAACCATTGATGAACTTGATGGTAATCTGAAATACTTATGAAATGAAGAAAAAGAAGGATAATGAGAGAAGAAAGCCAAAAAGGGAGAAGAACCTGGTCCTCAAGACGGACATCAATGATTCAGGTGGTGAGGATGCTGACATGGCTTACTTGACAAAAAGATTCCAGCAAATGGTTCGCAGAAATGGAGGCATTCCAAAAAGGGCAGCTCCAACAAGCCAAAAGGTTACGACCTATGTCATAAGTGTGGTAAGACAGGACATTTCATCAAGGATTGTCCTCTCCTCAAGCAAGATCAATAAAAACACAACATAAGCAAAGTAGCTAAGAGGAACCCGGTTCCTGACAAATGTTTCAAGAGGAAAAATGCCGCTGACAATGTTGTGAAACAAGCTCTTGCTGCATGGGGAGACTCCTCCAGCGAATCTGAAGTAGATGATGATCAAGGTGACAGCTCCATGATGGCAGTGAAAAGTGAAGCATCTGAGTATGACTCTATCTTTGCCTTGATGGCACAATCTGATAATGATGAAGATGACGGCGATGATGATGAGGTAAACTTTCTAGATGTTCAAAGAAATCTGAAGTCTTATTCTTCTAAAAAAACTCATGTCCTTGGAAAATGTTTTAATTGATGCTTATCACAGTCTTATAAATGATAAAAATGCATTAACTGTGGAACTAGGAGACATAGAACATGAGAGAGATGATCTAGTGGTTATTGTGGTCGATCTAAAAGAGACTATTGAGTGTGTTAAAAAGGAGAAAGATGATTTAACTGAAAAGGTTGCTAACATAGAGCATGAGAGAGATGACCTATTAGTAGTAGTTGTAGATTTGAAGGATACAATTGAGAAACTAAATGGAGAAGGTAGGCATGAAATTCTTCAAAAGGGAAAGGAAATTGCGGATAAAACACATCTTAGGCTTGAAGATGAGATAAAATCAATGAAATCTAGTTTGTGTGTTGAACTCGAGAAAAATAAACAACTTCAGGAAAAACTAGGTAGAGTCAAGAGTGATCTTGAAAAATCACTCAAGTGGACCTGGTCCTCTGAAGCTATCACTGCCATGTATACGAACAATAGGGGAAACAGGCAGGGAGTCGGGGTTCAAAGGGAAACAATTCCCTACAACCCTTATAGCAAGTACGTTACTGTACCCGACAACTGGTTTTGTACTCACTGTGGTAACACTGGGCACTTTAAGGAAACCTTTAAGGCCAAGTTTCAGTATCAACAGAAAAACAAAGTTTTTGCTAAAAAGGAAATTACAGTTAGAGAACCTGGTCCCTCATATAAAAGATGCATGATGCCTGCTTGGACCAAAAGAACCCCCATTCATCCCTTTTCCTATTACAAGGGACCCAAACTTGTTTGGATTCCTAAGTCTAACCCTTAATTTTTGTGTGCAGGGAACAGTGAAGGGGAGCAACCAACAATGGTATATAGATAGTGGTTGCTCAAAGCACATGACTAGAAGTACAAATAATTTCTTTTCACTGAAGGCCCTGCAAAGAGGGAGTGTATCCTTTGAAAATGGCAAGAAGGGATACATTCTGAGAGTTGGAAGGATTGGGAAGTCTCTCTTTCACTCTATTGAAAATATGTACTATGTGAACGGATTGAAGTATAACTTGCTGAGTGTTTCCCAAATCTGTGACAAGGGAAACAAAGTGAAATTTGTGTCAAAGATATGCACAACCACTAATCTTATGACCGGTGAAGTGGTGTTAGTGGCCAAAAGATACAAAAACATATATGTTGCTGACTTTGAATCTCCTGAAAATGGACATATCAGTTGTCTGTGTGCTGTGGATGATGATGCTGAACTATGGCACCGAAGATTGGGTATGTTACTGAACAAGTTGGTCAAGAAGGACCTGGTTCGTGGCCTGCCCAACTCAAGCTTCAAGAATCACAAAGTGTGTGATGCATGTGTAAAAGGAAAGCAAGTCAAATCTTCGTTCAAGCCCAAAAAGGAAGTCAACACCTCAAGGACACTTAATCTCCTTTATATGGATCTATGTGGACCTATGAGAGTGCCAAGTAGAGGAGGAAATAAGTATATTTTTGTCATTGTGGATGACTATTCCAGATTCACATGGACTCTATTTCTCAGATCCAAGGATGAAACATTTGAAGTATTTGTTGCATTTGTAAAAAAGACCCCAGTGAAGATGAGACATAATGTTGTGAGTATAAGATCTGATCATGGTACATAATTCGACAATGCAAAGTTTGACGAGTTCTGTGCTGAAAATGGTATAAGTCACAATCTTTCAGCTCCAAGAACACCTCAACAAAACGGTGTCGTGGAGAGGAAAAATAGGACTTTTGAGGACATGGCTAGGACAAAGATGATTGATAGTGGTGTTGCAAACGGTTTTTGGGCAGAGAGTCAACACTGCATGCTACTTGGTGAATAGGTGCATGATCAGGTCCCTCTAGAACAAAACCCCATTCGAACTGCTGAATGGGAGAAAACCTAAGCTAACACACTTGAGGACATTTTGTTAAAAATGCTTTGTTCTCAACAATGGTAAGGAAGCTCTGGGAAAGTTTGATGCCAAGAGTGATGAAGGAATATTTCTTGGATATTCATCTTAAAGCAAAGCCTACAAGGTATACAACAATAGAACTCAATGTGTTGAGGAAAACATACATGTGATCTTTGACGAAGCACAACACCTTCTTGGCAAAGCTGCACATGATAAGGATGATCAAGACGAAGATTTATCAAATGTCTCTGGTGAAGTTATTGACATGGCAAATGGAAAGGACGATATGGATGAGTCAGGTCAAGGATTCAAATGACAATGGCACAGCTGAATCTCCAGTTGACATAGAGAAACCCGGTTCCACAATCACAATAACTGAAGCTGAAAACAAAGTTGTTGATGCAGTTCAAGGGACCCCTCATGCAGAGAGAGAATCACATTTAGAAATACCTGGACCATCCCACAACAAGGTTCATGTGTCGAATTGGAAACACAAAAGTTCACATCCTCTAGATAATGTGATCACTCCTCTTGATTCAGGAATTCAAACCAGATCAAAGGCAAGAAACGCGCTTGCCTTCTCAGCTTTTCTCTCTCAAATTGAGCCCAAGAATATCAAGAAAGCATTAAAAGATATTGATTGGATTACAGCTATGCAAGAAGAGCTCCATCAATTTGAGAGGAACAATGTATAGAACCTGGTTCCACGACCTGCTGACAGAACTGATATAGGAACCAGGTGGGTACTCAGAAACAAACTTGATGAGTTTGGAAACACAACCAGAAATAAGGCAAGGTTGGTAGTTCAAGGTTACAATCAGGAAGAAGGGATTGACTATGATGAAACATTTGCTCCAGTTACTCGAATGGAGGCAATCAGAATCCTTATTGCCTTTGCGTCTCATATGGAATTCAAATTATTCCAAATGGATGTCAAAAGTGCATTTCTGAATGGCTTTCTAAAAGAAGAAGTCTTTGTCAAGCAACCTCCTGAATTTGAGAATCATGAACATCCTAAGCATGTTTTCAAACTTGACAAGGCACTATATGGGATAAAGCAGGCTCCTCGTGCTTGGTATGAAAGGTTGTCCAGATTTCTTCTAGAAAATGGCTTTACAAGAGGAAAAATTGACAACACCTTATTTCTGAAGAAACGAGGGAGAAACCTTCTCATTGTGCAAGTCTATGTTGATAACATCATCTTCGGAGCAACAAACGATTCATTGTTTGAGGAATTTGCAAAACTCATGGGAAGTGAGTTCGAGATGAGTATGATGGGGAAATTGAGTTTTTTCTTGGGTCTACAAGTCAAGCAAACTCCTCATGGCACAATGATAAGTCAACAAAAGTACATCAAAGAGATTCTAAAAAGATTTGAGATGAAGAGTTCAAAGATCATTGATACACCTATTGCCACTACCACTCGCCTTGATATGGATGAACCTGATTCTCTTGTAAACGAGACTATGTATAGAGGCATTATTGGATCACTTTTGTATCTCACAACAAGTAGACCAGACATTGTTTTCAGTGTGGGACTCTGTGCC
Source organism: Nicotiana tomentosiformis (assembly GCF_000390325.3). Classification (NCBI taxonomy): domain Eukaryota; kingdom Viridiplantae; phylum Streptophyta; class Magnoliopsida; order Solanales; family Solanaceae; genus Nicotiana; species Nicotiana tomentosiformis. The sequence continues at coordinate 30,773,423 of NC_090815.1, read as the reverse complement.
AGGTTTCAATCCAACCCAAAGGAGTCTCATTTGAAGGTTGCAAAGAAAATTCTGAGGTATCTCAAAGGAACACATGACCTAATTCTCTACTATGCCTCAGGAGATAACTTTGACCTGATAGGGTATGCTGATGCTGACTATGCTGGTTATCTGGTATATAGGAAAAGTACTTCTAGTATGGCACATTTTCTGGGTTCGTGTCTAATCTCATGGGGCATAAGAAAACAAAACTGAGTGGCCCTTTCAACTGCTGAAACTGAGTGTGTGGCAGTTGCCTCTTGTTGTGCTCAATAGCTGTGGATCAAGCAACAACGAGAAAATTTCGGTCTGTTTTCTGATTGTGTGCCCTTACTGTGCGACAATACCAGTGCACTCAACATGGCCAAGAATCCAGTTCAACATAAGAGAATAAAGAACATCGATGTACGATACCATTTCTCAGAGACAATGTCGAAAAAGGGCTCATCTGTATGAAATTTTATAGCACTAAAGATCAAATTGCAGACATATTTACCAAAGCACTGAGCAGAGAATACTTTGAAAGGAATTGCTTGGCACTAGGGTTAATAAAACCAAGCTGAGGACCTGGTCCCTCGATTTGGCTATGAAAGAAATGTACAGGTAAATTAGCTAAAAAGTATTTTTCAGGCAAAGTCTAACTCATTTCTATACCGTTACAGGTAGACACGCATGATGATTACAGAGCAAACAAGCAACTAATGCATTGCACGTTGTTAAAAGGATGAGGCTTACATTTGCAAAATCTGTCAGTGAACCTAGTTCTCCCGACATAGGTTAGTAGTTTCTCTGTACTCTCATGCATAATTTTTTAAATGGTTGAAATGGTACCATGTCATTACACTGTCAGTTTTTTTTCTTTCTCGATTTGTGAACCCAAACATCTTGCCCGTCATGAAGCGACCTGACTATCGAAATTTCCACCTATTCCTAACCGGTCCCTCACCCCTCTTAAGTATATCCATTCACACTCACGTTCACCACTGTCCACATCAAAAAATCCAAAATTCCTCTTTTTCTTTCTTCAAACCAAACTCTCTATTCTTCAACTCACTACACTCTACTATGTCTGAACACGAGAAAACACAAGATGTTCCAAGTGTCATCCCCACTGTGTCCTCACCTATTTAAAAGTCAGTGATAGAACCCACACTCTCCACTCCGACCAATCCAAACCCTAAGATAGAGTCATAACCACCCTCTACTTACTACCCAACCCAGTCGAGCTTTGGTTCTCATTGGAGTCGCAAAACATCGACTCCTAAGAAATTTGTGGCAGTGACCTTTTTTTCTGCCTCGCCGGAAAAGATGGTTGACAAAGACACAGTGGATGGAGAAGAAAATCAAGAAATATCTAGTCTACCAGTGGAAAAACGTTCTACTAAAGAATAAGGTGTGGGTCATACCAGTGATGGATCTACAATGGCAGCCCCAGGATTTGATCCTACAGGTAATGAACATCTTATGCCTTGTGAAGTTACTTTGGAGTTACAAGAACAGAAAGCTATAAAGAATATGTTGTCAATCGTTGTTGAGGGTTGTGTAGTTGGTGAGTATGAAGGCATGTCTGAACCAATTGGGCCTAAGGAGGAAGGTGATAGTCTACTGGAAGAGGGAAGGGAACTGGTGCCTATAAAAAATTTGGCACCAGGCGGTACTACTGGGGAACTCCCTGAGGGAAATGATCCCTTCACACAAGAGGAGCACTCTGCTCCTACTTGGGATGAAACTCCATGTTCTTCTAAAGAACCCCAGGTCAGTACTGATCCCTCTCCCTCTCCTCATTTCTATGCTGAGTCATTGGCCATTATTTCTCCCGAGATGAGACCTCTGTCAAAGGAAGAAAATGAAGGGAGTGAAGATGACTATGACAATGTGGCTCTTACAAACTTCATTAGGGCTAGGAGTAGTCAGGCAACTCCCTAAGAGTCAACTTCTAGAGACCTATGACTAGGTTGCAGAAGAAGGAAGAACCTGAGTCAGTTTTAAGGAAAAGCAAAAAGGAAAAGAAGAATAGGAGATTGGTGAAAGATGGAAAGGTTGTAAATAAGAAGGTAGTGCCTTCTGCACTAGTTGTTGATGGTGATGATGAGGGAGAATGGGAACCTGGTTCCTTGGGTCATAAGTCCTCAAAGAAACTTACTGTTCCACAGTCCAAAAGGGAGTCATCTGTGAGTGAAATGGATTTGAGCAAGGTTGAGGGTGAAAAATCTTGTGAGAAAGCAGCTGAGAAATCTGGTGAAAGAGTGGCTGAGGAGTCTGCTGAGAAGGTTTTCAAGAAATCTGCGGACAAAGGAAAGAGTGTAAGAAAATTAGTGAAGCGAAAATTTGGTGCTAATAAGAGACATGGTTCCTCTAAAAAGGCTAGAGTGAATGTGGTCAAGGATGAGGAAAGGGAGAATTTGAGAAATCAGAAAGTTCTTTGGGGTCGCACATTTGCCCCTGATATTCTTGATATGTCAGGAATGCGCCAACTGGCTGACATGTGTGAATATCAACAATGGACACATTTGTTCACTAGTGACAGTCCCAAAGTTTATGAGGCATACGTGCACAGTTTCTATGCCGACTTCTTCATAGTTGAGGATGACAATATCTGTCTGAAAGTGAATGGTGTTGAATTTGTGATGGACACTACTGTACTGGGAACCATTTTAGGCGTGCCTACTAAGGGAATGTTCACTATTGAGGGAACCTGCTCCTCTAACTTCAGAAATGCCATCGTGAAGGATAAGGCCATACAACAAGGGGAACGGGTACACAAGAAGGCCTTCCTTCCAGTGTACCAACTACTATTTGAATTGGTGAACAAAGTTCTACTCCCACGCATAGAAAGACGGTCTATTACATCATGAGCAGGCCTGGTTCTCATGGAAGCACTAGATGGCTACACCACTATAAACCTGCATGGTCTTTTGATGGAACACATGAAGAAGGTAGCAGTGTTCAAGGATGGTAATCATGAGCTACCTTACGGGTTCCTCCTCACTAAAGTTTTTGACTTTTTTAAAGTCACTTTGGGAAAAGCGAAGGTGGGAACTCGCAAGCAAACCTTCTCCAAGACCACCCTAGAAGAGTGTGAGTGCATTGACCGAAGTGGAGGGGCTAGCAGCAATTCTACTATCTCTCAGCCGATCAACGCTCAGAACAAGTACCACTGAAGAGATAAGGAAGCTGAAGGCAAGGAATGCCATTCTCGAAGGTCAGCTCAGTCAGGTTCAGGAGGCACCTGGTTCTAGCAGCTCTCACAACACAGAGGTTGCCCGTCTGGCAAAAGAAAATATTGACCTCAGAAAACAGGTTGAGGACCTGAAAGAGAGACTGCTCAACGAGCAGGTGTCAGCTAATGCTCGAATGGACATCCCTCTTAGAACCCTTGCCTCTTCATATGGGCCTTCTTCTTCTAGTGCTCTCTAAAAATTGTTCCCTTCCCAGTGTCAAGTTCCTAGTGACGGCCCTCTGGTTTTAGTCTTAATGATGTTTATGACCGGTACCTTTTACTGTTTTTATTTTGTGGATGCGTTGGTAATAATGGAACTGCTCCCTGCTAAATATCCAAATATTAATGAAAGTCTCATTCTTTTGTTGTGTATGCCTTGCTTATTTGCTCTATTTTTAGTCATGATTGTATGCACACAAGTGACATGAGTTAACCAAGTCAGACTTCTTTTTGCTTATTGCTTGTTGTTGTTCTTTAATGATGCCAAAAGGGGGAAAAATAATTGAGAGGGAACAGATTCAGGGGGAATACACATTATGTGTATATCATTCTGGTTCTTAGGGGAAACTTCAATTATAAGTTTGTCATCATCAAAAAGGGGAAGATTGATAGGTTATATGTGCCTTGTTATGTTTTGATGATCTAGCAAACTTAATGATAAGAACCATATAAGGAACCTGATACACATCCTCAAGTACGTAGGAATAACAAGTCTCAAGCTGGAGATGTAAATCAACTCTTCAGAAGACAAATAAATAACAACGGGAACAGGTGGACATCAATTCCCTTGGTGAGCATACCCAGCCAACTCTCCAACAGCTGTAAAGTTGCTACCTGCACATGCAACAGTGCAAAATAGTGCAGCAGTCAACTTCATTGGGAATGCTCATGTACCAAACATGCTTGCATCATTCAAGTGATGTCACTAATGTTATATTAACATTAAAGCAAAGGCAAAACATAACTTGAACATTGAAGAATCTATCAAGCACTCTCTCAGTGACCAATCAATCTGGCAAGCGATTCTCAGGAGCATCAAGAATAAAGAACAACGTAACAATGGACCAGTTCCCTGTATTGAGTTATTACATGTCCTTAGTTGTGTTGCACCTTTGTTAAAGTTCTTTATTTGTAATTCCTACTTAGCTTAGTTAGAAGCATTGTGTAAGAAACCTTTGTAAATCATAAACCTTTGTGTTTGTGTCTTGGCTAGAGTTAGTCGAGTTGTAAGTCTTTGTAATAGCGTTATTACAAAGTGGCTTGTAATAGAGTTGTTACAAGTTAGTGAGAGATTAAGAGGTTAATTCTTAGGTTGCAATAGGTTGTAATCTAAAGTTTGCTCAGTAGTGAAGTTGAAATCCTACAAGGGTAGGTCGTGATTTTTAATCCCTTGAGTTGGGAGTTTTCCACGTAAAACTTCTTTGAGTCATTTATCTACTGCAGTGTGCGTGTATTTTGTGGAAACTAATAGAGAACCTGGTTCACTAAACAGTTTGGTGGACCCTTAAATTATATCAACGAAATACTTATGGCTCATTATTTACTAAATTTCTTTCCTTGTCATGAATTCACAAGCTATGCAATTAAAATGACAGACGCTGAAACTGACAGTGTAAATTGTAAAGATAACGCCAACAACCCCAAATAAAATTGAATGATACATAGGAGAGCAATCGGCTTTTAATAAAACGAGAGCAAAAGTTTCATGAAAGTAGTCCATTTTTAGATCATTCAAAGTAGAATTAGAGAAAGCTCCCAGTAAAGTATGACAAGCATATTGGACCCATAACAAGAACATCTAAAATATATTGCAGTATAGGGAAGAGCAGCTAAGTATACAAACTTCACTTTGCAAGTAAAATTTACCTTTGGGATTGGGAGAACAAAGAAATTTGTTATTGCTGTCAGCTAAACATCAGCCTCCTTGATAATTATATTTGTTACAATCCTCAGACAGGCTCCACTCAAGTCTGCAATTTGCTGTTAGGAGATCAAACAAGCTACTATTTTGGGGCTTGGAGAATGAAGTCCATTGAAATGGTAATTGAATTTGTGAACAGTTATCAGGAATATCTCCTTGTTGTGCATCCGATTAGCCTTCTTGTCTTCTTCTCGGGTACTTGTAGTATATGCTAAAGTTTCTACATTCAGTATAGTTCTGATAGTCTGGAAAATAATGATCAATTGCGCTCCTGGTATTGTTGCATCTGAACAAGATAAGATTGCGTTCGTTGGTTCAAAACGAGACAGAAGGAGAAATTGGAAAAGATAAACTTTGATCGAAAGAATGGAAACTCTTTTTTGCCAATAAATCATTAAGCCTAAGATCTAAAACTCTATAACTATCATCATACGACCGTTGTTCCAGAGCAGTGAAAACATTTCCTTTCAAATGAATTGCTGGATTTGGTTTAGCATCACAATCTATGGTGTACAATCCACAAGCAGGTTGTGAGGATACAGAAAATGGAAACTTCACATTTCCAAAGCTCCCACATTTGAATTCCTCGGGGGAACTATCTTGGGATCGATTATGAGTTTGAACTGAATGAAAGATCAGAAATTGATAGAAAATGAATAAAGCAGACCAACAAGCTACAAGCATCATTCTCAATTCTTGCATTAACATTAATTTGATATAAGAGATATGCAAAACTGATGCAAGGAAAGGAGCAGAGAGTAAACAGTTATCTCTGTATTTGAGCATACTCTCTTCTTGCTCTTTTTCTTCACCATACATTTACATGTAATCCCTTTAAGACGTTTGTTGACTTGGAAATTTCAGCTTTGACAACATGAAGGAAAAAACAAAGAAGGAGGACCCAAAGGAGTGGGATTTCGAGACTTACAGAATGCACTGAAGAACCACTGTATCCGCTATACTATCAATAGAAGACTATTCAAAAGAAAGCTTAATCTTTTTTTTTCCTTTTATAAAAAAATATAGGTGTTCGAACCGGTTTGTGTGCACCTCAACTATTCCACTGTATAGTTGCTATCCCTCACAAGCACATGTATCGAATATTTTCGTCCACTAAGGCTTAGGCATATGGGAAGAAAACTCACCTACCGTTTTTTGTCTTCGTTGGAATTTGAATCTTGTTTGACCAAAAATAGATTTCTCGATCAAAGTCAATATCTAGAAGAAATCGGGTTACTGATAACCAAGATTTACTTCACTTTCCCAATAATTTTCGAAGAATAGATCAAAGAATGAAAATGATTGACAAAGAAAATAAGAAATGAACTGATAATCACTCCCAAAATTAAGGCTTAAAGCTTGGAGAATAAGCAAAGAATAACAGTATGTATTTCAATAATAATCGTTACTTGCCATTACAAATGAGATTTCAGTCCTTATATAGGAGCATACAATTATAAAGGTTTCCTTACTTAATTTGGGCTCACTAATGGTATTAATTGTGTTGATCGCCTGTTACCATGTTTAATCATAACATAAATATTTATGACTAAATATTCCTTGTAAATGTACCGATTTTCCTTCCTTATTTATGCCAGGTTCGTATATCTTCCCTTCTTTATAACCTTTATTCATTCCGTTCCTGTTTCTCCTTTTATAGCTGCCAAGTCCGATTTTTTTCTCAGCGTAACCCCGTGGGTGTTTCTCTCGTCCCTTTTCCACATTCTTTAACTCATATAATTAAGAACACCACTTATCCTAACACCGACGTTCCATGTATCATGCTCCGTCACCTTATTGATAGCCCACGTGCTATGTCTTTTTCCACCGATACAAATCTGATCTCCAAGGTCTGCATGAGATTACGTGCACTTCATTTAGGAGCAGATTTAATGCCTAAGTTATGCACTCACTTGAACCCATTGTACCCAAAAAGTTTTGAAAAAGAAAAAAAAGGAAACATGATTATGAGGGTGGCCATCCATATGGATGACCTGGGATCGAATCCCCCCTCAATGCCTTCTGGGTTAAGCCTGTCGCACAGGGCTTGCCTAGTGAAGCTTACATCCCTTGTGTGGTTTGCAGGCTATTACACAAGGAGAAGTTTACCCAGTGCGCACAACGTGTTCATCACAGAATGCTCACCCGAAGGGCAGAGGCTGTGGCAGAGGTAGTAGCGACTGCAAGTTTTCCCTCTTACCAAAACAAAACACGCTAACTGACTTGCCATATGGTGCAAATAACTTTTGGAAACATAGGTCCAAAAGGAAGGGAAGAATCAGACAACATATTGACTTGACTCGATCTATCACTACAAAGAAAACAAATAATTCCAATTTCTCTAAAAACTTTGGTTATACCCCAAAACTAGTGGTAGTTGAGTTAGAAGAACCCAAAAACCATATGATCTCCACATTGTTGGGAAGCGTGTAAGGCTAATAGAAGAAAAAAATATTTAAAAGAGAAAAGTAATAAATTGCACAAGACAAGACAAGATAAGATTTATGTGGTTCGGTAATTTTTGCCTACTCCACGGCTACACAAAGAATAGCTCTTTATTAATTGAAGATAAAGAAGAATTTGAGGGATGATTTACAATTGAGGAAGGGGATACCTATTTATAGGCAGAGCGTCTGGTGAAAATGTTTTTTCAGCGAATGTGAATACGAAGAGGACGGCACCGCAAATTGCACGCCAAATTCTTCTTTCACATTTGCAGCCTGCCAACTTTGACTTTTCCAAGTTTTTTTTCTTCTCTTTTTCTGTGTCTTTGTTTTTCCACGTTTTCTTTCTTCTCTTTTTCTCTTTGTCTTCTTTTACATCTTTTGCCTTCTTTCTTTTATTTCTTTTATAGCTGGGTTTGTTCCTTTCAATCTCCCCCTCAAACTCATATACATCAAGAATGAAAATAAAAAAAAAGATTTGTTATTCTCTGGTGGCGCCTTCACATTGTCAATCTTGAAGGCTAACTGAGGCGGTGCACAACCTCAGTTTATCAATACCGACAACTTTGGTCAATATGTCTGACGAGTTCTTCAATCCTGGTATCTTCTACAGGGAAAGAGTTCTTTCACTTATCAACTATCGGATATAATGATACCTCAATTGGATGTGATTTGATCTTGAATAAAATACTGGATTCTCGGAAAGATGAATTACACTTTGGCTATCGCTGAAAAGCTCACAATTGTCTTGCTCTTTACCTAGCTCTTTAAGAAAGTTCTTGAGCCAGATCATCTCTTTTCCAGCTTCTAAGATTGCCATGTACTCTGCTTCTGTGGTAGATAGAGCAACATTTTTCGGAAGTCTGGACATCTAGCTAACAGCAGTACCCCCTAAGGTGAATGCGTGGCCCGTGGTACTTTTGCGACTATCCAGATCAAAGCTTAAATTTGCATCAAAAAAATCTTGTAAGATAATATTGCACCTTTTAAAACAAAGTATCATACCTGAGGTGCCTTTAAGTTACCGCAATATCTATTTTACACCTTCCCAATGTTCCTTTCCTAGATCTGACATGTATCTACTGACAACTCCAACTGCATGGCTATGTCAGGTCAAGTGCAAATCATAGCATACATCAAACTTCCTACTGCAGAAGCATATGGAACTTTAGACATGTACTCCCTTTCTTCATTTGTCTTAGGTGATTGGTCTTTCGACATATTAAGATGACTTTCGAGTGGAGTGCTTATGGTCTTTGCATCATGAAGACTGAACCTGCTTAATACCTTTTGTATGTACTTTTCTTGAGATAATTTTAAGGTTCCTTCAGACTTGTTTCTGTTATCCTCATCCCAAGCATTTGTTTAGCTGGTCCTAAGTCTTTCATTTCAAACTCCTCCGCCAGTTGTTGCTTAACCATGTTGATCTCTTTTATGCTAGATTCTACAATTAGCATATCACCAACGTACAACAATAAAATGATATAGGATTCATCAAGATATTTTATATAACATCAATGGTCCATCTCACATCATGTGAAACCATTGTTATGAATGAATCCATCAAATCTTTTGTATCATTGTCGGGGAGCTTGTTTCAAACCATACAAATTATTCTTCAACTTACACACAAGGTTTTCTTTACCAGAAACTTAAAAACCTTCAGGTTGCTTCATGTAGATGTCTTATTTAAGGTCACCATGCAAAAAAGTAGTTTTAACATCTAGCTGCTCCAAATGTAAATTTTCTGCAGCAACGATACTTAGTACCAACCTGATAGTAGTTAATTTGACTATAGGAGAGAAGATCTCGATGTAGTCAATTCCTTCCTTCTGTTGAAAGCCTTTTACTACTAATCGTGCTTTGTATCTCTTCTTACCATCATGCTCTTCCTTCACTCTGTACACCCACTTGTTCTGCAATACCTTCTTTCCTTACGGTAACTTTATAAGTATCCATGTTTTATTCTATTGAAGAGAATTCATATCTTCTTTCATGGCTAGTTCCACTTATCAAAGTTTATCACATGCATTGCTTCAACAAAATACTCTAGTTCTCCAACATCAGTTAAAATTAAATAGTGGAGAGAGAAAGTATCTGGAGCATTCATGACTCTTTAGATCTTCTTAATGTAGGTTCAAGAGTAACTGGCCCCGAATTTGTTTCAAGTCCTGAATCCAGATTTGGTTCTGCATCTGATTCTATCTCTGGTTCCGGTTCTGGTTCTTCATCTTCAATTTCAGAATCGGTTGTAATCCCTCTAACCACTTTATTTTTTGAGATTTCTTCTAACTCAACTACTTCAGATGTCTGTTTGCTGGTGCTGGTTGGTTCTACTTCAAGCTTGTCCTTGTACATCACATTTTCATTAAATGTGGCATTTCTGTGTCTTAGGATCTTTCTATGCTGATCATCCCAAAATTGATAACCAAAATTATTATCACCATTGCCAATGAAGAAATATTTCTTGGCTTTAGGATCAAGTTTATCTCTATCATTAGAGTTTACATACACATAAGCAACACAACCAAATATTTTCAGATGTGAGAAAGTTACCTCCTTTCCTCTCCTTACCTCCTCAGGAATTTCAAAATTTAGCGGTACAGAGGGTCCCGTGTTTATGAGGTAAGTTGTCGTGTTAACAACCTCAGCCCAAAAATACTTCGACAATACAGAAAGTATTCTCATACTTCTGGCTCGTTCATTCAGGGTTCTGTTCATCCTCTCAGCAACGCCATTTTGTCCCAGTGTTCAGGGAACTGTCAGAGTTCAGACATTTTAACTTTAGGTTTATCTGATTTCAACTTCAGCTCTCTATCTAATAAAGGTAACAAAAACATCAGATATATTTTTTAGAAAATAAACCCATACCTTTATCGTGAAATCATTAATGAAGGTGACATAATAGCGCGAGCCTCCCAGAGAAGTTACAGGAGCTGGTCCCCACACATTTGTATACACTAGTTCCAGCTTCTCTTTCTTTGGAGTCCTTCCCACCTTTGAGAAACGAACTCTCTTTTGTTTACCGTAAACGCAATCTTCGCACAAACCTAATTCAACATGCTTTATGTTTGGAAACTTTTATTTGTATGCCAACAGCTTTATTCCCTTCTCATTCATATGCTCGAGCCTTCGGTGCCACAATGTTGTATCGCGACCATGATCAACTATTGCTATAGTATCTCTCTGTATTGCAGTTGCATACATTGTTCCCTTCTTGAAGCCGCATGCCACAACCAAATTTCCTTTAGTTATCTTCCATGATCTGCTACCAAATATTGTTGTATATCATTCACTGTCAATCTGACCCACAGATATCAGATTTTTCTTGAGGCCAGGAACATGTCGGATATTTTACAATTTCCATATCGTGCCTTTTAAGGATTTAGTGATGAAAACCCTATCATATGAAAGATCTTCTAGTCTGATTTCTAATGCTTCAAACCGTTTGTCATTTGGACATTCCTACAAGAAGTTATGACCAAATTACCAAAGGCTGGCAGAGGAGTGAACTGCGGATGCGAAGCATCTGGGGCCGCGTCCTAAAAAAGGTTGGCAGTGAAGTGCTGCCATAGCATCCAGGTCCGTGTCCGAGCTTCTAAGAGGAGTGAACTGGGGATGCCATGCATACGAGACCGCATCCGAAACCCAGAAATCTGGGCCTATAAATACAAAGTCGGGGGAGGAGAGTATTTTGAGTATTGGGGGTTAGGGCTCTTGAGGTGAAAGAGTGATTTTAAGCTCAAATCAAGTCCAATCAACCAAGGTAAGTTGCTAATGATATTTTGGGTTGATTCTTACTCAATATACATGAGTTCTAACATCATTCTTGCATCCAAATGCTAGATTTCATCATCAAATCCGCAAGAACACTAAAATCACCAAAGTTGTGATTTTTCAAGATTGAGCTACTAGAGGTAATTTCAATACTTCAAACTAGTTTATTATTAGTAGTTAGAAGTATTTGAAGCATTTGTTACAAGTTTTAATGGTTAAAAATTGGATTATAAAACTCTAGTTCATGACATGAATAGTACTTTTGAGAAAATAAGAGAGAAGATGAGTATTAATCTTGGCGATGAAATTGATGAATACAATGAACCTATGGAGTTATTTGTTGGCAAAAGTTGGAATTGATCAACTAAGTAATCACCCGAATTGTATATTTTGTAAGTGTTGGTTATGAAAGATGATGAATAGTAACTTGGTGGCCTTGAACAATTGATATAGTATCATTAATGATTTTAAATGGGTATTACAATATAATAATGAAGTTGAATGGTCTAGCTTGTAAATCTATTTGGCGATTTGAGTTGTTGGAGGCTTGTAGCCAACTTATGAGCCGTATATGGATATTGATCAATATTTTAAGTCATATTTTGATGTAATTAGGATATCTACTTATAGATATCGACTTGTTGGTGATGTTTGGAAATTTTAATCAATATTGGAATGATGGAAGATGATTGAAAGCTTGTGGGAGTTAATAAAGCGTAAGCGGGGTAAGTTGATTAAAACTTACTCTTCATGAGGGATTTTCTCTAAAAGTATGTTTCAAGTTAATACTTAAGTTTTTTGCAAATGTACTTTCGTGCTTGTGGGGACAAACAAGTACGAATGTCTCCATGTACTAGAATATTATGTTGCATATGTGGTGTCATGCCGTTTTATAAAATTTTATTTTAAATCTTGTTGGCAAAATGACACTCAAGGTAAATGTTATAAGTTTTTATCAAAACTTACGTATTGACAAGAGTATACATATTTGAGTGCTAAAGATAGGTTTTCATGGAAAGTACTTCTTTCGAAAATTGACGAACAAAATAGCACTTGTGGTATCTTTTAAAGATTGATGTTATATTGCTAAAGGATGTAGCATGTAAAAGGTTGTTTATTTAATTTTTGTTCAAATGATTTAAATTTTCTATAAATGCTATGAATTGATAAAAATAGATCATTTGAAGCTACTATTCTATGAATCTATTTTTGAAGTATCAAATATTTTGTGAGTTACTTGTGTTCACCGAGATTGACTTCGGATATATTGTGTTTGTTGTCATGAAACTACACATGCTAGTGTAGGCGTAGATGGCCACTTTGTGGTATAGACTACGGCAGAGTACTCTCCCTCGAGAGAGTACTAATTTGTGCTATTATTAGCATGGCTGAGTCCATTCGTACGGCACTACGATAAGACAACCTGAGCAAGTTGGGTAAATGATACTTACCGCTAGGTACATAACCTAGTTGACCCTCTTATGTTGATGATGTTATAGTTCTCCCAGTGAAAGGTAAGGATGATTTTCTTATGTTTAGGCCTATGGAGCCGAAAGTGATTTCAATGACTTAAAACAAATGGAATGATTTTATCCAAAATCTTGGATTGATGTAAATATTTTAAAAGTTTATATTGTGGTTTATATTTTACTTGTCTTTTATTTAAAATTACAAGGATCATGAATTGATAAAAGCTTTTATCATTTTATATCAAATATTGATGCATTATTTTTTATAAGTTTGTCCCAAGAACTTAAGTTAGAGAGAGTTTATGACACTTATTGAATACCGTTGTGGCGTACTCAGCCCTTAAAGGCCCCCCTCTAGGGTCCCGTTTTACTTTACATATTTCAGGATGAGGTATGATACGTCGCATGCGGTCAGGGCTAGGATGACTCTCTTTCCGAGGTGTTCTGAAGAACCACTTTTATTTCATGGTAGTTATCATGTATATTCTTATTTTCTTTTGTTGGAATTACTCCAAGTGTTGGTTTTGCTCTTTGGTATAGAGGTTCCATAGATAGTTGTGTTGGATTGAAAGAAATAGGATTGTGGACGTCATGCATAAAGGAATAATAATTTAATTTGATTATATCATTTATATGAAAAGTTTCATGTATGATTTTGGAAATGAAAAATATGTTGTGACTTGATTTGAAAATGTATAAGATTTTCAATTGGCTTCCGCAATTATACTTGGTCTTGACATATAGGTTGGTTCACTTGGGTCGGGTAGTGTCTGGTCACGCGGATTTGGGTCGTGACATTATATTTGTTGTACGAACGAATACAGTCGATACGGATACAGTAAATACACTCATGTATTTTTCCTTGGTTGTATTGTACGTGAACGAATACAGTTGATATAGATTGTATTCGTTGCGCGAATGAATACAATTGCGCAAACAAATACAATTGATATATACAGATTATATTCGTTGCGCAAACGAATACAGTTGACACAAGCTATATTCGTTGCACGTCTGAATACAGGTGATACAAGCTGGTAACAATTGAACGGTAGCTATGAATAGTGATTAGGCAAATTATAGTTACGTATGGTAATTAGGCTCTAAACTTAGTATTTTGTGAAAATTCCTCTTAATTCTTTCGTTAACTTGGACCAATAGGTTTACCCCGAAACGACTCACCAAATTATCAGGTCAAACGGGTCATGATGGGTCAAAATGCAAACAAAACCCAAATACATAAAATCAAGGGAAAAGGGTCAAATATACCCCTCTACTTTGGTATATTATTCATATCTACCCTCCGTTATACTATCAGGACATATCTATCCTTACCGTTAGCCAAAATTTTTAAAAATATCCTTCACCTAATGGAAAGCCACCAAATTAAAAAAAATACCTTTTTTTTAAAACCTATTAATAACCCATTAAACCCCTTTCATTTACTGTACTTCTTCCTCACATATTAGTCATCTGCTTCGTAGTTACTTGTTGGACACAAGAAGTGAAAGACATAAAAATACCGACAAAATTATATATTCATTTATATATTGAGTCTCAATTCTTTTAATATATTATATTCTACCTTTTCCAATTTCTTTTTTTTCTTCTAGCTTGTCTCTTTGTTTTTTCCACCATGTCGAACTGTACCGAGTGTTCATCATGATTTTCTTTTTACTATGACTGGAATGATTATAGCATCTTATTAGTTTAACAGTTCTGAAGTCATAAGGCAGCTACCGAAGTATTTCTTCCTCCGACAGTGAGCCTTTGTTGATGAGTATTCACGCACCATGCTTTTCTTATTCTTCTTTAAGCATTTGGAAAACAAATAATTATCGTCAAATCACGCCTTAAGAACAAAAGTTAGATTCCAAGCTATGGCATGTGATACTCATAATTCATAGTAACATTTGAACTTATAATGAACAAAAATTAGAAAATAATTAGAGGAGATTCAATTTAATATCAAGCTACAATCTAAGAAATTCAACAAGAATGAAAGAAAGGACACCAACAAGTTGGAAAGCAACTTAATAACCTAAGTACACTAACTTCATGTCTTAACCAAACACAAGTATTATTAAAGTATATATCAGTTGTTACCAACATACAAACCAACTGTTAAGTGTGCATTATATTAGACAAAGGAATGCCAGGTGTCACGACCCGAAATTTCCCTTTCGGGGTTGTGATGGCACCTAACATTTCACCTGCTAGGCAAGCCAACGTTAGAGGTTCTTTAAGCCAATTTTTGATCAATTCTATTAAGTAAGACCAATTAAGCCGAAGAGAAACTAAAACGGAATACAAATGACATAAAACCAATGATATCTAAGTACAACCCGGATCTAGAGTCACAAGTTCACTAGCTACTAGAATCTCTAAAAAAATAGGGTTTGAAATAAATACAACTGTCTCGAATGAAAAGAAAAGTAAATAGGTAAATGGAAGGGTACTTCAAGGTCTGCGGGCGCCAGCAGATCTACCTCGAGTATCCAAATGCCAATCCGAGCTGGTACACCTCACGGACAGCTGAGACCAGTTCCAAAATCTGCACAAGAAGTGCAGAGTGTAGTATGAGTATAACCGACCCAATGTACTCCGTAAGTGTCGAGCCTGACCTTGACGAGGTAGTGATGAGGCTATGATAGGATACCCAAGTAAATAAACCTAGACAAACGGAAATATACATACAAAATAACAGCAAATAAAGAATTAACAATTACAATTGGGAAGGGATATGCGAAAGGGGTATAAGATACGATAACAACAATAGGGAATGATAATAAGAAACAGTCAATAAACCTTCAACCAACAAAATGAACAAACATATTGAATAAAACTGCATGGCATCACCCTTCGTGATTTTACTCTCAGCCTCACTATGAAACAGTAATAACGACATGATATCACCCTTCGTGCTTTTACTCTCAATCTCACCATAAAATACTAAATACAGCACAATATCACCCTTTGTGCTTTTACCCTCAATTTCATCATGAATCAATAGATACGGCACGACATCACCCTTCGTGCATTAACTCTCAAATACGGCACGGCATCACCCTTCGTGCAATAACACTCGAATACGGCATGACATCACCCTTCGTGCATTAACACTCGAATATGGCACGGCATCACCCTTCGTGCATTAACAATTCTCTTACCATGGCACAATGAACATATAAAATTAGGGAGATGGAATAAGAAATATCAAGTCTTACGTCAACAATAGTTCCACAATACCAATCTCAACTTCAGAAACAACACTCAATTATCACAGATAGCTCATAATTACGGAAAGAACGATCAATTTATCAATTAACTAGTCTAAGCATGGCTATCAGGATCAAAGAAAGAGATAAATTACAAGAAACAAGTCCCACCTACATGCTTTAGCCCAATAACAATGCATAACTACTTGTCACCTCACATATACATTGTATCCAACATTTAAACAAGTAGCAAATAGGCAAACAGTCCTAATCCCTCGAGTCAAGGTTAACCACGACACTTACCTCGCTCCAAAAGTCGATTCAAAGCTCTATCGGAGCCTTTCCCCTAGAATCTGTATCCAAACCACTCGTATATAACCACCATTGACTCAATAATGTCAAATATTACTAAAGGAATCAATTACAATGCATAAATTTAGAATTTCTACACTTTCCCCAAAAAGTCAAAAATTGATCTCGGGCCCGCTTGGTCAAAACCTGAGGTTCGGACCAAAATCCATTTTTCCATTCACTCTTGAGCCCGATTATGTAATTAGTTTCGGAATCCGACCTCAATTTGAGGTCTAAATCCCTAATTTGCAAAAATCCTCAATTCTTCATAAATCCCTAGTTTTCTACCATGGAAGAACAAAGATTAGGGCTAGAAATTAATAGTTGATATTAGAAATGAAAGAAAATGAGTTAAAGTGTACAAACCTATGAATTGGTATTGAGTTTTCCCTTCAAATTTGCCTCTAGGCCAAGCTCTAATGAAGAGTTTATGAAAAATGGAAGAAATCCCGTTTTGGGACTGTTTTAAATCACATGCGTGAGGTGTTCATCGCGTTCGCGTGAAACCTGACGCATTCCTGAAGAGCATGGCCTAACTGACTTACGCGATCGCGAGTCATCCCACGCGTTCGCGAAGGCTGCTTGCCCCTGGCGTTCGCGTTCACATGAAACCTGACGTGTTCACGTAGAAGAAACAAAGATCCCCTTTCCCACGTCACAAGCCTACGCATTCGCGAGAAGCTAGTCGCGTTCACGAAGGGTAAGGCCCCCATTACTCCGCATTCGCGACCCAGCTACTGTGTTCGCGATGAAGAAAATCCCACCCACCCCAGTTCACTCTTTGTGTTTGCGGGAGTGCCTTCGCGAACGCGAAGAAGGGAACATCAGAAACCAGCAAAAGTTAAGAAAACCAGATTTTTCAAAGAACTAAGGTCTGTAGGCTATCCGAAACATACCAGAGCCCTCGGGACTCCAAACTAAATATGCACACAAGTCCAAAAACCTTATACGAACTCGCTCGCGTGATCAAAACCCAACAATAACTCCTAGAACTACGAATCGGGCACCAAATCAAATAAAATTTTCAAAAAAACTTTAGAATTTCTATTTTAACAAACGGACGTCCGAATCACGTCAAATCACTTCCGTTTTGCACCAAATTTTTTAGACAAGTGATAAATATCGTAATGGACCTATACCAAGTTTCGGAACCAAAATCTGGACCCGGTATCAACAAAGTCAAACATCAGTCCAATTTATAAATTCTTTAAACCTTTAAACTTTAAATTTTCAACAAATTGCGATAACTCAAGCTAGGGACCTCTGAATTCGATTCCGGACATACACCCAAGTTCCAAATCACGATATGGACCCACCGGAACCGTCAAAACACGGATCCGGGTCCGTTTGCTCAAAATGTTGATCGAAGTCAACTCAAATGGATTTTTAAGGCAAAATTTCATATTCTATCAATTTTTAACATAAAAGCCTTCCCGAAAAACACCCGGACTGAACACGCAAATTGAGGAAGGGTTAAGGAAGCTATCAGAGGCTTTGAAACACAGAATTAAGGTTAACAACTCTAGATGGCCTATCGGGTCATCACATTCTCCACCTCTAAAATAATTGTTCGTCCTCGAACGGACATAGAAAAGTACCTGGACTAGTGAAAAGGTGTGGATATGTACTCCGCATGTCTGACTCGGACTCCTAAGTATCTGCCTCGACTGGTTGACCTCTCCACTGCACTCGAACTGAAGGATACATCTTAGACCTCAACTATCAAACCTGCCCGGCTAGAATAGCCACCGGCTCCTCCTCATAAGTCAAATACTTGTCCAATTGGATTGAGCTGAAGTCTAAAATAAGGGACAGATCTCCGTAAAACTTCCGAAGCGTAGACACATGGAACACTGGATGGACTGCTGATAAACTAGGCGGCAATACGAGACTGTGAGCCACCTCACCCACTCTCTCCAGAATCGCAAAGAGTCCGATGTACCTAGGGCTCAACTTGCCCTTCTTTTCGAACCTCATCATACCCTTAATGGGTGAAACCCGTAGAAATACTCTCTCTCCGACCATAAATGCAACATTATGAGCTCTACGATCGGCATAACTCTTCTTCCTAGACTGAGCTGTGCGAAGTTGATCCTGAATAATCTTGACCTTATCCAAGGCATCCTTTACCAAATCTGTACCCAACAATTGAGCCTCCCCCGGCTCGAACCATCCAACTGGCGATCGGCACCGTCTCCCGTATAATGCCTCATATGGAGCCATCTGAATGCTCGACTGGTAGTTGTTGTTCTAGGCAAACTCCGCAAATGGAAAGAACTGATCCCAAGAAACCCTCGAAATTTATAACACAAGCGCGGAGCATATCCTCCATTATCTGAATAGTGCATTCGGACTGTCCGTCCGTCTGAGGATGAAATGCAATGATCAGCTCAACCTGCGTGCCCAACTCACGTTATACCGCTCTCCAGAAGTGCGAGGTAAATTATGTACCTTGATCCAAAATGATAGACACGGGCACACCGTGAAGACGGACGATCTTGCGGATGTAAGTCTTAACCAACTGCTTTGACAAATAGGTAACCACCACAGGAATGAAATACGCGGACTTGGTCAGCCTGTCCACAATAACCCGTACCGAATCAAACTTCCTCTGAGTCTGTGAGAGTCCAACAACAAAATCCATTGTAATACGCTCCCACTTTCACTCACAAATCACTAACTTCTGAGGCAACCCACCAGGTCTCTGATGCTCACACTTTACTTGATGACAATTTAAACACCGAGCTACATAAGCAACTATGTCCTTCTTTATTCTCCTCCACCAATAATGTTGCCGCAAATCTTGGTTCATTTTGGCGGTACCTGGATGAATAGAATACCGGGAACTGTGGGCCTCCTCAAGAATCAACTTACGAAGCCCATCTATATTAGGCACACAAATATGCATCCTCAAAACTCCATCATATCCAACCGTAACCTGCTTGGCACCACTGTTCTGCACTATGTCCCCAAGGACAAGCAAATGAGGGTCATCATATTGCCGCTCCCTGATGTGCTCAAACAAAGAAGAACGAGTAACTGTAAAAGCTAGAACACAACTAGGCTCTGAAATATCCAACCTCAGGAATTGATTGGCCAAATACTGAACATCATATGCAAGCGGTCTCTCACCGACTGGAATGTACGCAAGGCTTCCCATACTCGATGCCTTTCTACTTAAGGCGTCGGCCACCACATTGGCCTTCCCGGCGTGATACAAGATAGTGATATCATAGTCTTTCAATAGCTCCAACCACCTCCTCTGACTCAAATTGAGATTATTTTATTTGAACAAATACTGTAGACTCCGATGATCTGTGAAAACCTCGTACCACACACCGTAAAGGTAATGCCTCCAGATCATCAGTGCATGAACAATGGCTACCAGCTTTAAATCGTGAACAGGGTAATTCTTCTCATGGACCTTCAACTGCCGTAACGCATATGCGATCACCCTATCATCCTATATCAATACTTCTCTGAGCCCAACACGAGATGCATCACAATATAGCGTATAAGATCCTTGAACTTGTGGGCAACACCAACACCGGCGCTGTAGTCAAAACAGTCTTGAGCTTCTGGAAGCTCACCTCACACTCGTTTGACCATCTGTACGGGGCACTCTTCTGGGTCAATCTCGTCAATGGGGATGCTATAGACGAAAACCCCTCCACAAACCGACGGTAATAACTCGCCAAATCCAAAAAAAACTCTAGATCTCCGTAGCTGAAGTGGGTCTAGGCCAGTTCTGAACGTGAACTGGCCTCAATCTTCTTAGGATCCACCTCAATGCCCTTTGCTGATACTATGTGCCCCAAGAAAGCGACCGAGTCCAACAAAAACTTGTACTTTGAAAACTTAGCATATAACTGGATATCTCTTATAGTCTGAAGTACAATCCGAAGGTGCTGCTCGTGCTCCTCTCGACTACGGGAGTAGATCAAGATATCATCAATAAAAACAATCACGAAAGAATCCAGATAGGGCTTGAACACCCAGTTCATCAAATCCATAAATGTTGTTGGGGCATTTTTCAGCCCAAATGCCATCACTAGAAACTCATAATGCCCATATTAAGTCCGAAAAGCTGCCTTAGAGACATCGGATGCCCTAATCCTCAATAATGGTAGCCAGACCTCAAATCAATCTTCAAAAATACCTTGGCACCCTGAAGATGATCAAATAAGTCATCAATCCTCGGCAATGGATACTTGTTCTCAATGGTGACTTTGTTCAACCACCGATAATCTATGTACATCCTCATCGACCCATCCTTCTTCTTCACGAACAACACAGGCGCACCCTAGGGTGAGACACTAGGTCTAATGAAGCCTTTATCAAGCAAATCTTGCAACTTCTCCTTCAATTCTTTCAACTCTGGCGGGGCCATATGGTATGGCGAAATAGAAATGGGCTGATTGCCCGGTGCCAAATCAATACAAAAGTCAATATCTCTGTCGGGTGGCATCCCCGACAGATCTGCAAGAAACACCTCTGGAAACTCACGAACAACTGGTACTGAATCCATGGAAGGAACCTCCATACTAGAATCGCGGACATAAGCTAAATAAGCTAGACATTTCTTCTCGACCATATGCCGAGCCTTCACATAAGAGATAACCCTGCAGGTAGAATGGCCAGGAGTCCCCCTCTACTCTAATCAAGGCAACCCTGGCAAGGCTAAGGTCACCATCTTGGTGTGACAATCCAATATAGCATGATAAGGTGACAACCAATCCATACCCAAGAAGACATAAAAATCTACCATATCGAGAAGTAGATCTATGCTAGTCTCAAGACTCCCAATGGTAACTACACACGAACGATAGACACGATCTACAATAATATAATCTCCCACATGTATGGACAGATACACAGGAGCACTCAAAGAATCACGAGGCACAACCAGATATGAAGCGAAATAGGTTGACACGTAGGAATAAGTAGAGCCCGGATCAAATCGAACAGAAGCATCCCTATGGCAAACTGAAACAATACCTATGATAACAGCATCAGATGACTCAGCCTCAGGCCTGGCTGGGAAAGCATAACATCGGGGCTAGGGCCCACCACTCTGAACCACATCTCTGGGATGACCTCTAACTGGTTTGCCTCCACCTCTAACGGTCGGACCTCCATCTCTAACAGCCTGACCTTCACCTATGACTGCATGGGCCCTGCCTCTAACTGGTTGAGCAGGCGGTGAAGCGACCGGTGCCAGAACCGTGGCACGAGGAGCCTGCTGCTGTGAGCTGCCCGGTGCCCGAGGGCAAAATCTAACAATGTGCCTCGGGTCATCACAAGTGTAACAGGACCTCGGCTGCTGTGACTGCTGACCCTGAAAGTGACCCTGTCAACCTGAGTAACCACCCTGAAAACTCTAGAGTGGAGGTGCACTAATAGAAGCTGGTGGTGCACTGTAGGCTAGCTGATCAGGATGAGACATATGAGGGCTGAGACCACCTGAAGCACTGTGAGATGCCTGGAGCACTGAATGATATGGCCTGGGAGGATGGCCTCTACCAAAAGTACCCCTGCCTCCAGAAGAGGCACCACTGAACCCACCGGAATGATGAGGCCTCTTATCAGACCCCTGCCCCCCATCCTGAGCAAGAATCACCTCGATCCACCTAGCAACATTAGCAGCCGTCTGAAAGGAAATCTCACCCCCAGTCCCCTTGGCTATCTGAAGTCTGATAGGGTGAGCGAGTCCATCAATAAACCTCCTCACCCTCTCTCTCTCTCTCAGTAGGAAGTAGAAGGAGAGCATGATGTGCTAGATCCACAAAGCAAGTCTCGTACTAAGTAACAGTCATACTGCCCTACTGGAGATGCTCGAATTGTCTGCAGTAATCCTCTCTCAAAAATGATCGGGAGAAACTTCTCTAGAAATAACTGTGAGAACTGCTCCCAAGTAAGTGTAGGCGACCCAGCTAGTCTGGTCAACATGTAATCTCTCCACCACCTCTTGGTGGAACCCGTTATCTAAAATACAGCAAATTGACCTCATTGGCCTCAACTATACCCATGTTCCGCAATACCTCATGGCAGCGGTCAAGATAATCCTGTGGGTCCTGAGAAGGTGTACCAGTAAAGTGAACTGGGAAAAGTTTTGTGAACTTGTCCAATCTCAATAAGCCCTCAGAAGACATGGCGGACTTATCACCAACCTATACCGCAACAACTGGCTGAACTACCCCAACTGGCAAGGCTGTTGGAGACTAATACTGGGGAACCACCTGCTCCGGAGTGTGAGTAGTGGGAGTCTGTGCTCCTCCCCCAGCCTGAGAGACAGTTGGTGCCACAGGAAATGCACCGAGCTGGGCCACACTCTCCATAAGGCCCACCAAACGGACTAGAGCGTCCTGAAGCACTGGGGTGGCGAAGAACCCCTCCGGGACCTGAGCTGGTCCAACAGGTACAGTATGAGCTGGAACATCCTCATCAAAATCTACCTGAGGCTCCACTACCAGTGCTGCTGCTCGAGCTCTATGCTGAGCTCTGCCTCTGCCTCAGCCTCTGGCGCGACCTCGGCCTCGTCCTCTGCCCCTAGTAGGAGCTACCACTGGGGGCTCCGGCTGATATCCAGCTGAAGATGTAGCACGCATTCTCGCCATCTACGGGAGGACAAGAATTGAAAAGTTTAATCAGCAATGATAGAATAAAATAGCACGACATAGAAGAATATAAGTGAAATTGTTCCTAAACTTCATAGCCTCTGGAAGATAAGTACAGACGTCTTCGTACCAATCCTCCAGACTCTACTAAGTCTGCTCGTGACTTGTGAGACCTAGGCAACCTAGTGCTCTGATACCAACTTGTCATGACCCAGAATTTCCACCTTCGGAGCTTTGATGGCGCCTAACATTTCACTTTCTATGCAAGCCAACGTTAGAGGATCTTTAAGCCAATTTTTAATCAATTCAATTAAGTAAGATAAATTAAGCCGAAGAGACACTAAAACGGAATACAAATGACATAAACCAATAAAATCTAAGTACAACCCGGATCTGGAGTCACAAGTTCACGAGCTTCTAGAATCTCTACAAAAATAGGGTTTGAAATAAACAATTGTCTCGAATGAAAAGAACAATAAATAGGGGAAATGGAAGGGGAATTCAAGGTCTGCGGACGCTAGCAGATCTACCTCGAGTTTCGAAATGCCAATCCGAGCTATGTCTCACCGACAGCTGGGACCAGTACCAAAATCTGCGCAAGAAGTATAGAGTATAGTATGAGTACAACCGACCCAATGTACTCCGTAAGTGTCGAGCCTAACCTCGACGAGGAAGTGACAAGGCTATGACAGGACACCCGCGTAAATAAACATGTACAAACGGAAATATACGTACAAAATAATAGTAGATAAAGAATTAGCAAGTACAATTGGGAGGGGACATGCAAAAGGGGTACAAGATACGATAAGAACAATAGGGAATGGTAATAAGAAACAATCAATAAACCTTCAACCAACAAAATTAACAAACATAATGAATAAAACTGCACGGCATCACCCTTCGTGCTTTTACTCTCAGCCTCACTATGAAATAGTAATAATGACACGACATAACCCTTCGTGCTTTTACTTTCAATCTCACCATAAAATGATAAATACAATACGACATCACCCTTTGTGCTTTTACCCTCAATTTTAACATGAATCAATAGATATGGCACGACATCACCCTTCGTGCATTAACTCTCAAATACGGCACGACATCACCCTTTGTGCACTAACTTTCAAATATGGCATGACATCACCCTTCATGCACTAACACTCGAATATGGCACGGCATCACCCTTCATGCATTAACACTCGAATATGGCACTACATCATCCTTCGTGCATTAATACTCTCCCTTACCATGGCACAATGAACATATAAAAATAGGGAGATAGAATAAGCAATATCAAGTCTTACGTCAACAATAGTTCCACAATACCAATCTCAACTTCATAAACAACACTCACTTATCACAGATAGCTCATAAGTACGAAAAGGATGATCAATTTATCAATTAACAAGTCTAAGAATGGATATCAGGATCAAAGAAAGAGATAAATTACAAGAAACCAGTCCCACCCGCATGCTTTAACCCAATAACAACGCATAAGTACTTGTCACCTCACATATACGTTGTATCCAACATTTAAACAAGTATCAAATAGGCAAACAAGTCCTAATACCTAAAGTCAAGGTTAACCACGACACATACCTCGCTACAAAAGTTGACTCAAAGCTCTACCGGAGTATTTCCCTAGAATCTGTCTCCAAACCACTCGTATCTAAACACAATTGACTCAATAATGTCAAATATTGCTAAAGGAATCAATTACAATGCATTTAGAATTTCCACACTTTTTTCCAAAAAGTCAAAAATCGACCCCAGGCCCGCTTGGTCAAAACCTGAGGTTCAGACCAAAATTCATTTTCCCATTTACCCCCGAGCCTGATTATGTAATTAGTTTCAGAATCCGACCTCAATTTGAGGTCTAAATCCCTTATTTGCAAAAACTTTCAATTCTTCCTAAATCCCTAGTTTTCTACCATGGAAGAACAAAGATTAGGGATAGAAATTAATGGGTGATGTTAGAAATGGAAGAAAATAAGTTAAAGTGTACAAACCTATGAATTGGTGTTGAGTTTTCCCATCAAAATAGCCTCTAGGCCGAGCTCTAATGAAGAGTTTATGAAAAATGGAAGAAATTCCATTTTGGGAATGTTTTAAGTCACTGGAGTCAGGTGTTCATCGCGTTCGCGTGAAACCTGATGAATTCGCGAAGAGCATGGGCTAACTGGCTTATGCGATCGCGAGTCATCCCATGCGTTCGCGAAGGCTTCTCCCCCCTAACTTTCGCATTCATGAGCCAATGCTCGCGTTCGCGTAGAAGAAACAATGATCCCCCTTCTCAGGTCGCAAGCCTACGCGTTCGCGGGAAGCTGGTCGCGTTCGCGAAGGGTAAGGCCCCCATTGCTCCGTGTTCGTGACCTAGCTACCACGTTCGTGATGAAGAAAATCCTACCCATCCCAGTTCACTCTTCCCGTTCGTGGGAGTGCCTTGGTGAACGCGAATAAGGGAACACCAGAAACCAGTAGAAGTTAAGAAAACTAGATTTTTCAAAGAACCAAGGTCCGTAGGCTATCCGAAACTCACCCGAGCCCTCGGGGCTCCAAACCAAATATGCACACAAGTCCAAAAACCTGATACAAACTTGCTCGCATGCTTAAAATACCAAAATAATACCTATAACTACGAATCGGGCACCAAAATAAATGAAATTTTCAAGAAAACTTTAGAATTTCTATTTTAACAACCGAACGTCCGAATCACGTCAAATCACTTCCGTTTTGCACAAAATTTTACAGACAAGTCATAAATATCGTAATGGACTTATACGAAGTTTTGGAACTAAAATCTGGACCCAGTATAAATAAAGTCAAACATTAGTCCAATTTATAAATTCTTTAAACCTTTAAACTTCAAATTTTAACAAATTGTGATAACTCAAGTTAGGGACCTTCGAATTCGATTCCGGGCATATGCCCAAGTTCCAAATCACGATACGGACCCACCGGGACAGTTAAAATATGGATCCAGGGTCCATTTTCTTAAAATATTGACCGAAGTCAACTCAAATGGAGTTTTAAGGCAAAATTTTATATTTTATCAATTTTTAACATAAAAGCCTTCCGGAAAAATACTCGGACAGCTCGCGTAAATCGAGGAAGGTTTAAGGAAGCTATCGGAGGATTCGAAATACATAATTAAGGTTTAAAACTCTAGATGGCCTATCGGGTCATCACGCCATGTTATAACCACATAAAACAAATAATCGAAAGTGATAATATGACATCTTAATGCCACCATGATCAATTAGTAACTAAAAATATAAGTTCTTACTAATTCGACTTCCACCATCATTCTCGTCTCTCTCTAAATAAATAAAATGTATTAAGATGTCTCACAAATTTAGGTTTCGAATTTTTAAATGATGGGTTTAACGGGTTATGGGTTAATGAATTTTTTTTAAATGATTATTTTAGTAATTTGGTGGCTTTTTGTTAGGTGAAGGGTATTTTTAAAAAAATTGGCTAACGGTAATGGTAGATAGCTCCCGATAGTATAACGGAGGGTAGATGTGAATAATATATTGAACTAGAGGGGTATATTTGGTCCTTTTCCCTAAAATCAAATATGGAGATTGGGGATTGTGTAAATAGAAGAACTTAAGCTAAGAACCCAAGAAAAAATATTTTAACAATTCCTTTTTAAAAAAAGGAAGAGATATTGGGCAAGTTGATTATTATCCGTCATTCGATCATCTTAGTACAAACAAATTTTGAGCTGGTTGAGTCCTGACTGTTTATTGATTTGAGCCATTTTGAAGATCTGACTCAACCCACCTGTTTACCACCTCCGGGAGAAACCAGTCCCTATGCCTTACGAGTAGGGTGTAAGATGAGAAATAGTGAAACGTGAAATATATGGCTAATGTAGGTTAAAGAAACATTTAATTCATAGCATAAACAACCTGTTATTGGGTTGCTAGGATTTGGAAAGGAGAACTCAGTGATCCCATTGGACGTGTTAATCAATGGGACAGGGGAGTAAGTTATTTTTGTGAGTAAAAACCTAGGATTCCTTAATTTCTTTTACCTACTATTCAATACTTATCCTCTTGACTTTTTGTTTTATTAGAGCTTCAAGGTTCTAAATAGGAAGAGTACCAAGTCTAAATATTGTTGCAGATTATGCCTTTCTTGTTGTCTGAGGAGTTCATACTCATGTAGTTTCGATGTTGTTTGTTGTTTGTCTTGCCTAGTTTTAGTATTGAAAATCACACCAAATCACCTTGAGGATTAAAGGTCTGAATTTCGATGGTTTTGAATCAAGACTTGACAATCCAATATAAAGCAAATGCTAGGAATATATGATTTGTTCTAAGTAGTATCTATATGACCAAGTTGCAACTATACAAAATAATTAAAAAAAATGGTTAAACAAAATCTTCTTTGCTACTTAAGCACAACCGTCCCATATGTGGTCTTGCAATTGCCTTTTACCTTTATCAGTCCTGATACAAAATGTTCCAGTACTCTGCTAAATATAGAGTGCATATGAGCATAGTCTACAATAATATCTACAAACATCATCTTAAATACTTCTGGGAAGATTTCTTATAACAAACAACTAATTACTATTCCATAGGCAAAATGCAATATATCTTGGAACCAAATACTATGTGTATGGGTCAAAATCTGTCTTTAGATTATTTAAGACAACACAATACTAAGGGAAGAGTTCCTAAGTCGTCGTTTGTCGAGATGGCCTAAGAAGCAGCAAAGTCAGTGGTCGAAGAGTCAACGAGAGCCGTAGTCGAGATGTCAACAAGGGTTGAGGTCGAGGTCGAGTACCCTTGACATTGTTGTAACGGTTAGTTTTCAAGAAACAATATTAAAGAACACACTTTGACTTAAAGATTCGGCTCTCACTTGCTAAGATACAAACATCACCTTTTCACTGAGATCCTTGTCCATACTTTTCCATCAGATCCGAGAATAACTCGAGTATTCAAAAATTTATCTATCATTCATTGTAAGGAGAAAGATTCACTTATTTCATCCTTTATTGGGTGAATTATTCCCCCTATTTACTTAAATGCCATTCATTGTTGTTCTTTATCATTAAATGCTATTTTATTATATTTGGCTTCTACAGTATTTATTGCATGCTATTGCCAATATTCAGCCAAACCCACGCAACACTCCTTGCTTCTTTAAAAATCAGTCTAAGGATATTATTGTTAGCTAAGATTAATCCTTATTTACATAAGTTTAATTATTTGAACTAAGATATATATTTTTTTGGTCAAACAATTTGGCGCCATCTGTGGGGACTTCTTTGTTGAATTTATAGTTTCCTCTAGATCTATAACTAACACGGGTCACTAACGTAAAAGATCCAAGATCTCTTTTCTTTGTGTATACCAAACACTACATGGCAGGCAACCAAGAAGAAAGGACGAAAATAATAAGTGACTTCCCAACCAACCTCATGAATGTCATCAACGAAAGCTGTGAAATGACAGGTGCGGATATGACGCCCAGTGCATCCCCAAGGCGAGATGGGTCGCTGCCCCCACACTGCATCATAACAAAACCCCGTGGTAAAGGAGCCTCCACATCTGTAGAGGAAGGGACACCCCCAGCTGTGAAACAATTCCTCGAGGCGTGGCTAACTGACACGCTAACAAGCATCCTCAGCAAACCCACTCCTGGCACGACTGCCGAA
Source organism: Nicotiana tomentosiformis (assembly GCF_000390325.3). Lineage (NCBI taxonomy): Eukaryota > Viridiplantae > Streptophyta > Magnoliopsida > Solanales > Solanaceae > Nicotiana > Nicotiana tomentosiformis. The sequence goes on along the minus strand of NC_090815.1, from coordinate 30,744,711 downwards.
GCCGCAAGGACTTGCACGATACAACAAACAAACGAGCAGTGCAACCAACCCCCTCCCTCCAATGACATGTATAACTCACAATGTCATTGATAGTGCAAGTGACAATGCCCTTGCCTCCATTCTAAAAAGGATGTAAGAAATGGAGAATAAAAACAAGGAGCTCCGGGACCATATGAAAGAACACCAAGAACAGGTTGATAAGATATCGGGCGCTCCTAAGATACTGTCGAAGAGGGACGCCGGCCGGTTCATTGTGCATCCGTACAGTGATGATGCAGCTTCGCATGCCATACCAAAGACCTTCAAAATGCCACCGTACCTCAGGATATACGATGTCACGACCGACCCTGAAGATCATGTGACTCACTACGTCACCGCCGTGAAAGGCAATGATCTCTCCATGGAACAATGTTATCCATTTTGCTGAAGAAGTTTGGAGAAACCCTCACAGGAGGGGCATTAACATGGTATTCGCAGATACCAGCATGCTCCATAGAAACTTTCGAAGAAATGGCCGACAAGTTCGTAACTGCCCATGCCGAACCCAAGAAGGCCGAGGCGAGAGTGAACGACATATTTTCTATTAAGCAGTCCCTGGGAGAGGGACTAAGGGACTTCCTCGCTCGGTTCAATCGAGTAAGGATGACTGTGCCAAACGTATCAAAAGGGATAGTGGTCACAACATTTCAGAATGGGCTGAGTAGAGATAGTTCAAGAGAAACTAGAAAATTGTTGAGTCAGTTGATGAAGTATCCCCCAACTACCTGGGACAAAATCCACAATGCTTATTGTGCCGAAGTCCGAGTAGATGAGGACGACCTCAACGGGCCAACTCATCAACTAACCTCAGTAAAAGCTGAATCTAGAAAAGATCAAAGAGACAGTGCCAGAAGAGATAATCCAATCTTGCAACCAAATAGGGAACCACATCAACCATATATCAGGACAGCTGTTGCGCCCTCCCCCCGCTACGAAGAAGACCCGCCCAGACCAATGACGGGAACTCATCAGAACGAAAGAGGTATACCTCCCTTATTGTCTACTCACAATTTTTGTGTGTCACCCAAAGAGATAGTCTACGCTCTGCAGAAGCTCGGACCAAAGGTGAAGTGGACGCCGAAGATGAGATCGGACCCGAACACTAGAAAATCCAATGCCTTCTGTGAGTTCTACCAGGAACAAGGGCACAAAACTGAAGATTGCATTGCCCTCAGATAAGAGGTCGCAAACATACAGTGACAAGGGCACCTCAAAGAGCTGCTAAGTGACAGGAGGGGAACTAATTTTGCCGGAGGACGCGAACACCAAGGACCGCCAAAGCCGCCCTCACCAGCTCGTACCATCAACATGATTATCAGTGGCAGCGATGACGCCTCTATCAATAGCGTGAAGTTCACCACTACCCACAAACTCAAGCGATCTATCACCCACAAACTATACGACAAACTCGAATAAAGTATCATCTTTAACAAGTCGGATGCCGACGGTTTGGCTTTTCTTCATAATGACACCCTCGTTATTACTTTATGAATTTTAAGTACCGATGTTAAATGCGTTATGGTAGATGACGGGAGCGGCGCATGCATGGATTTCACAGATTTGAACAAAGCATGTCCGAAGGATTCGTTCCCATTGACTCATATCGACCAACTCATCGATGCAACGGTCGGGCATGAACTACTAAGTTTCTTGGACGCTTACTCACGCTATAATCAGATACTCATGGATGAAAAATATTGGTAAAAAACCATGTTCATCACCTACCAAGGAACGTAGTTCTACATAGTCATTCCTTTTGGACTAAAGAACGCTGGGGTAACTAATCAAAGGTTGGTAACAAAGATGTTCAAAGACTAGTTTGGCAAAACAATGGAGGTATATATAGACAAAATTCTAGTCAATTCCAAGAGGGGAGAAGATCACATCGATCATTTTAAAAACACTTTTGACATACTTAGACGGTAAAGAATGAAGCTGAACCTAGAGAAATGCGCGTTCGGTATAGCCTCGGAAAAGTTCTTGGGTTTTCTGGTATCACGACGAGGGATCGAGGTCAACCCATAACAAATCAAATCCATTGAGGGGATACCAGAACTCTTATCCACCAAAAACCAGGTCCAAAGATTGACTGGTCGCATTACCACCCTATTAAGGTTCATCTCGCGGTCGTCCGATAGGTGCCATAAATTCTTTGGCGTACTCAAGAAAGAAAACGGCCTCGAATGGACTTTCGAATGTGTCCAGTATCTATGAGAAATAAAGGCATACCCAGCATCGCTGCCCTTACTTTCAAAACCCGAGTCGGGGGAGCATCTCCTCGTCTATTTGGCCGTATCCGAGGTAGCAGTAAGCGCAGTCTTAATTCGAGAAAACAAAAGGTACACAATATTCCATCTATTACATTAGCAAAGCATTCGTCGACACCGAGACAAGATATCCATATCTCAAAAAAAATCTCTTGCCTTGGTCATAGCTTCACGGAAGCGTAGACCCTACTTCCAATGCCACCCCATCTCGGTCGTTATGACTTTTCCCCTAAGAAGCATTTTGTATAAACATGAGCTATCGGGAAGGCTGGCCAAATGGGCCATCGAGCTCAGCGATCATGATATCACATACGAACTGTGAACTGCAATAAAATCGCAAGTGCTCGCCGACTTCAGCACGAAAATAATGCCTGAGGTTGAAGAGGAGGTCGCCCAAGCTTCCTTCCAAACACGTGACTCGTACACAAGGTCCCGATAGGCAAAGTAATTCAGTATTCTATAAGGTGCCTGGATATGACTAACAATAACGCCGAGTACGAGGCTATAATTGCAGGTTTAAGGTTAGCACTCAAATACAAAGTGCAGCGGTTAAAATTGCACTGTGATTCCCAGCTCGTAGTCAACCAAGTCACATGGACTTTTCAAATCAAAGAACAAAGATTGCAAAAATATGAGACCGAAATCTGCAAGCTATTGCCTGAGTTTGACGAATGTTAGCTGAACCAAATCCCGCAAGCACAGAATATTGAGGCAGATAGCCTGGCCAAACTAGCCGCAGCTACCAAAAGCATCACGGCCAGAGACCAAAATGTGGTCCATCTGCTCAACTCATCACTAGACCATCTGCTCAAATCATCACTAGACCAACTCGGTCACCTTACCTTGTCCATTCAACAAATGGGGAATGGACATCGTGGGCCCCCTCCCAGCAGGGCGAGGTAACATACGATTCCTTTAGGTTTTGACTGACTATTTTTCTAAGTGGGTGGAAGCAGGTGCATTCACCCAAATACGGGAACATGAGGTAATCACCTTTATATGGAGAAACATCATTATCCGGTTTGCTCTTCCCAAAGAAATCAGCTGCGACAACGGACCCCAGTTCACAGGAAAGAAAACCGTTGAATTCTTCCCGAAATAGCATATCAAGAGGATACTCTCGACCCCATATCACTCCACGGGTAACGGGGAAGCAGAGTCATCCAATAAGCCAATACTAAACATCATGAAAAAAAATCTCGAAGACGCCAAGGGATTGTGGCCGAAAACGACTCCGAAAACGAGCACAGGAGAGACGCACTACTCGCTGATCAACGGAACCGAGGCAGTAATACCAGTCGAGGTCAGAGAGCCCAGCCTAAGGTATACCCATCAAAAGGGCGCGAGTAACGACGAGATCAGAAGGCAGGAACTTGACAAAGAGATGTGGCCTACATAAGAACGGTCGCCCAAAAATAACAAGCAGAACGCTATTACAACAAGAAAGCAAAAGTCAGGCCACTCAAAGTCGGAGACTACGTACTGAAAGCTAAAACTCAAGCGAGCAAAGAAGGGTTCATTCCAATTAGAGACAATGGAAGGAAAGCTACTACCAAACCATTGGAATATCAGCCACCTCAAATACTTCAACTTCTGAGAAAAAAAGCGTCCCCCAACCCGTACTCTTTTTTCTCTCACTTAAGTTTTGTCCCATTTGGGTTTTCTCAAGGAGGTTCTAAATGAGGCGGCGAAGGAAACGGTTCAACTCGAAGTACGCGAAGGTAGGGCCATGGTTACTATTCCATTGCTCGACCTCTCAATACTCTCTAGATCGACCAATGAAGGGACTAGATAGACCGGGACTGGGACTGGGACTGGAATGCCAGCCAACACCCAAAAATCTGTAAATTTCTCGAAGTCTGTAACCAAGGCAACAAATGTCGAAGCAATAAACTTTACAATTATCATCACACCTTTCACTCATTTAGGTTATGTTCGACCTCACTCGAACAAACACCTATCGGCCATCGATCGCAATTTAATGAAAGGTTATGTTCAATCTCACTCGAACAAACACCTACCGGCCCTCGGCCATAATTTAATGAAAGGTTATGTTCGATCTCACTCGAATAAATACCTATCAGCCGTCAACCGTAATTTAATGAAAGGTTATGTTCGATCTCACTCGAACAAACACCTACCATCCCCCGACAGGAATTTAATGAAAGGCTATGTTCTATCTCACTCAAACAAACACCTACCAGCCCTCGGCCAAATTTTAATGAAAGATTATGGTCGACCTCACTCAAACAAACACCTACCGGACCTCGGTTGTAATTTAATGAAAGGTTATGTTCGACCTCGGTCGCACAAACACCTATCGGCCCTCGACCGTAATATAATGAAAGGTTATGTTTGATCTCGCTCAAACAAACACCTATCGGTCTACGGCCGCAATCTAACAAAATGTTATGATCGACCTCGCTCGAACAAACACCTATCGGTCCTTGGCCACACCCCAACAAAGAAACACAAATATACAAAAGTATAGAAAATAAACCACAAGAAGAGAAGAAGATGCAAGGAACAACTCTGATATATCATATACTTAAAAACTTTTTACAACAGGCCCGTGAAGACGGCAACAAAAAATACATACAAAAAATCAAAAGAGAAAACTATTGTCACCATCATCATAGCCTTCAACATCCCCGCCAATTTGGTCCTCAATAACGTCGCCTCATTGACCATCAGCACCCTCTCTAACGCCACCTTCACCCTCAGGATATGCAGCATCATACCATGCATTCTCCTCGAGCTGGTCTACATCCTCGTCCCCCTCATCATCACCGACCTCAAGTGTAGCGGATCATACCCACAAGCTACTCGAGCTTCACGAGCCTTAACATGAACATCTTCAAGGGCGACCTCAGAAATGGATCGCGCCTTATGCAAATATCGAAACACATCCAACTAAGCCTCGGCGTGTATCCATTCCTCATATAATTCTGGAGGAACGTCGGGAAAATCTGAAGCAAGAGAAGAAGATGGGTGTACAAGCTCTCCTCTTCTCTCCTCTAGTCGGTCTTCTTTAGCTTTCGCCGTGGACTGGTCATTCTCCCGCTCGGCCTGGAGTGCCCTATTCGCCAACTCAAGCATCTCCGATTTCCTCCGAGCATCAAAACAGGAAGATTATGCCTTTTCAAGCTCACTCTGCTTCTCGGCGACTTCACCAATAAGGGCCTCCAGCTGAAGACGATCTTCTTCCTCCGACCACTTGTGCTTGCAGGTGAGTGCATTGGGCCTCCACGGCTCTGCTGACCTCAAGCTCTTCTTCCCTACTCCTCAACGTCCTCTTAAGGACGCTACACTTCTCGATGGATTTCACCAGATCATTGTCCTTCTCCTTGAACTCATCGCGAAGGGCCTGTATATCGCTGCCTTCACGACATCGCCCACAAAACTCTCAGCACTTATTGCGATACTCGAATTACTTGTTTTTCAACCTCACAAATATTTCTCTACATCTCTCCTCCCTCCGGGAACTCTCCATCTTCAAAATCACCGTTTGTAATCACAAAAAGAAAATAAGTAAGTCAGAAATGAAATTTCCCCAAAAAACAAAGACAAAAAAGAGGAGAAGGACAAAACACCAAACACTCACTCTAAGAGCAAACCCAGAAATGCTCCTCAACAAAGTGACATCATCCAACTCTTTGAGGGTCTTACCCTCTATCTTGTATTCTTCAGAAAGTCACGATCCATAAGGATCGCAATGGTCCTCGTAGACCCCTCCAAACTTATCTCAACTTGGGTAAACCCTTCCTCCATCATCTTCAGGTCGTCCGAACCTGACTCATCACCCTCCTCAGCGACGCCTTTGCTTCTCTCGTTGGCCAGGAAGTATTAGCAGCTAGTTGGAAAGTCGATGCCTCCTCTCGCCTCGAAGTATCAAGAACGTCAGCGGCCGGTCCTTCTACCCCCGTCACCATAGAAGGAAGGGGCATACCCACGACTCCTTCTGCCAACCTCAGAATCTCGGACCCCGGCTCGATATCATCTCCGATGAGAATAGTCATTGTCTCGCGCAGCAAAATATTACCATCCATTAAGTCAGCGGCCCGGGCAACCCCGTCACCAGTATCTATAGGCCTCCTCTTACGAGGCATGATGCACTCCCTCGCCAGGGAAACGATCTTCGTCTTTATCTATAAGACGATATAATGGAGAGGCTGATGTTTCCGCGGCCGAAGCCCCTGTGGCCGAGGAAGGAGCAGGTTCGGACATAGCAACATGAGGACTGGGGCACGAACAGAAGCAACCGTAGTCGAAGAAGAGATCTGGGCACGAACAAAAGTGGACGCAGTCGAGGATAGGGCAGAAGCTGAGGACTCAACAACTTTTCTTTTTCGGAACAAGGGTGCGGGAGCTTTCAACCTCTTAGAAGATGCCTTGGCCAAAGCTAGGAAAAACACAGGGGAATGGGAAGATCATCAAAGGTAAACAAAAAGAAAAAAAAGGAACTGGGACTCTAATGATAAAAGGAACTTACCAGTCGAAGGGAGAGCACGCCCAAACTTCTTGAAGAAGCCCCACCAATCACGGATCCCCACGATGTGAGGGAAGAGCCGACCAACCATGTCGGAAATGTCTTCGACCAAAGAAGGAGGCGAGATTTTAGCTGCACGAGAAAAGGACCAGTGGTCAAAGCCCGCAACCAAGCAAGGAAGAAAAATCAGGTACCTACAAATAAGGAAATTAGGTACTTATGAGTACAATTCCAAGCCTCAAGAAAACCATCGACGTTAGCCACCATGTCCTCGGTTCTGACAAAGAAGAAGTTGAACTAAAATTAGAATAGCTTTGTCGTCCATCTTCACCACCAAGCATTTGCCTCCTCGGTAGTGAAGATTCAACATCGTCTCTATATTAAAGCTATGGGCGAACATGTGTATTAAATGCCGAAGTGTGAGTTCGACCTCGGCCAGCTCGACAAATTTGGTGAGCATCCTTATGAGTTTATAAACGTATGGCGCGAGCTGACCTGGGAAAATACCGTAATAACGACAAAATTCATCTGCCAGAGAAAAAAGATGGAGAGTGTAGCCGACTTGGAAGGACGGTGAACCTGCACCGTATCCCACCCTCCCGAGATTAGTTTGATGTGATTGGGAAGGCCGAACTTAGCCTTAAACTCTCCCAATTCCTTCTCTGTCATCACTGACCAAAAGGCTCCAGGGTCGGCATCCGGTAATTTGGAGAAATCAAATCTAGTATTAGGATTGTGAGGAACTATCTCCTCCACCGATGTGAAGCTTACATCCTCGACGGCGGCAGGAACATTCTCCTCGTGAGGGGGAAACACATCGCTAAAGGGTTTGGATCACTTCCCTCACTAGATTCAGAAGGTATGTTAGACCTGTTTTAATAGAAGAAAGAGAAGAATCAAATGATGAAGAACTGAGAACAGTAGAAATCACTGGAACAGAGAGGAGAGGTGTAAAGCAAGGGAAGAGAAAGAAAGGGATATAGGGTTTCGAAACAGAAAACTTAAAACTTCAAAATCACACCCTAACATCTCTATTTATAAGGACTTTGGCACCGGAATCGAAAATGATTCATCATTACTGGCACCAGAACCGAAGCAGAAAGTTCAATCAGGGGTCACACGCGAAACGAAGCAATACATCAGGAATATGCCTCTTAATGATGTATGACATCATTGACGTCATCCTAATTCGTGGACAACATAACTTCAACAAAACCGACCGGGAAAATCGAAGCGTTTTTTAAATAAGTGGCCCGTGTAGGGCCACGTTGCCAGTTTGCCATAACTACCACTTCCCGCATAGCTCGCTCGATTGTTTCCACCACAACGAACTGAATTCGCACATCGAACCTGCCTGAAACCGGTCTCAATAAGCGGAAGGACTAACTGTATGGGTCAAAATCTGTCTTTAGAATATGTAAGGCAAGATAATACTAAGGGAAGAGTTCTCAAGTCGTCGTTTGTCAAGATGGCCCAAAAAGCAGAAAAGTCGGTGGTCGAAGAGTCAACGAGAGCCGTAGTCGAGATATCATCAAGGGTCGAGGTCGAGTACCGTTGACAGAGCTATAACGGCTAGTTTTCAAAATAGGATATTAAAAAAAATATTCTAGTGGATAGTCTCTGCACTTGTACTATTAGGGTTTCTTAGGAATATGTCCCATATAAATAGAGAAAGAGACAATGATATAGGCATGTGATATTCATTTGTAAAGAACGCACTTTGACTTAATGATTCGGCTCTCACTTGCTAAGATACAAACATCACCTTTTTACTGAGATCCTTGTCCATACTTTTTCATCAGATTCGAGAATAACTCGAATATTCAAGGATTTGTCTATCATTCATTGTAAGGAGGAAGATCCACTTATTACATCCTTTATTGGGTAAATCATTCCTCCTATTTACTTAAATGTCATTTATTGTTGTTCTTTATCATTGAATGCTATTTTATTATATTTGGCTTCTAGAGTATATATTGTTGTTCTTTATCATTGAATGCTATTTTATTATATTTGGCTTCTAGAGTAGATATTGCATGTTATCGCCAATATTCAGCAAGCCCACGCAACACTCCTTGCTTCTTTAAAAATTTCGTCTAGGGATATTATTTTTAGCTAAGATTAACCCTTATTTACGTAAGTTTAATTATTTGAACTAAGATATATATTTTTTGGAACACTATGCTGGTTCTACTATAACCCACCTCTGATCTTGAGGGAGAATATAAGCAAAGGCCTAGGAGGGATGCAAAGAGTCCAGGTTCCCTTCTAATATCACAAACGAATCGACCAAATTTTTAGTAATATCTCTAAGGAATTGTGTTCACCAGCTCCATCTCGAGGAACATCGTCAAATGTTGCAATTTTGTTGGCATTGCATTTAGAGGTGGACCCAGAATTTGAAGGTGGCGTGAGAACATGAGCGAACTGACTCTCCTCTAGATTTGTTCATTAGGCGGTATATGCATTGTCCCTCTATGAGTTCATCGTATGGAGTTCACTTTAAAGTTACTGCATTTCTTGCTTTTGCCTATCTAAAAGTGTTGCCTTATATATGAGGTGTAAGCAATTAAGTAAATGCTATTTTTGTTTCAACGAAGCAATGCTAAATATTCACAAAGTTACAAAAAGAGCATGCAATTGTTAGTCTTATAGTGTAGCTGAATAGGGCTAAGATTTTATTTTATGTTTGCAGCTAAACCTCAACATTAGTGAAAAATAAGTGACTTGTATGTTATTTTGGAGAGGTCAACACTATCGAAAAATGACCGCCTGTTTTTCATTAGGATTCAAATATACCGTAAAATATGGGCAAATATCATTTTTAACCCGTGCTAAAAATTATTTACATTCGATAATCAAAAAAGTGTATAAATTTTTTATAATTTTTGTATATACATACACAAATGTATTTATATACAAAAAATATATATATATATTTCGGTTATTATTTTGAGAACGGGTATACAGTGTCATTTTCTCAATAAAATTTGCCTACTCGAGTGTATTGTTGTCCATTGTTCACCTAGAAAATTCTAAGGTGAAGTCAAGGACAATTTTTAGGAAACAGAATATTTTTTAAAAAAATTAGCAATAGTTTTTCGGTGAATGTTTTAAGTACTTTGGGAGAATATTATTTTTACTGGATGCCTCTCTTCAGTCTGCTTTGCACTAAAGCAGACTTGGTTTGTCTAAGTTGTTTGCTGTTGTAAATGGGCGTTGCTGGATAGCTCTTGGTACTTTCCAGCTCTTTGTTTATTCCGTGACAGTATAATATATAAATAGTTAAAGAATTAATCTAAATATCGATTATTCAACTGCTTAAACTAAAAATAGTTGATAAATATATTTTTATATTAACAATATAAAATATGTATATAACCGTATAAAATATATGTATTCACTATGTATACCAACTAGAAAAAGCAAACGGTAAATTCGGCCGGTTATTTGTGTGCCAAATTCACAATTTAACTTGCCTTATGTTTCATTATACTAATTTCACAAAGAATTACCTGTAATCATCTTTTGCACGTTAAAATGCTTTTTTAAGTTAGCATCCTAATTATCTTTTACATGTTAATAGACTTGTCGTTTGCTATATTGGGATAAACCGACACGAGAGAGACCCTAGTTGGTCGTTCTCGACTCTAATCTGTTACAGGTATCTTTTATCAACATCGTCCAAGGTAATCACTGGGTACTCTACCAAGTTTTACTTCAATTATTGAGACGCAACCGAACTTAATTCGAGGGTTGAGTCCTTGAGTAAATGCCTGAACGACCCAATCGTCTGCAACCGGGGGCAAGTCCATCTGGAATCTCAACACGAATTCCCTAAGCATCTCGCTATCCCTTTGCTTGACTTTGAACAGGTCCGATTTCCTCGTTTCGACTTTGATAGCGCTAACATGGGCTTTAACGAAGGCATCTGCAAGCATAGCAAATGAATCAATAGAATTTAGAGGTAAGTTATGGGACCATATAATTGCTCCCTTAGATAGGGTTTCCTCAAATTTCTTCAGCAACACCGGCTGAATCTCATCATCCTTGAGGTCGTTGCCTTTTATTGCACACATATAGGAGATTACATGCTCGTTGGGATCTGTGGTCCCATTGTATTTGAGAATGTCGGGCATCCGAAAGCTTTTCGGAATTGGCTTTGGTGTTGTTCTCGCGGAAAAGGTTTCCGAACTAACTTTTTGGAATCCGGTCCCTTCAATATCGGAGGCGCTCCAGGGATCTAATCGATCTTTGAATTGTAAGTTTCCACCTTCTTCTCGTTCGACTCTATCTTCTTCTCGACGGATTCCACCCATTTTCTTAGCGCTTCGAGCAGTTTCATCACCTCGAAAACTTTTTCGGGCCCAGACCCATCGGGTTCTGTGACAATCCATTCTTCTCTTCGAGTATCTTCTCCAACTCGTTGGGGTTCGGCCGTGTTGTGCACGTGATTTTTGACTCTGGAGTTGTACTATAACAACTTGGTGATCTTGCAATATCTCAAAAATCAAACGTAAGCTAACTCCATCACCTCCCCCTTCGGGTGCTTTGCGAGTCGACGGTCAGGGTGCCCCGTGAATGCTTTTATCACGTGTGATGACCCAAAATGTCATCTTTAAATTTAATAATTAATTTTATATTCTAAGACCTCGAAAAACACTATTTATCATTCCTCAACTTGCGTGCGCAATCCGTAAAATTTTTCGAAAAGTTTTCAGGTGAAAAATGAATTAAAATGTGAATTAGAGCTTTAAAACTCAACTGAGTTGACTTTGGTCAACATTTTTAGCAAACAGACTCAGATCAGTATTTTGATAATTTTGGTAGGTCCGTATCGTGATTTGGGACTTAGGCGTATGCCCGAAATCAAATTCCGAGGTCCCTAGCCCGAGATATAAAATTTTGATAAAAAATTAAAAGTTTAAGTTCAAATAGTGACCGGATATCAAATTATGTGCAAACGACCCCGGAATAGAATTTTGATGATTCCAACAGCTCCGTATGGTGATTTTGGACTTAAGAGCATGATCGGAATTTCATTTGGAAGTCCGTAGTGGAATTAGGCTTGAAATGCCAAAAGTTAAATTTTTGGGAAGTTTGATCGGGGGGTTGACTTTTTGATATTGAGGCCGGAATCTGATTCGGGAAATTGGAGTAGGTCTGTTATGTCAATTATGACTTGTGTGCAAAATTTGAAGTCATTCCGAATTGATTTGATCTGTTTCGGCACAAGATATAGAATTTGAAAGTTCAAAGTTCATAGATTTTGATTTGAGGTGTGATTCGTCGTTTTGATGTTGTTTGATGTGGTTTGAAGCCTCGACTAAGTTCGTATTGTATTTTGGGACATGTTGGAATAATTGGTTAAGGTCCCGAGGGTCTCAGGTGGGTTTCGGAAGGTAAACGGAATGGATTTCGGACAAAGATGGTTGCTGGAAATTTGCAGAAATTTGAAGAAATTTCGCTAGAAATTTCTGGTGCGTGAAGCCAACTTTGGAAGCTTATATCTCGCAATTCGTAAGGAATCGAGAAATTTTCAAAACATGAAAATTGTAGACCTTTGATTCTAGTTTCCATAAAGTTATACAATTTATTATTTGGACATTTGTACAGAAAGCTATGATAGATTGAATGATGGCTGGTAGAGCAGTTTTGCCAGAAATTTCTGATGTGTGGAGCCGACTTTGGAAGATTATATCTCGCAATTCATAAAGAATCAGAACATTTCTAAAACATGAAAGTTGTAGTCGTTTGATTCTAGTTTCCAAAAAATTAAACCATTCATCAATTGGATATTTGTACATAAAGTTATGATCGATTAAAGGAAGGCTAGTAGAGCAGTTTCTGGTGGACTTTTAGTGACGAAAAATGGACTTTTAGTGACGGATTGGCAGAAACTTAAGGACCAAAAATGGTCATTTCATTCATTTCGTTTTGGATTTTTGGAGCACGGTTCTTGGGCGATTTTTGTGGGAAAACATTGGAGTAAGTGTTCCTTATCCTATATTGATTATATTTCATGATTCCATAATCATTTACATCATGAATCCGTGAATTTATGGAAGAAAAATCAAGATTTTTGCAAAATATTCCAAAAACGAAAATTTAAGATTTGGAGGTCGAGTTGTTATCGGAATTTGGTAAAATTGGTATGGGTGGACTCGTAATTGAATGAGTTGTCGGATTTTGTAAGTTTCGCCGGATTCCGAGATGTGGGCCCCCACGGGCAAATTTTGAGCTAATTTCGGATTGTTTTGAAAATATAATATTTTCTTATGAAATTGATTACTATAATTTTTGTTGATTGTATCGAATTAATTATGACTAGATACGACTCGATCGGAGTCGAAAAATTGAGGAAAAAGCATAATACTTGGTTAAATTGGAGCAAGTCGAGGTAAGTGACTTGTCTAACCTTGTGTGGGAGAAATTTCCCCTAGGATTGTTATTGATGTGATTATTGAAATGTGTTGAAAGTCGTGTGCACGAGGTGACGAGTGTGTACACGGGCTAAATTGTGAAAGATTATATTTTTAAATTGTGTAGATCATTGTTGCGCATTTATTAAATTATTTTATCTTGTTATATTCTTCATCATTGATCTGAGATATATACTTCAAATTTGTTTGATCTTTTCTTACTAATTGTTTTACCTGTTTAGTTGAAACTTGGTTTCTTTTATTCTGTGCATTATTTAAAGGTTGATTTTCTTTAAATTAAATATTATTGATATGAAGTATTTGACATTTTAAAACTTGATATTGAAGCAACGTATTAAAGATTTTGAAATATTATTTTCCTAAATTATTTATTCTTGAATATTTTCGTAAGATTATTGTTTTTGGATTATTCTGGCATGAGCCGTAAGCTCTTTATTATTGATAGTTATCGTTGTTGATTTTTTTGTGAAAAAATTGAAATATTGGGCACTTGAGGTGCAAATTGTGATATATTATGATATTGATACGCATGCGGTGGAATAAGGTCTGGGTGTTAAAACGCATGCGGTGAGATAAGGGTGGCTTGATATGCGTGGCTAGTAGGGGTGACTACTAGAAGTCATGCGGTGTGATAAGGGTAGCTAAAATGCGGAATGCTATTTCGGGAAAAAAAATATTTTCTTTAAATAAATTGTGAAGGCTCCCGCGGTGATATAAGAAAATGAGATATTGTGAAATTATTTATAACTTGGGACTACGAGGCGGTACCTCGGTAGTGCCTTGTTGATATTGATTTATGACCATAGTTGCTTTCGATTAATTGTTGTGAGTTTCATAAAGTTGAAGGAAATTCTGTTTTGATTCCACGAGATATTATTTGTAATTATTTGGTGTCATTAAATGTGACATACTATTTGATTCATTTCCAATGTCATTTTATTTTACTACATTGATAAACATTTTACCATACCATTATTATATTTCAGTAGGGCCTCACCTGACCTCGTCACTACTCTACCGAGGTTAGGCTTGGCACTTACTGGGTACCGCTGTGGTGTACTCATACTACGCTTATGTACATCCTTTTGTGCAGTTCCAGGTGCATTTTACCAGCCTAGATGTCAGTGAGTTACCTGCGCACAGAGACTTCGAGGAATATCTGCCAGCGTCCGCAGACTCCGGAGTCCCCTTCTATAATTTTATGTTGCTTCCTTATTTTCTTTAGACTCTGTTATATAGAGACATCGAGGATAAATTCTTAGAAGCTTGTGACTTATTTCTACCGAGTTTTGGGAGTTAAAATTGTTTGAATTGTAGTTTAATTATTTTAGATATTTATTATTATTCCGCATTGATAGGCTTACCTAGTCTTAGAGACTAGGTGCCATCACGACATCCTACGGAGGGAATTTGGGGTCGTGACAAGTTGGTATTAGAGCTCTAGGTTCATAGGTGTCATGAGTCACAAGCAGGTTTAGTAGAGTCTTGCGGATCTGTATAGAGACGTCTGCACTTATTTTCGAGAGGCTATGGAACTATTAGGAAATATTCACTTCTTTGATTCCTTATCGTGCGAAATTGATTTAGCTTGAAACATATATCTTATATTCCTTTGTATCCACTCATGTATGACATTGCGCACTTGGTATCAGTTGTGCGTCGACGGTTCATGATGCCGCAAATGGACTACGAGGGAGCCAGAGATGCTCAAACATTGCCTCAACGTGTTGTTCCGACTGAAGATGTGGGCGTATTGAGAGATCACCTAGTAAATCATGTGGGGCTTAATGGACGTTGGAGTATGGTTGATTTATACGAGCTCTAAAGGTTATTATTGTGGATCATCGGACGTTATGACCAATGACTTCGCACCGAGTGGGGGGAGTCCACTACCAATGGAGGATTGTGGGGTCATGTGTTATATCAGTTTTGGCCTGAAATGTATATATGTGGTACTGAAAGGTTCCCTAAAATTTACACATGTTTAAAGCCTGAGATTTTATAGAGGATAAGGTTGGGACTTGCGGTATGTCCGCCTCCTTAATAATCCTATACTTCAGTACCAAAGGCGTTATAGAAACAACTCTAAATTTACAGAAGGTCTACTTAGCGTGGACGTCACGGTTGCGGATTTTGGGGTACTTTGGAGGAAGTACAGTTGTTGATAAGATTTTGGACTATGTGGTTCGTGCCAAGATTTGTCTGTATGGAGTTCTACTTTTGTGATCGTTGAGTATAAATAGGGGTAAGGGTTACCCCAAAAAAGAATCGAAGAGTATGTTAAGAAATAGGTCAGCTCAACAGTGTTGAGTCAGCATAACAAAAGAAGAAATTTTCCTTGGGAGAGATAATTCTCCACCGGTGTTCGTGGCAAGCCTATGAAGAGGGCAGACCAGCCAATGCAACACCGCCCACTTGGCTCAGTTGTCAGAAATACTTTTGAAAGAGTTTATTTCCCAGACTCTCCGTAATGCATGGCACATAGGGTTTGAACGGTTGCGTCCGGTCACCATTGACGGTGTCAGAATATGCCATTAAGTTCAATAAGTTAGCCCGTCACACTCCTACTTTGCTTCTTACAGCCAGAGGGCGAGTTCACAGACTTATTAAAGGACTCAATTATGATCGTAAAATTTTGTACGACTCGGGAGCTACAAGCTGATACTTCATTTCTGCTAGTTGTACAAATTGCCAAGATATTAGAACGTGTACGGGGTGAGGAAAAAGGAAACTAAGGAGACCAAGACATCTGGAGGTTCTGGGGGATTTAGTGGATTCTACTCTGCAAGTATAAATCATTATGGCAGGGGCTCAGGCAGTCGGCCAATCCAGTCCGCACATCGGATTACTCGGGGTGCTCTAGTAAGTTCTTTTAGTGCACCACCAACATGAGTTCCTACAATGGTTATTCCATTTATCTGGCACAGACTCAATATGAGAAGCCTAACCCGCAAAGGGGTTCTTATGAATACGGTGATACTAGGCACATCATGAGAAAATTATCCCAAACTTGGGAGAGACTTATTTGATCAAAGCACTCAGGCTACGTGCCCCATTGCAGTAACTACACCACCCACACGATCAGTTAGGGGTGGAGTACAGGCGGGTAGAAGGAGTCCTAGAGGTGGAGACCCAGTCGTTGATATATTTGTTTTACAGTATGGCGGAGGTCGCTACATCAGATGGTATCGTTACAGGTACGACCTCAATTTAATATAAAGGAATAATTTCCTTAACTTGATTCGGTTCTCAATATCGAAACTAGTCCTCCTATTGTGCTCCACTTATGAGTGAGCTTCATAATTCTATAATTTACTTATGTGTTTACCTCTATTGGGAGATTTTATGGAGATAACTACGCCTATCATTTCGTGTTGGTCACTAATAAGAGCTGTGAGGCTAAATGTGGCTTTCTGTTACTCATTTCGGTAAATTTTGATGTAAATTCCGAATAATTAATTGCAAATTATGAATTATATGCCCTAACAGTATGGGGTTCATTATGTGTTGTGATTTGGTGTAACCAAAATTATTTAAAAGGAGAAAATGGAAATTTTCGATTGGCACGATGTGCATATTACTTGTGATTCAGAACTGAGGACGAGATCCTCATATTTTTATATAAATTGATATGTTTAAACGGGGCTACGAGCTGCGGTGGAAGTTATATAAGGACGAGATCCTTGTGAGGAAAATTCTTGTGTTTAAGTTCTCCCTTGTGAATTTAAATTTGTATTATAGTACTAATAGGGAGTCATGCCTGTTAGGCTTATTTGAAAATTCTTATATGAAATTCTCTGTGCATAGTTGTCAAATTCGTATTGTAATTATTAATTTTTAACCTACGAGGTAGGTGCCCGCCTAGGTGGCGTTAAATGTGACTCGTTAATTCTGGTAAATAATTATGAGGTCTTCATACCTCGCATCTAGTTATCAGTATTATGAAGGTTTGTAACGAGATTTTTGTTAACATGAAGTTAATTGACGATTTTGTAATTGATTATGAACAACTATTAAGACCAGATTGACCCAGAAGGGTGCTCCGTTCATATGAACCAAGGAATGTGAGGAGAGCTTCCAAAACCTCAAGACAGCTTTGACTACAGCCCCAATGTTGGTATTACCTACAGGTTCAGGGTCTTATATTGTGTATTGTGATGCGTCGCGTATTGACCTCGATGCAGTGTTGATGTAAGACGGTAGGTTGATTGCCTACGCATCCAGACAGTTAAAGGTGCATGAGAAGAATTATTCTGTACACAACCTTGAGTTAGCATCTATTGTTCATGCCTTAAAGATTTGGCGGCATTATTTGTCCAGTGTCCATTGCGAGGTCTACACCGATCACCGAAGTCTACAACATCTGTTTAAACAGAAGGATCTTAATTTGTGGCAGCGGAGATGGTTGGAGTTGCTTAAGGATTATGATATCACCATTCTCTATCATCCTAGGAAGGGCAATGTAGTGGCCGATGCCTTGAGTCGTAAGGCAGAGAATTTGGGCAGCTTTGCATATTTACCGGTAGCAGAGAGGCCTTTAGCCTTGGATGTTCAGTCCTTGGCCAACCAGTTTATTAGACTGGATGTTTCCAAGCCAAGCCGAGTTTTGGCTTGTGTGGTTTCTCAGTCTTCTCTTTATGACCGTATCAGGGAACGTCAGTATGATGATCCCCATATGCTTGTCCTCACGGACACAGTTCAACACGGTGATGCCAAGGAAGTCACTATTGGCGATGAAGATGTATTACAGATGCAGGGCAGGCTATGTGTGCCAAATGTAGATGGTTTGCGCGACTTGATTTTCCAGGAGGCTCGCAGTTTGCGGTATTCCATTCATCCGGGTGCTGCAAAGATGTATCAAGACTTAAGACTACACTATTGGTGGAGGCGGATGAAGAAAGACATAGTGGAATATGTAGCTCGGTGCCTAAATTGTCAGCAGGTGAAATATGAGCATCAACGACCAGGTGGATTGCTTCAGAAGTTGGAAATTCCAGAATGGAATTGGGAGCGGATCACTATGGATTTCATTGTTGGGCTCCCACGGACTCGGAGGAAGTTCGATGCAGTTTGGGTGATTGTGGATACATTGACCAAGTCATCTCATTTCATTCCTGTGATTACTACTTACTCTTTAGAGCAGCTGGCTCAGGTATATATTCGCGAGATTGTTAGACTTCATGGTGTACCGGTATCTATCATCTATGACAGGGGTACACGTTTACCTCACGGCTGTACATCGAGAGTTGGGTACTCGTGTGGAGTTGAGTACAACAATTTACCCTCAGATGGACGGGCAGTCTGAACGCACTATTCAGATGCTGGAGGATATGCTTTGTGCGTGTGTGATATATTTTGGGGGTGCTTGGGATCAGTTCTTACCACTTGCGGAGTTTCCTTACAATAACAGTTGCCAATCAAGCATTCAGATGGCTCCATATTAGGCCTTGTATGGTAGGCGATGTCGGTCCCCAGTGGGTTGGTTCGAACCGGGCGAGGCTAGGCTATTGGGTACAGACTTGGTTCAGGATGCCTTGGAAAAGGTTAAGTTGATTCAGGATTGACTTCGTACAACCCAATCTAGACAGAAGAGTTATGCGAATCGGAAGGTTCGTGATGTTGCATTCATGGTTGGTGAGAGGGTATTGCTCCGGGTTTCGCCTATGAAGGGTGTGATGAGGTTCGGGAAGAAGGGCAATTTGAGCCCTAGGTATATTGGGCCTTTTGAGATTCTTGAGAGAGTTAGAGAGGTGGCTTACAATCTTGCACTACCACCTAGTCTCTTTGCCGGTCATCCGGTATTCCATGTTTCCATGCTTCGGAAATATCACGGCGATCCGTCTCATGTGTTAGACTTCAGTTCGGTTCAATTGGACAAGGATCTATCTTATGTTAAGGAATCAATGGCTATTTTTGATAGGCATGTTCGAAAGCTGAGGTCAAAGAACATTGCTTCTGTGAAGGTTCAGTGGATGGGGCATCTGGTCGAAGAGGCGACTTGGAAGACCGAGCATGATATGCACAACCGTTATCCACACTTATTCACGAGCTTAGGTACTTTTTCTAACTCCGTTCGAGGACGAACGTTTGTTTTAGAGGTGGAGAATGTGATGACCCAAAATGTCATCTTTAAATTTAATAATTAATTTTGTATTCTAAGACCTCGAAAAGCACTATTTATCATTCCTCAACTTGCGTGCGCAGTCCGTAAAACCTTTCGAAAAGTTTTCAGGTAAAAAATGAATTAAAATGTGAATTAGAGCTTTAAACTCAACTGAGTTGACTTTGGTCAACGTTTTGAGCAAACGGACTCAGATCAGTGTTTTGATTGTTTTGGTAGGTCCGTATAGTGATTTGGGACTTAGGCGTATGCCCGAAATCAAATTCCGAGGTCCCTAGCCCGAGATATAGAATTTTGATGAAAAATTAAAAGTTTAAGTTTAAATAGTGACCGGATGTCAAATTATGTGCAAACGACCCCGGAATAGAATTTTGATGATTTCAACAGCTCCGTATGATGATTTTGGACTTAGGAGCATGATCGGAATTTTATTTGGAAGTCCGTAGTGGAATTAGGATTGAAATGCCAAAAGTTGAATTTTTGGGAAGTTTGACCGGGGGGTTGACTTTTTGATATTGAGGTCGGAATCCGATTCGGAAAATTGGAATAGGTCTGTTATGTTAATTATGACTTGTGTGCAAAATTTGAAGTCATTCCGAATTGATTTGATGTGTTTCGGCACAAGATATAAAATTTAAAACTTCAAAGTTCATAGATTTTGATTTGAGGTGCGATTCGTCGTTTTGATATTGTTTGATGTGGTTTGAAGCCTCGACTAAGTTCGTATTGTATTTTGGGACATGTTGGAATAATTGGTTAAGGTCCCGAGGGTCTCGGGTGGATTTCGGAAGGTAAACGGAATAGATTTCGGACAAAGATGGTTGCTGGAAATTTGAAGAAATTTCTGGTGCGTGAAGCCAATTTTGAAAGCTTATATCTCGCAATTCGTAAAGAATCAGAAAATTTCCAAAACATGAAAGTTGTAGCCCTTTGATTCTAGTTTTCATAAAGTTACACCATTCATCATTTGGACATTTGTTATCGGAATTTGGTAAAATTGGTATGGGTGGACTCGTAATTGAATGGGTTATCGGATTTTGTAAGTTTTGCCGGATTCCGAGATATGGGCCCCACGGGCAAATTTTGAGCTAATTTCGGATTGTTTTGAAAATATAATATTTTCTTATGAAATTGATTACTATAATTTTTGTTGATTGTATCGAATTAATTATGACTAGATACGAGTCGATCGGAGTCGGAAAATCGAGGAAAAAGCATAATACTTGGTTAAATTGGAGCAAGTCGAGGTAAGTGACTTGTCTAACCTTGTGTGGGAGAAATTTTCCCTAGGATTGGCATTGATGTGATTATTGAAATGTGTTGAAAGTCGTGTGCACGAGGTGACGAGTGTGTACACGGGCTAAATTGTGAAAGATTATATTTTTAAATTGTGTAGATCACTGTTGCGCATTTATTAAATTATTTTATCTTGTTATATTCTTCATCATTGATCTGAGATATATACTTCAAATTTATTTGATCTTTTCTTACTAATTGTTTTACCTGTTTAGTTGAAACTTGGTTTCTTTTATTCTATGCATTATTTGAAGGTTGATTTTCTTTAAATTAAATATTATTGATATGAAGTAATTGACATTTTTAAACTAATATTGAAGCAACGTATTAATGATTTTAAAATATTATTTTCCTAAATTATTTATTCTTAAATATTTTCGTAAGATTATTTTTTTTGAATTATTCTGGCATGAGCCGTGAGCTCTTTATTATTGATAGTTATCGTTGTTGATTTTTTTGTGGAAAATTGAAATATTGGGCACTTGAGGTGCAAATTATGATATATTGTGATATTGATACGCATGCGGTGGTATAAGGTCTGGGTGTAAAAACGCATGCGGTGAGATAAGGGAGTCTTAATACGCGTGGCTAGTAGGGGTGACTACTAGAAGTCATGCGGTGTGATAAGGGTGGCTAAAACGCGGGATGCTATTTCGGGAAAAAAAAATATTTTCTTTAAATAAATTGTGAAGGCTCCCGCACTGATATAAGTAAATGAGATATTGTGAAATTATTTATAACTTGGGACTACGAGGCGGTACCTCGGTATTGCCCTTGTTGATATTGATTTATGGCGATAGTTGCTTTCGATTAATTGTTGTGAGTTTCATAAAGTTGAAGGAAATTCTGTTTTGATTCCACGAGATATTATTTGCAATTATTTGGTGTCATTAAATGTGACATACTATTTGATTCATTTCAATGTCATTTTATTTTACTACATTGATAAACATTTTATCATGCCGTTATTATATTTCAGTAGGGCCTCACCTGACCTCGTCACTACTCTACCGAGATTAGGCTTGGCACTTACTTGGTACCGTTGTGGTGTACTCATACTACGCTTCTGCATATCTTTTTGTGCAGTTCCAGGTACATTTTACCAGCCTAGACGTCAGTGAGTTACCTGCGCACGGAGACTTCGAGGTATATCTGCCAGCGTACGCAGACTCCAGAGTCCTCTTCTATCATTTTATGTTGCTTTCTTATTTTCTTTAGACTCTATTATACAGAGACATCGAGGACAAATTCTTAGAAGCTTGTCACTTATTTCTACCGGGTTTTGGGAGTTGAAATTATTTGAATTGTAGTTTAATTATTTCAGATATTTATTATTATTCCGCATTGATAGGCTTACCTAGTCTTAGAGACTAGGTGTCATCACCACATCCTACGGAGGAAATTTGGGGTCGTGACATCGGGATCAGTCGGTAGATTGATGTTGAATGCAACCTGTGAATTGGCATCGACAGAGTCAGCGATTGGAACGCCATTAGGGTCAACATGAGGTACGTCATTGTTTGGCACTACGATATTATTTTCACTGTGGTGGCCTAACTCGGCGTCAACACTCAACCGAGCAGATTGGGGATTTGACATATTGAATAATCGTGAAATCAAACTTCAAAGGACAGGTGTAAAATAGAGTGTGTTATAAAGTTTCGTATTAAATCACCAATATTATCCTTAGCCCCACAATGGGCGCCAAACTGTTTACCCTTAAAATGAGTAACAATTAAATTTGTACGCAGTTTAAAGGATACGTGATTTAATTTAACATGAATTATCAAAGAATAATAAGTAATCCGATTAAAGGAAAATAAAATGATCAAACCAAGTGTGACAAAGTAATTAAGCCTGCCGTTGGATTTGAATGCTAAAGATCGGTTCCAATCGAGCTCTCCGAATGGAGCTTGGTCATAACTGAATGAATGAACAGCTTGAAGAACACTTGAACAATTGCTAAAAGACAAAATTAAACTTTATTGCTTTTATATGCATGCTAACAATGACCCAAAAAATGAAAAGGTTCCTCTTTTTATATAGTAGAGAGGTTTCAACCCTAATACAAGTCTAAATAAGGTAAAAATCTTTTCTTCCCTTTTTTTACCAAGAAAACACGATCTGCAGTTAATATCGAGCATGATTCGTGCCATAATATCTGGCTAATGGTGGATATTTTGGCTTCTCGTTTGCCCTCTTTAACCGTCTTCCCTTTAACCCCGATGCTTCGTTTCGCTCGAGCTTGATTCTTCCCATGTTTGTCCATGCTCGATTACCAACGTACCACTCATCCACCCCCGGGCTTCGATTTGCGGATACCCTTGGTTTTACCCGAGCCACCGACGAATCACGATGTTCCTCGTTTTTTTATCAGAAAATCGGGATAACTTTATCCCCAATTTTACCCGTACACAATCTTCATCAGTATGGTATGTTATTTTGGAGAGGTCAACGCTATGGAAAATGACCCCTTGGTTTTGAATAGGATTCAAATTACCATAAAACAAAATTTTCCTACTCGAGTATATTGTTGTCCATTGTTTACTTAGAAAATTCTAAGGTGGAGTTAGGACAATTGTTAGGAAACAGAATATTTGAAAAGTGTTTTACAATAGTTTTTCACGGGTTCGAATGAATCGTATAATCAGTTACTAATGTTTGTATTAGGGTACGTTGTCTATATCATACCCCTTAGGAGTTGTATAGGGAAAAATACGACATGGCACGTGGCCGCTTAAAGGAAAGACACGTGGAACACAAGATGGAGATGGCCACCGAACATAGCTATTCCGCTTGTCACCCGGAAGGAATAATGATCATAAAAAGAGTATTAAATGTTTTGCGCCCGGTAACATTTAATACCGAATATTTTGTAGCATTAAGGATGATGGGCCGTTATAAGGAATTTGGCATTTATGCCTAATGTTACATCTTCATCAATGACCCTAATAATTGACATTAAAGAAGGGCATGATCCTAGGACTTCCTTCCCTAGACATAGCTATAAATAGAGAGCTCAGTTATCATTGTAAAAGACACAAATTTTCTGGCTAACTTATGTTACATTTTATACATCATTTTAATACAATTTGATTCTCTCGCTTTTGAACTTATCATTGTTGTGCCCGGAAACCTTGTTCCCGGACTCATTAGCTCTATTGTTTCATCTACATTCTAAGTCTAAGTATTTCATATTTTATCAGTTATTTCATTACTTTTTGGATCAAATTAACTCACTTGTCTAGAAACCACGAACAAATTCAACTGTATCATTTTTCGGGTAAACAGTTTGGTGCCCATCGTGGGGCCTAGACAGTCATGCAATTAAATTGATCCTTGCTTTTTTTACTAACGAGTTTGATTATTTTTGTCTTAGCAAAAATCACAAAAGAAATAGCAGATAACACCATTAACGGCACACGCAACCCTAAAATTCAAGGGGAACAACCTCATTTCGAGGATACAATCAGTGGCACTCGCAATGAGGAGAACGACACCACACCGATGCATGACGGGCGATACCCTTGACAGGTTCGGGAGAGGTCTCCTAATGATGCTGATGAGGAGCATGTTGCGGGTGCAGTGAGGATCCTGCAAGAGCAACAGACAATCATTCTAGGCTATCGCACGCGATAGGATCATGTTATGACGGAACTAAAGCAGGCACTATCAGGTGCTTCAAATAATGCGAACAAGAGAGATCCAATTCCTCCTGAGGTTCCGGCAGACCAACGATGTGGAGAGTCGACAACAACACTCCTAGGGGCAAAGTTAGATCCGATGGCGCCGGAGGGAGTAGATCCGGCCTCAACAACGATAACGATCCGTTCAAGGAGGAACTTTTGCGGTTCATGAAAGAAGTAAATGCCCACATGGATCAAATCCTGAGCGCACCACCAGTATTGAAGGGCCCAAACTCGAAGAAGTATATTCAGTTACCGTACAAGCCGAGTGCGGACCCGAAATGAATCCCGAAATGGTTCAGAATGCCCGAAGTGCCGAAGTATGATGGAACTTCAGATCCGCAGGAGCACATTACCACTTATACAACAGCAGTGTAAGGAACTGATTTGGCTCCTCACGAAATTGAGTCTGTGTTGCTGAAGAAATTTGGTAAGACTCTTATGAGGAGAGCTTTAACGTGGTATTCGCTATTGCCCGAGCATTACATAGATTCCTTTGAGGTGCTCGCGGATTCTTTCATCAAGGCTCATGACAGTGCCAGAAAGGTGTAGGGCCGAAAGGCCGACATATTCAGGATCGCGCAGGGAGAGTCTAAGTTATTACAAGAGTACGCTGCCCGGTTCCAAAAGGAAAGCATGTCACTACTGGTGGTCCTGGATGAATGGGCAGCTGAAGCTTTCGCCAAAAGTTTAAATCCGAGAAGTTCGGACGCTTCCCCGAAGTTAAAGAAAAGTCTTCTCGAGTTCCAAGCGACGACTTGGGAAGATGTCCACAACCGGTACAAGTCAACAATAAAGATCGAAGACGATCATGTTGGCTTGCCATTGTCGACAAAAGGGCGGGACAAGAATAGAGAAAAATGAAAGATGATATTGACACGGATAGACAAACTTCGAGGGGCCAGTTTTTGCCCTACGAACGGACAGAGGGCCGCGGCAGGAGTTTTCGTACAATAGACAAGTTCACAGTTGATAGAAGGACAGATCGTGACCGGAACAACAGATCGTTGCAGGATAAAGAAATCTGGGGGTCGCGAGATTCTTCTTACCCAAAGTTATCATAGTATAACTTCAATATCAGTGTAGTAGAGTTGGTGTCGGCTATGAGGAATATCAAAGAGGCACAATTCTAGCTAGAGGGATCCCAATTTATAGTGTGAATACCATGGCACTAATGGCCACCGTACTGGGGACTGCCGACATCTCCGGGAAGAAGTGGCAACACTGTTAAAGAATGGTCACCTTAGATAATTCTTGAGCGACCGAGCTAAAAACAATTATGGTCGGAGCAGAGGCGACGCTGAAACCTCGAAAGCAGGAGAAGAACCTCCACGCCAAATGATCAACATGATCTTCGGAGGGAATGAAATTAACAGGGTCATATTTTCGGAAGTAAAGAAGACAAAAGTATCGATAACTCATAGTAAAAGGATCTGAGAAGATGATATCGCATTCACGGATGAAGATGCAGACGGATTACTGCTGCCGCACAATGACGCACTAGTAATTTCATTAAATGTGTTGGATTTTAAAATTAAACGTGTTTTAGTGGATCCATGAAGTTCCGCTAATATCATACAACAGAGAGTACTGGAGCAAGCTAAACTCACCGGGAGCATTATCCCGGCAACGAAACTCCTTGCTGGATTCAACCTCACAAGCGTGAAAACTCGGGGAGCAATTTTGCTGCTCACGAACGCTGAGGGAGTAATGAAGACAACTCTCTTCGAGGTGGTAGGTGAAGACATGGGATGTAATATCACCTTGGGAAGACCATGGCTGTACGAGATGAAAGTTGTGCCTTCAACATATCACCAACTGTTAATGTTTCCGATACTCGAGGGGATCAAAAAGATAAGGGGTGATCAACCGGCAGCAAGGGAGATGAATGTAATTTCGGTTTGCAGTAGCAAAGAAAAGTAACATGCGGCATAGCAATTACTAGAACCGGCACATGCCCCCGAGCCAAAGGAAGATAAATCCGGGGAAAGAAGAGTCGGAACAATATCAGGTACCAAGGTATTTTCAAGTACCAGAAGAGAAAGACGCGACGAAGTCCACGACAGAAGAACTGGAGTAGGTTGCATTGTTCGAAGAATTCCTAGAAAGGAAATTCCATTTGGGAACAGGACTGCACCCGGAGCACAGGTATGCTTTTATTGAATTCCTTAAAATTAACGCTGATTGTTTTGCATGGTCGCACAAAGATATGACATGCATCCCAATGGAGATAGTCGTACACAAGTTAAGCTTGGATCCCAACATACCTCCGGTAAGGCAAAAAAATGCCATATTGCTTAAGCAAGGAATAAATTCTTCAAAGAAGAGGTAACCCGTTTACTTAAGATTGGTTCAATCCGAGAGGTAAGATATCCGGACTAGCTAGACAATGTAGTAGTACTACCTAAGAAAAATATTAAATTTCGTATATGCATAAATTATAAGGATCTTAATAAGGTGTGCCCGAAAGACTCATTCCCATCACCAAATATCTATCAGATGATTGATGCTACAGCCGGGCACGAGTTAATGAGTTTCCTCGATGCTTATTCTGGGTACAATCAAATCAAGATAAACCCAGAAAATCAGGAAAAGACTTCATTTATAACGAGTTTTGGTATATATTGTTACAATGTAATGCCCTTCGGGCTAACAAACGTCGGAGCCACTTATCAACGGCTCGTGAATAAGATGTTTGAAAAACAAATAGGAAAGACTATGGAATTATACATAGCATATATATGCTCGTTAAGTCTTTGAATGCAGGTGACCACTTGAAGCATTTGCAAGAAACATTCGACATCCTGAGGGAGCATAATATGAAACTTAACCCCGAGAAGTGTGCGTTCGGGGTCAGTTCAGGTAAGTTCCTAGGATTCCTAGTATCACAAAGGAGAATGGAAGTAAATCCTGGATGAATTGTCTAGCGTAAAATAAGTCCAAAGGCTCACGGGGAGATTAGCAGTTTTGAGCAGGTTCATTTCCCATTCATCAGAAAAATGTCATCGCTTCTTCGCACTACTCAAAAAGAAAAACATTTTCAGGTGGACACCAGAGTGTCAGCAAGCCTTGAGGGAGTTGAAGAAATATTTGTCAAGCCCTCCGTTACTCTCAAAGCCAAAGGAAGGTGAAACGTTGCTACTCTACCTCGCGGTTTCGGAAGTTGCGATGAGTGCAGATTTAGTCTGAGAGGATGAAGGTACGCAATCTCCCGTTTGTTATGTTAGAAAGATTATAACGGGAGCAGAAACTGCTACCCACATCTGGAAAAGTTATCCTTAGCTCTCGTAGTCGCCGATCGGAGGATGAGGCCCTACTTTCAATGCCACCCGATAATTGTGGTAACTACTTTCCCTTTGAGGAATATCCTCCATAAACCCGAGCTCTCGGGTAGATTAGCCAAATGGGTCATCAAAATGAGCGAATTTGATATAGAGTATAAACCGAGCACTGCAATTAAATCGCAAGTCTTGGATGACTTCGTGGCCGACTTCAGTCCAGGACTATTGCCTCTGGCAGGCAAGGAGGCAATAATGGTGCCAAAATTGACATCGAAAGTTTGGACCTTATTTACGGATGGAGCTTCAAACGCAAAAGGGTCCGGGCTTGGAATAGTTTTAATCACGCCTTTGGGGGAAACCTTAAGGCAAGTCATCAGAACGATTCATTTAACAAACAATAAAGCAGAGTATGAACCTTTGATTGCAGGGCTCGAATTGGCCTGGGGACTTGACTCGGAATTCATTGAAATCAAATGTGATTCGCAGTTGGTGGTAAATCAGGTCCACAAAAATTTTGACACCAAAGAGGAACGTATGCAACAATATGTGGTAAAGGTTCATGCTCTATTGGCATGATTTCGAGAGTGGTCAATAACTCATATCCCAAGGGAAGATAACACGGAGGCAGATACATTAGCAAATTTGGGCTCATCAACAGAAATCTAAGGATCGGAATCAGGGATGGTAGTACAACTGATGAACTCAGCCTTGGACACAGATGGCTATATGAGGTGAATTCGACTAGTTTGGTCTGGGACTGGAGAAACGAAATAATCGATTATCTCGAGCATGGAAAGTTGCCCGAAAACCCCAATGCATCAAGAGCGTTGCACGCCAAAGCTGCACGTTATAGCCAATTGTACAGAAAATCCTTTCAAGGCCCGTTGGCCCGGTGCCTAGGAGCATCAGAAGCTAACTATGTGTCACGACCCAAACTTTCACCTGTCGTGATAGCGCCTATCTCAATAATAGGTAAGCCGATAACCTCAATAAATCACAATAATCTTTTAAGTTTGAAAACATAATATTCTGATTTGATAGAAAATCCCACAAATACTAATACAAATACACTCCCAAAACCCAGTGTCACTGAGTACATGAGCATCTAAATGATAATAAAGTCTGGTTGTTAAAAACATTGTCTGAAAAATATAGAACAGTACAATAACTGAAAGGAGGAGAGTCAAGGTCAGCAGACGCCAAGCAGCTACCTTGATTGTCTCCAACTGATAACACTCTGAGATCTAACAATTTCCGTATCTGAAAGCACCTGGATCTACACACGAGGTGCAGT
Source organism: Nicotiana tomentosiformis (assembly GCF_000390325.3). Taxonomy (NCBI): domain Eukaryota; kingdom Viridiplantae; phylum Streptophyta; class Magnoliopsida; order Solanales; family Solanaceae; genus Nicotiana; species Nicotiana tomentosiformis. The sequence goes on along the minus strand of NC_090815.1, from coordinate 30,715,795 downwards.
GTGTAGTATGAGCACAACCAACTCAGCAAGTAACAATAATAAATAAGGAACTGAAAGTAGTGACGAGCTCCACAACTAAGTCCAATTACAATAATTTCCATATAAGAAAGTAGGCATGCTTTCAAGTTCAACATTTAAAACTCAAACAGTAATTTCATATCAAGTTCGACTGAAACAAAAGATAACGTTTTTCAGAAGTTTCTAAAATTGGGATATATGACAGATGTAGTACACAATAAAGAAATCAATACATCCTCTCATAGCAACAGTCACTCAGTCCTTTCACTCGCTCAACACTCGGCACTCGCACTCAGTAGGTACCTACGCTCACTAGGGGTGTACAGACTCCGGAGGGGCTCCTACATCCCAAGCGTTATAATCCGCACGGATAACTCACGTGATATAGTATAAATATCTGGATCTGCACGGACAACTCACGTATTTCACGGACAACTCACGTGCTATAGTATAATATCTGGATCCGCACGGACAACTCACGTGCTATAGTATAATATCTGGATCTTCACGGACAACTCACGTGTTGCACGGACAACTCATGTGCTATAGTATAATATATGGATCCACACGGACAACTCACGTGTTGCACGGATAACGCACGTGCTATAGTATAATATATAGATCCGCACGGACAACTCACGTGTTGCACGGACAAATCACGTGATGCACGGACAACTCGCGTGCTAGAGTATAATATCTCACAATTAGGCCCTCGGCCTCACTCAGTCATAAATCTCTCCAGTCTCTCGGGCTCTCAATAAGCATGAAATCAGCCCAAACAACAATGATATGATGCATCAATAATGAACAATAGAGACTGGGATAAAATAAACAAGTAAACTGTGACTGAGTACAAAACAACAATTAAGGAGATAGTTCAACATGTACACGACCTCTGTGGATCCCTATAGTGCCAACACATAATCTATACATGATTTGTGGTTTAATTTCTCTACTACATGGAGAATGTACTGATAACAACAGATTATTCAACTATACAATTCCATGAAATTTGACCAAGTCACAATTCCTACGGTGCACGCCCACACGCCCGTCACCTAGCATGTGTGTCGCCTCAAAACCGATCACATAACACATAATTCGGGGTTTCATACCCTCAAGACCAAATTTAGAATTGTTACTTACCTCAAACCGCGTAATTCTTTATTTCGCTATGCCTTTGCCTCTAAACGCCTCGAATCTAGCCACAAATAATTTGATTCAGTCAATAACATTTATTACAATTAATTCCATAAGAAAATACTAATTTTCCAATAAAATCCGAAATTTAGCTCAAACATTACCCGTGGGGCCCACATTTCAGAATCCGACGAAACTCACAAAATCTGACAACCCATTCAATTACGAGTCCAACCATGCCAATTTTATCAAATTCCGATAAAAACTCGACCTCCAAATCTAAAATTTTTGTTCTGGAAAAGTTTTGCAAAAATCTTGATTTCTTCCATTTAAATCCAAAATAAATGATGAATATAACCATGAATTTATGAAATATATTCACTTTTGGATATCAGACACTTACCCAAGTCGAAGTCGTGAAGAAATCTTCAAAATCGCCCAAGAACTGAGCTCCAAAAATCCAAAACGAAATGAAGGAAATGACCATTTTTGGTCCTTAAGTTTCTGCCCATCCTTCACTAAAAGTCCATTTTCCGTCACTAAAAGTTCATTTTCCTTCACTAAATGTCCACACCAGAACTTGCTTGCACCAGCACTTATTTTTTTCACTAAAAAGTCTCTAACTCCATCATACGAATTCCGAATTCAACGATTCTTGTTCCTATGAGTCACAAACAATAATATGAACCTAGTCATTCAATCGAAACTCAATTCGGAGCTCATTTGCTCAATGCGATAACAATTTCGCTCGTTAAACAATTAAGTCATGTTTCATGCTAGAAACCCAATCGCGACTTGATGAAATTAGACCAAGCTTTCCAGATCACTCCTATAATTCAATATCAAAATCCAAGAAGTCTCGAAATCGAATTTTGATCTCTAGAACTAAAAATGGACCTTTGGATCATTACATGTTTATGCTGAAAACATCAAACTCTTCCAAAACTCATCTAAAACTCATCCGAGCCCCATGGGACCCCAACCAAGTATACTAACAATCCCATAATATGACACAAACTTAGTCGATGCCTCAATTACATTGAACAACGCTAAAACACGAATCGCACCCCAATTCAAGCCTATTCAAAACTAACAAATTTCAAATTCTACATTCGATGCCAAAATCGATCAAATCAATTCCGATTGACCTCAAATTTTGCACACAAGTCATAAATGAAATAACGGAGTTGTTCCAATTTCCAGAATCGGATTTCGATCCCTATATCAAAAAGTCAACTCCCCGGTCAAACTTCCAAACTTAAATTTTCTATTCTTTCCATTTCAAGCCTAATTTAGCTACGGACCTCAAAATAAATATTCAGACACATTCCTAAGTCCAAAATCACCATACGGAGCTATTGGAACCATCAAAATTCTATTCTGGGGTTGTTTATATATAATTTACCATCCGATCAATTATTTCAACTTAACCTTCCAAAACAAGAATTGTTCTTTCAATTAAATCCCGAATCATCCGAAAACCAAACTTGACCACCCTCGCAAGTCATAATACACATTTCAAAGCCTCTCGAGACCTTAAGCCACCGAACAGAATGCTAATTCTCAAAATGACAAGTTAGGTCGTTACATTTTCCCCCACTTAAATATATGTTCGTCCTCGAACGTGCCAAGAGTTGTTCCTAAACCTCCAAATCACTAATTCACCTTATCACGCACATATCCGGGGGTGATCCCACGTCACCCTATTCCATATAGGCCTGATGACACTACATAACTGAAAATTACTAATTTAGCATTAGCCCATAAACCTTGGAATCCAATTTTCAACATCCAAAAATTTCTTTTCAAGACCCGAATCTCACATCTACACTTTGTATAAGTCTTAACAAGTTGTATTAAGCCTTAGCCATAACTCAAGATTTAGTCACATGATATACCACATAACCTGCATACTCGCAATAGTTTCTAAACATTATAGCTGCTAAAAAAAATAAACCCGATACCGGTATTAAACCCCATATCAAACAACACCTCATTCCAAAATCTTCGTACACTGCCGATAATGAAAGAAACACGCGAAATTTCATGACCACTTACCAGATCAACAAGTCACATAGTTTTTCCTCGTTCAACAAGTACCATAGCCAATTATTTAAGCCGAATTCTAAATTTATTCTTCCAACACGTTGTAATCAAACCTGATAGTATCCATTCTAGGTCCAATGACCTTTTATCACCAAACACAACTATTCTAGCTATTCCGGTGTAATCTTGCCTTTCCGGCATAGAACATTATTTAAAACCAACTCATCAAATTATGTGAGAAGAACATATGTGTGTGCATGTGCATATTTGTTTTCTCAAATTTCCCTGATTAGGCGATAGCATAGCATGTAAAGGAATGAAACAATCAATCAGATAAACCATCAAGGAAACGGAAATTCCACACACTACACGGACAACTCACGTGCTATACAATAGAACCCGCACGGACAACTCACGTGCCAATAATATAATCTGCCCGGTATAGTCCCAGGCCTCCAGTCCAAATATATCATATGGGAGCATTTAAATAGGTATACATGTATATGATGAGTAGGATAAGATTCTCATGTTCCTGGACTGGTATAAATGACATGCTAAAGTGTAGGCATGTACAAAGTGTGCTATCGTAGCTCAAATCGAAAATCATTCATCACTGAGGCATTTATCAAGTTCATTTAGGGATTTTAACTCCTATGTAGCCTCAATCACGGCTCAAATAGCTGACACAATGTTGCAGATATGAGAAACATCATAGCTTAAAGCTCAATAGTTGATTCCAAGCTTATTATAGCCCAAACGCAATCTGAGCATGGATAAATAGCCCTCTAAAAAGTCCTCAATGACTTAACCACAACACATACTATTATCTAGTTAACTTGTCCACACCTTCATAGTCCGCGGCTCCGAAACAATTTTCTTCTGAGAACTCCTAGTCCCCAGATTCGTAGAACACATGAACCACCATAACTGATCACAACTCCAACACTCGAATGACTTAAACATCCTTCATGCACGATCATCCCACTAGGAATACTTCCAAAATTCTTCTGTTCCACATAGCAATAATTTGAATATCAGCAGTCTATCGGCCAGGTGAGTACCGCAATACCAATGAACATCTGTAAGTCAAAACACAATGCGCCTTCTGAAATGCGCACCCCTCTCAGGGATTACCGAGCAGTTATAACATTCATCTAAATATCTGAAACTGACCATGTTGTCCAAAATTCGGGATCTTCCTTTCAAGAATGAACTACTACCTTGTACATGTAAATCTAAATCCCGCACAACACAACACATGTATCATGTGAAAAGCACGAGAATTTCATTATAAAATCTGAGTCACCATCAAATTATATACTCGGTTAGTTAGAAACCTTTCTCTTGCTTCTTTCCAGGAGGAAATCACAACACACAACATGTTCCCCACACCGATATAAAATATCCGGCTCAAACCATGGTAGAAACCATCAAGAACACTTTGAAATCCATTTGCCCATAATCAAGCAGTCAAAACTGAATTCCTCTAACTCGACCAAGCCATATAGGTCACCAAACCCAAGAATATTACCACCAAAACATCTGTAGAGCCTCACCATATCATAATTACCCAAAAGAACTGAGCATACCATTACCATACTAGTCTAGCCTACTACCCAGTTGTCCTATTTTCTTCGAGTTTCTTCTGAATTACCCTCAAGTTGACACTTCTCCTTGTCAGAACACTACGATCCTTACCCAAAGATCACTACAAGACATCCTAACATAAAATGACACTGCCCTAAGGCCCATAAGCCATTGTATTCTCCGTAAGTACCACAACCGAAATGCCCACTCTGAAACTACCTTATGTGAATTTAAAATTATTCTTTTACCTTTCTTATACTGGAATGTAGAATCCATAGTCATACAGAATTATCGCAAGTCCCGGCACCATCAAATGCAAATCTCAGATTTTATCCATACACAAGTCCGAAAAAATTCTCAATTGCTATATATAAATTTTGAACCCATTAGAACCTTCTCGGGGGTCACCCACTTTGCTCAAATCTAAATTGCACTACCCAAATGGGCCGAAAGACACGTGCCCCATTAGCACATCAACACTCAAAGAAGTAAACCTACCTTAATACCACCAATCAAGTTCATACTTTGTGCGCACTACATACTTCGCAAATAATATCTCACCCCTCCCATGATTTTCATATACTCATAAAGTGCAATATAACCCGTATCCAGGAATTTTTCTTACTCGACTCATCCTCCATCTCAACCTCTGCAAGTCATAGTTAATCCACAAGTATGCCTCAAACCAAAACTAATACAACACATAATCGTGCAATCAAATCGTAGATAGCAAACTCCCCCCTTGGCTCAAAGCCACACAACAAAACATCTGATAACCCACCATACCCATACTCTATTATTGCCATAATACTGCAGTCAGTTCAACAAAAATTCTTCACAAGCTGAGGTAACACAAATAAAATACCTCAAATCATCTACTAAGCTTGCCTTCATTCTCGTGACGGTCAGGTCGACTTCCTTGACCATTTCAAATTCAAATCTCCACACATAGAACCTGATGGTAGAAAAGAAATTCTCCACACAATATTGTAAGAACCACACATCCGTAAATTACTTCGCAGGAGATAATCCACCTGTTTAGCCTAAAATTGGCATCTTGATATGCCCTTCCGCAGCCACAATTAATATGCAATCGCTCTCTCTGGGTCTGAACTCAACACAAGACATGAAAAATCTATTTCGTTCCACAATTAAATAACATGAAAAAAAATCTTTCAACATAATCATAACTCGAGACTATACGTCACATCAAGATAGAAATCAAGCACCCAATAGTCCTTTTTACATCCCACCAAACGCATCCCGTCATATCTGAACCATCTGGACGCATTCCGCAGTCATAACATACTCATCATATGGTCATTTCACCGCTCATCGAGCCACAAATTCCACTCATAGGGACCTACCGAGTCTAAGTTGTGGTCTAAACCTGGCCTCATGTCTTCCATACTGGCCCATCACCAAAACACAGAATACACATCTCGAACCTCATTCATAGAATCACAAGCTGGCAATGCACAGCTGATACCGAGCACTCACATACGCATAAGAGTGAGTGAAACAAATTAAAAGAGGTACGCTTCAAGATGAATCAATGTCGAACGATAAGGAAAGAAAGATGGGAAGTTTATCCTAAATGCCGTGTAGCCTCTCAAAGATAAGTATGGACGTCATCATACCGATCTGAAAGACTCTACTAGACACTTGCTCATGACTCGTGAGACCTATGTAACCTAGGGCTCTGATACCAACTTGTCACGACCCAAAATCTCACTTGTTGTGATGGCGCCTATCTTAATAATAGGCAAGTCGAGAACCTCAATAAATCATAATAATCTTTTAAGTTTGAAAACATAATATTATTATTTGATAGAAAGTCCCACAAATACTAATACAAATACACTCCAAAAACCCGGTGTCACTAAGTACATGAGCATCTAAATGATAATAAAGTCTGGTTGTTAAAAACACTATCTGAAAATATAGAACAGTACAATAACTGAAAGGAGGAGAGTCAAGGTCAGCGGACGCCAAGCAGCTACCTTGATTGTCTCCAACTGATAACACTCTGAGATCTAACAATTTCCGTATCCGGAAGCACCTGGATCTGCACACAAGGTGCAGGGTGTAGTATGAGTACAACCAACTCAGGAAGTAACAATAATAAATAAATAACTGAAAGTAGTAACGAGCTTCACAGATAAGTCCAATTACAGTAATTTTCACATAAGAAAGTAGGCATGCTTTCAAGTTCAACATTTAAAACTCAAACAGTAATTTCATATCAAGTTCGACTGAAACAGAAGATAACGTTTTTCAGAAGTTTCCAAAAATGGGGATATATGACAGATGTAGTACACGATAAAGAATTCAATGCATCCTCTCAGAGCAACAATCATTCAGTCCTTTCACTCGCTCAACACTCGGCACTCGCACTCAGTAGGTACCTGCGCTCACTAGGGGTGTATAGACTCAGGAGGGGCTCCTACAGCGCAAGCGCTATAATCCGCACAGACAACTCACGTGCTATAGTATAAATATCTAGATTCGCTCGGATAACTCACGTGCTATAGTATAATATCTGGAACTGCACGGACAACTCACGTGCTATAGTATAATATCTGGATCTGCAAGGACAACTCACATGCTGCACGGACAACTCACATGCTATAGTATAATATATGGATCTGCACGGACAACTCACGTGCTATAGTATAACACCTGGATTCGCACGGACAACTCACGTGCTATAGTATAATATATGGATCCACACAGAAAACTCACGTGTTGCACGGACAACTCGCGTGCTAGAGTATAATATCTCACAATCAGTCCCTCGGCCTCACTCAGTCATAAATCTCTCCAGTCTCTCAGGCTCTCAATAATCATGAAATCATCCCAAACAACAATGATATGATGCATCAATAATGAATAATAGAGACTGGGATAAAATAAACAAGTAAACTGTGACTGAATACAAAACAACAATTAAGGAGATAGTTCAACATGTACACGACCTTTGTGGGTCCCTATAGTGCCAACACATAATCTAAACATGATTTGTGGTTCAGTTTCTCTACTACATGGAGAATGTACTGATAACAACAGATTATTCAACTACACAATTCCATGGAATTTGACCAAGTCACAATTCCATGGAATTTGACCAAGTCACAATTCCTACGGTGCACGCCCACACGCCCGTCACCTAGCATGTGCGTCACCTCAAAACCGATCACATAACACATAATCCGGGGTTTCATACCCTCAAGACCAAATTTAGAATTGTTACTTACCTCAAACCGCGTAATTCTTTATTTCGCCATGCCTTTGCCTCGTGAATTAGCCTCCAAACACCTCGACTCTAGCCACAAATAATTCGATTCAGTCAATAACATTTATTAGAATTAATTCCATAAGAAAATACTAATTTTCCAACAAAATCTGAAATTTAGCTCAAAAATTGCCCGTGGGGCCCACGTCTCGAAATCCAACGAAACTTACAAAATCCGACAACCCATTGAATTACGAGTCCAACCATACCAATTTTATCAAATTTCGATAACAACTCGACCTCAAAATCTAAAATTTTCTTTCTTCAAAAGTTTTGCAAAAATCTTGATTTCTTCCATTTAAATCCGAAATAAATCATGAATATAACCATGGATTTATGAAATATAATCACTTTTAGATAACGAACACTTACCCAAGTCGAAGTCTTGAAGAAATCCTCAAAATCGCCCAAGAACCAAGCTCCAAAAATCCAAGACGAAATGAAGGAAATAACCATTTTTGGTCCTTAAGTTTCTGCCCATCCGTCACTAAAAGTCCATTTTCCGTCACTAAAAGTCCACACCAGAACTTGCTTGCACCAACAGTTATTGTTTTCACTAAAAAGGCCTTAACTCCATCATACAAACTCCGAATTCGACGATTCTTGTTCCTATGAGTCACAAATAATAATAATACAAACCTAGTCGTTCAATCGAAACTCAATTCGGGGCTCATTTACTCAATGCGATGCTAATTTCGCTCGTTAAATAACTAACTCATGTTTCGCGCTAAAAACTCAATCGCGACTTGATAAAATTAGACAAACTTTTCAGATCACTCCTATAATTCATTATCAAAATTTAGGAAGTCTCGAAATCGAATTTCGATCTCTAGAACTAAAAATGAACCTTTGGATCATTACATGCTTATGCTGAAAATATCAAACTCTTCCAAAACTCATCTGAAACTCATCCGAGCCCCATGAGACTCCAACCAAGTATACTAACAAGTCCCATAATATTACACGAACTTAGTCGATGCCTCAAATTACATTGAACAATGCTAAAACACGAATCGCACCCCAATTCAAGCCTATTCAAAACTAACAAATTCTAAATTCTACATTCAATGCCGAAACCTATCAAATCAATTCCGATTGACCTCAAATTTTGCACACAAGTAATAAATGACATAACGGAGCTTTTTCAATTTCCAAAATTAGATTTCGATCCTGATTTCAACAAGTCAACTCCCCGGTTAAACTTCCAAACTTAAATTTTCTATTCTTTCCATTTCAAGCCTAATTTAGCTACGGACCTCAAAATAAATATCCGGACATACTCCTAAGTCCAAAATCACCATACGGAGCTATTTGAACCATCAGAATTCCATTCTGTGGTCGTTTATATATAATTTACCGTCCGGTCAATTATTTCAACTTAAGCTTCCAAAACAAGAATTGTTCTTTCAATTAAATCTCAAATCATCCGAAAACCAAACTTGACCACCCTCGCAAGTCATAATACACATTTCAAAGTTACTCGAGACCTTAAGCCACCAAATGGAATACTAATTCTCAAAATGACAAGTCAGGTCGTTACACTATGTTATGAGAGAAGTTCATAAAGGGATATGCGGCAACCACTCAGGTGCGGATTCTTTGGTGTTAAAATTAGTTCGGGAAGGATATTACTCGCCCCGTATGAAACAAGATGCCAAAGGCTTCATACGAAAATGTGATAAGTGCCAACGCTACGCACCACTAGTACATCAACTGGCAAAACCCCTACATTAGGTTCTGTCCCCGTGGCCATTCATGAAATGGGGGATGGACATCATCAGACCATCGCCACCGGCTCCTGGAAAGGTAAGGTTTCTTTTAATTTTGACTGACTATTTTTCTAAATGGGTGGAAGCAGTTCCTTATCAGAAGATCGAAGAACGTGAAATGGTCGACTTTCTTTGAAAAAATATAATTTGCAGGTTTGGAATACCAAAAGAGATTGCGTGCGACAATGGGCCGAAGTTTATCGGCGCAAAAGTTACAAAGTTCCTTGAAGACTTGAAAATGAAGAGGATTACCTCTTCACCTTATCATCCAAGCTCAAATGGTCAAGCGGAGTCAACAAACAAAGTGGTTATTCAAAACCTCAAGAAAAGGTTGGAAGCATCAAAAGGCAACTGACCCGAAGAATTACATGGGGTTCTATGGGCCTACCGAATAACGGCCAAGTCAAGCACGAAAGAGACCCCTTTTTCCCTTGTATACGGTGCTGAAGCTTTGATACCGGTGGAAGTGGGGGAACCAACCTTAAGGTATTTTGAGGTGAGTGAAGGATCGAACAACGAAGCAATGCTAATCAATTTGGAGCTGCTCGAGGAACGCACGGACTTGGCGCATGTCAGAATGGCTGCCCAAAAGCAGAGAATGGAGCATTATTATAATCGAAGAGTCAACCTCCGATATTTCAAAGTAGGAGACTTGGTCTTGAGGAAGGTAACTCAAAACACCCGGGAACTCAACTCGGGCAAGTTAGGCCCAACATGGGAAGGCCCTTACTGGGTTTCAGCTATCACTAGGAAAGGATCATACGAGTTGGAGAACCAAAATGGAGACAAGTTGCCTAGCAACCGGAATATGGCTCACCTTAAAAGATATTACTGCTGACGAACAACAGTCAAACGGAAAGTATGTGCTGCACTCTTTTTCCCTTCGTTTAGTTTTTGTTCCAATTGGGTTTTTCTGGCAAGGTTTTTAATGAGGCAGCGATGAAAAGCATACTACAAAGACAGCAGTGATAAGACCTTTGATAACAAGGCAAATAAGCAAGTTTCCACACGGGAACGATTAGATAATCTTTGCTTCGATAGCAAATTCCCACCGGGAAGTTAAGTTTGATACCGAAAAGAGGTTACTCGATCATTCACGAGCACAAACCACTAGAGGATTTTTAGATATTCTTTCACTCGATAACATGGGTTCCTAATGGGAAACAAGATATATTGCCGAGTGAAGGATACCTAGCAATTCATTGGTGGGATCTTCGAAGGTACAGGGCTTCCAGTGTTCCAATTCGCATTTGAACACTGGGGGGAATGATATGAGGTTACAGCAACACTGAATGCCATGCAACACTGAATGCCACATCAACCGGGGAACGTAAATCCAGAATATAATACATCATCGGGATCGGGGACTGCGCAGCTAGCCCCGTAGAGACAAGTTGTACAAGATAGCCACAAGTCATAGCAATTTCTTTATAGCCATAAGTCATGGTAATTTCTTTACTGAATAGCAAAATGCTTATGTACATTTGAAAATATAAGGAATTAAATGAAATGAAATCCTTTTGTTTTTATCTTGTTTCTTGTCTGAACGATGATTAATTTTACCATTTAAAAGTTAAACAAGTATTTCAAATGTTTGTGCCGTAATGAACAGGAGACGTCCTATTCAAGAGAACCGTAAACATAAGAGGGCCCTCTTTTATAAAAAACGCTCATGTTAAAGGGTTGGTTCCGAAAGAATCAATGCCCAGAATCCATAAAGCCATCGGGAAAAGATACACCCAAAGATGCATACGAAAAAGACGCAAAAAGCAAACTTGTGCAAATACTTATTTATACCATCATGTAAAAGGGATAATTCTCGAAACCGAAATGCTTCGAAGAAAAAGCATCCAAGATTACACATAATAAAGCACGAACAGAACAACGTGCACAGAATACTTAAGCAAGCACAAGAATTAAAGACTTGCATGAATATTCAAAACGAAAATAAGACTCAAACGGTACTTGAGAAAAAAATATGTTTTTATTTACAAAGGCGCGTCAGAGTGATAAAGGTACAAAATAGAAAAAGAAAGAAAAAGCTAAGCTGCAGCGTATCCGGAATCAGGAGAAAGAGAAGTTTCCGCATTCCCGAGAGTTGGTTCCATCGATGGCTCAATGTTTTCCCCGGCTTGGTCTTCGGTATCATCACCTTCCAATCCCTCTTCAGTTTCCGAAAACTCAGAACCGAAATCAGAAGAACCTGGAGCGTCAGACTACACCGGGAGTCCATTTTTTGTAGCCAACTCAAGCTCTCTGGCCTTAGCAATTTTGGCATCAATGTCAATGATACCAGTCTTGGCCTCTTCCAAGGTTTTTTTCCTCATACTATACATGAAATAAGGTTTTTCAACAATGAGGGAGGCCGTTCGAAGCTTGAGTTCTTCTTTGAGTTGAGTAATTACGGCTGAAAGGTTTTCCAGAGCGGACCTAGTAGATTTGAGACTAACATCGAGCTCAAGGACAGTTCAACTATAGAGACTATTATGCTCGATAGTTATCATGTACTTCTCCTCCAACTAGGCATGTTTCGCTACCACAATAGCAAGCTCTTCGCTTTTCGAGTTTAAGGCTGCCTCTAAGTTATTAACTCTTTCAGCAGAGGCAGCCTCACGATCGGTTGCAGCGAAAATGGAGTCCTGGACTTCAGCCCATTTAGCCTTGGCTTCATCAAATCTAACCCTCAGCGGGCCAATTTCTTGGCTGAGGGTTATCACTTCTTGCTTGCTTTCCTGCAAACGAGTTTCCAAAACATTATCCTTGGTGGCTCTATTTTTTAGTTTCGAGAGGCGGAGAACAGTCTGGTCTCGTTCCGCCAAAAGCTGATCTCGTTCATAAGTAAGTTCTTCCTTCTCACAAATCAGCCTTTGAAGGCCCTCAGAAGCAAGAAACTTGACCTGCAAAACAAGAAGATTCAAAAGTAGGGGAAATAACAGAGCATTTTTCAACAAACATCTTCTCCCAGTCTTTTTATGAAGCCAAAGGCTTAAGATAGTTAGCAAGCTCTACCGTCCTCGAAAGCAAGTTGCACCCGGTGGAGACAGAAAGGGTAACACTCCTCGTCCTTTGTGGATCTACAGAAGGGGAAGCATAATTTTGCCCCAAATTCCCATGAACTGGGGACTGGGGAGGAAGGATACCTTCTTCATGGTCAGGTGCAGCCTATGAAGATGATGTAGTAACCATTGTTTGAAGAGTGGACGAAGATAGAAATGATGTGGCAGTTGCTGGTGGTGGGGAAGGTAGAGATGAAGCTGATGGAGTTGAAAAGTGTGAAGCAACTGCATCAAATGCAGGGTTGGTTATTTGATGCTCGCCAACCAAAGACGGCCCGTACCTGGTACTCAGCCTCGCAGTACCGGTTACAACAATTGGGGCCCGAGAGTGGGAATTGGCATTATCTACCAAATCAAATTCTCCCCAAAGTGCTGAGGCGTCATATTCAGTTGTTGCAATTGTCCCAACAGGTCGAGCATCCTATTGAGATGATGAGGATCATATCCTTCTATGTAAAAAAGCTCCCTCATCACTAGCTTCTTCATCATCGTCTATCATCATAGTGTCTATGACCGGCCTGGAAGGAGGACCAGTTATCATCACCACCGGAGATGCCTGGGGGGCATCAACCTTTGCCCTCTTATTCTTTTCCCCGGCTGCAGAGGAACGTCTTCATTTTGGTTGCTTGTTCTCTGGTCGGGGACTCCATAGAATGCAGTGTTGGTTATTTGATGCTCGCCAACCAAAGACGGCCCGTACCTGGTACTCAGCCTCGCAGTACCGGTTACAACAATTGGGGCCCGAGAGTGGGAATTGGCATTATCTACCAAATCAAATTCTCCCCAAAGTGCTGAGGCGTCATCTTCAGTTGTTGCAATTGTCCCAACAGGTCGAGCATCCTATTGAGATGATGAGGATCATATCCTTCTATGTAAAGAAGCTCCCCCATCACTAGCTTCTTCATCATCATCTATCATCATAGTGTCTATGACCGGCCTGGAAGGAGGACCAGTTATCATCACCACCGGAGATGACTGGGGGGCATCAACCTTTGCCCTCTTATTCTTTTCCCCGGCCGCAGAGGAACGTCTTTATTTTGGTTGCTTGTTCTCTGGTCAGGGACTCCATAGAAAAACGTTTGCTCCCGAAGCAGGCCCGGGTATGCATGTTCGAGTAAGTGCCTCCTGAAGCAGCCTCTCCACATCAACAGGATCAGCCAAAACACCCTCATCGGGGACATCAACTGAGCCCGCAGGTAGACCTAATTTCATGAGCAAGGCAGAAGGGTTCAACCAAGTTTTTCATATACAAAAGGTGGAAAAAAGGTAAATTAAAGTTACCGTAATTTTTGGCCTTCCACCCGTATTTAATGGACAGTTCTTTCCACAAACGGGTTTCGGGCGTTGTGATATCTAAGATCATTTGAACCCACCGGTCCAAGCCTTCTATCACCGGTGGGATCCATCGAGTTGCTGTAACAAATGAAGGTTGAAGGATCAATACGAGCATGGAAAATGTTTAGTAAGAAAAGATATATTAAAGAGAACTTACGAGAGCGGTTCCAAGAAACCGGAAAGGATGAAGTCGTTGTTAGAATAATGTCACTGGTGGCAACTGCAACGAACTATTCCATCTACCCACGGTCATTTTCGTCGTCTATGCTAGATAGCAAAGCATGGTGGCCATGCTTGTAAAGGTTTATCGTTCCCCCGTGGAAGATTTTGGGGGAACAAAGATTCATCATATGAGCTAGGGTTAGCTCCTCTTTAGTTTCTAGGCACAAATGTCGAAGGCAGGCGACTGTCCTCCAGACTGAAGAACTTACCTGTGCCAAACACACCTGGTAGTAAAGGCAAAAATCTGTAATCACGGAATCAATCTCTCCGCTCAAAGAAAACGCACCCAAAGTAAAGGGATACATGGAAAAATATGTAAACCCTTCCCCGAGAAGGGTCACTCCCTTCGATAGGTAAGGAGCAACGATGTTCAACTCATGGCAGCGGCAGTCTTCCTTCACAGTAGGAATACTGGAAGGGCGAATAGAAGAAGAGTACCTACTAACGGCCCATGTGCAAGGGTTAGCAGTAGAAAATTTTTCTTCGAAATCCTTCGAAGTACTAAGCCTTCTTGGGATGATGGAACCCACTATTGGAGGAACAGAATCCTTGGTTTTGTTGCCCTTTGAAGAACTAGCACGTTTTGAAGAGGAAGCCATTGGAATAGAGGGAAGGATAATTTCTGGTTCGAAGAAGATCAGAGAAAAGTTTGGAAATAAAGATGCATATTAGAAGTTTGAGAGATTATGAAGTACATAAGAGAAGGATGATGCGTATAACTAAAATTTTGGCGGATAAATTCATGGCCATTATTACCTCGATAATCGACAAAAGGCGTGCTAAATCATGGGAAGACATGTGTTCGGGGCATTAAATGCAGAGAGACACGCGTCTAATCAACCGTCAGTGGCCGTCAAAAGGAATTATAGTAATTCCTGCCAAAAGAGTGTTTCTACCAACTTTTCGGTAACACAAAGCTATGTCACCGGAAAGCAGGGGGGCTATCTGTATTAGAAAAAATATGACATGTCGCGTGGCTGCTTAAAGGAAGGACACGTGGAACACAAGATGGAGATGGCCACCGAACATAGTTATTCCGCTTGTCACCGGAAGGAATAATGATCATAAAAGGAATATTAAATGCTTTGCGCCCGGTAACATTTAATACGGAACATTTTGCAGCATTAACGGTGATAGCCCGTTACAAGAAATTTGACATTTATATCTAACGTTACATCTTCATCAATGACCCTCATAATTGATATTAAAGAAGGGCATGATCCTAGAACTTCCTTCCCTAGACATAGTTATAAATAGAGAGCTCAGTTATCATTGTAAAAAACACGAATTTTCTGGCTAACTTATGTTACATTCTATACAGCATTTTAATATAATTTGATTCTCTCGCTTTTGATGTTATCATTGTTGTGCCCGAAAATCTTGTTCTCGGACTCATTAGCATTGTTGTTTCATCTACATTCTAAGACTAAGTATTTCATATTTCATCAGTTATTTCATTATTTTTTGGATCAAATTAATTCACTTATCTAGAAACCACGAACAAATTTAACTGTATCGTTTTTCGCGTAAACAGAAATATAGCTAGAATTCTGCGTAAACACAGAATATATGGACGACAAATTGCCCTTTTTTACCGGATGCCTCTCTTTCTTTGCGATAAAGCAGACTTGATTTGTTTTAAGTTGTTTACTGTGGTAAATGGCCGTTGTTGGCTAGCTCATGGTACTCTGCAGCTCTTTGTTTATTCGGTGATAATATACCCCTCCGTTTCAATTTATATGAAATAGTTTAATTCGGCACGGAATTTAAGAAAAAGAATAAGATTTTTAAAACTTGTGGTCTTAAAAGCTTAACGGGTAAAAGCTTTTTGGGACCATGACATTTGTGTGGTTATAAAAGCTTCTCATTAAGGGTAAAATGAAGAGTTTAAAGTTGAATTATTTTCAAATTTAAAATGTGTCATTTATTTTGGAACAGATTAAAACGGAAAGTACCTCATTTAATTTGAAACAGAGGGAGTAATATATAATATTAATGTTTGAAGAATTAACCTAAATTAAAAATAATTGGTGATATAATTGATATATTAACAATGCATAATATGTGAATAATCGTATATAATTAGTGACAAGAGGAGTTGCTCTGATTGTAAGCAATCTGCACTTCCAACCAAGAGGTTGTGAGTTCGAGTCACCTCAAGAACAAGGTGTGGAGTTCTTGGAGGGAAGGATGCCGAAGGTCTATTGGAAACAGTCTCTCTACCTCATGGTAGGGATAATGTCTGCGTACACACTACCCTCCCCAGACCCCACTAGTGAGATTATACTTGGGTTGTTGTTGTTGTTGTAATTAGTACACTACCCTCCCCAGACCCCACTAATGAGATTATATTTGAGTTGTTGTTGTTATTGTAATTAGTGCATAATTTATGTATACCGATTAGAAAAAATAAATAATAAATTCTGTCATTTATTTGCGTAAAGATCCCCTTTACTATTTAACTTGCTTTATTACTAATTTCACTAACAAATATTTTTACACTGTCAATAAAGTTAAACGCTTTTTTTCAATTAGCATCCTAGGTTCTCTCCAACGTTTCTTTTTCCTCCTAATAATCTGACAGGCAAAGTGCAAAATCCAACTGGATATATCAATAGAAAAAGATCAACCACGGCTCTGCTTTTGAATAATGAATTCTTTTATAGTATCAATCCGAGGCAGATCCAAAATTTAAATTCTGTGGGTTCAATTTTTAAATTTTTTAGCATTGAATCCATTATATTTTAAAGTTATGAGTTCATCTCTACTAAATTTTGCAATTTTAATAAATTTTTACATATAAATTTTTACTCCATATCAAAAGTTATGAGTTCAATTCAACCCGCAGAGTATACGCTAGATCCGCCCTGGTATCAACTGTTTCCTAATCAATGAAATTGATTTATTCAAATCTATTTTTTGAATAGTCTGAAAAGTAATGAAGTAATTATATGATCAAAACTAACTTATTTGTTTGCATCTACCGTGGACCAACTGGAGATCATAAATGTTTGTTCGACGAAAAAAATCTTAAAACAAATTTTGAAATCAAATCAAACTTAAATATCCCACAACAATATATTCCACTTTGGCCAAATTTGTTACTCCCTCCGTTCTAATTTATGTGAACTTATTTTCTTTCAAAAAAAAGTTATTTAAATTTGATATTGACTCATTAATTCTAAAAAAAAAAATATTGAATCATTCACCCCTCATAAGACACCCTACTGTTCGAAAGCCCTATTAGCTTCACCCGCCATTGACATAAGTTTGTAATAAAAACATAAGCTTTAACTATTTATTTGCAAACTACAATCACTCTTTTATTTATTTTCTTTTCGACCTCTTTATGAAGAAGAAAGAACACATAGGGTGTGACATATATCATCATGTTCTAAACACCCAAATGCCCAACTAAGAAAATCATTATTACCAACCAAAAACATAAAGAAAAACACCCAAATAACAAACTAAAAGAATCTTGAAACTCATTAACTAAACGGTACACCCGAATCTGGAAAGCATGTCTTTGACAACAATGTCTGTCATATGACGATGAGCTTCATCTGTCAAATGAATACCATCCCAATGCACGTATTGAGCCGGGTTAGAACAAGCTCTTACACTAGCTGATCCACACACAGTCCTGAAATTAAAGTTGTATCGTCCTCCAGTTCCACAGCACGCAGTTAACAACGTATTCTGATTAAATCCAAAGGAAGAAGCACTGCGAAGAAGAGTCAAAAGCGCCCCGTAATAATCTCCATAGACAATCCTAACATTCGGAAATTCACGTTGTAGAGATGCCAAACTTCTGGTCAGGTATCTATTATGGTACGAAGCAAAATCATTATAATTTCTCAAGCAACCCAATTGGTCGTAACCATTTGCATTAGAATCAGGAAAAGATGTCAAATACAAAGGAAGACACCCCAGTGGATAAATTCCTGGAACCAAAATACGAGTTGCCCCAAGCTGAATCACATCTTTGATGCTTCTCATAATACCGGCAACAACAAAAGGAACGTAGGTACGGACCTCGGGTAATTGCTTGTTTTGGAAAAACCCATTGTAATAATCATTGCCACCCC
Organism: Nicotiana tomentosiformis; assembly: GCF_000390325.3. Taxonomy (NCBI): domain Eukaryota; kingdom Viridiplantae; phylum Streptophyta; class Magnoliopsida; order Solanales; family Solanaceae; genus Nicotiana; species Nicotiana tomentosiformis. Next base: position 30,697,236 of record NC_090815.1, on the reverse strand, counting down.
ATTCTCCCATTACTATAAGAGACGAACTCCTAAGAGTTTGTGCACAATTAGAACCACATGTGGATTGTAAATGAGATTTAAACCAACCTAATTGAGCAGCCAACGGCGTGTTCCATGTGGGCAGCCGAATACCTCGAGCTGCCCAGAAAGAGGAATTTAGCGCCGTGGCACCAGCCACGGCGAAGTTAACGCCTTGGCTAAAAGAAGCACCTCTGTCCAAGTAAGCATTGAGGAAGGAGAGTTTGAAAGCAGAGGAAATGTAGTCGATAATAATACGGCCGTTTGAGAAACGGCCGGTAGGTCTTCTAAAGAAGGTTTCACCGTAAGGAGCTTGGTTGGCTCGGAATATAATGGAAGCGCCGGGTGTACGGATGACATTTCCGGCATCAGCGAGTGAGTCACCGAGTTGGTAAACTGATCTGATGTTACATTTTGTTTGGGCAGCTGAGGGAGAAGAGAAATATGCGAAAGTTATCACTAAAAGAAAGAAAGATACTTTGGGTAGAGACAGAGGAGCCATTGTGAAGAATGTTTTTTGCTTGTTAAACTTCAAGTGGTAGATCTAATTTATATACTCCAAAAAGGAACAGAAAGTCTCGGAAACAACAGGAATATAATGTCTCTTTAGGCTTACAATATGTGGTTGTCACTTTGTTGCTTTTTGAATCTTGTATTATTTTCAACAATTTTTACCATGTGGAAATAAAGTACGAAAAGTTTTATTATTATTATAACATGTTTGTGGTCAGGGTATCACATATTAATATATGTCAAAATTATACATTTTCTATTAACTAATTGTATTTACTTTAAAACTTGCTACTATGTATTATTTTTCAAAGATTAATATACGAGGTGTTGTGTAGATGGAAGTACGTAGATTTGCACACGAAGTGCAGAGTATAGTGTGAGTACAACTAACCACATGTATTCAATAAGTAACAACACTCTTGGGTTAAAAGCAATGACGAGATCAGAAACAATACTCAGATAGCAATATCAATAACCAGAAACATTTCAGAATATAAAGGAAAAGGTAGCTCAATGATATTATGTTCAGCTTGTTCACATTTCAGAAATTTAGGCATGCTTCCCATTTATAGCAATTTAAGCCCAATACGGATAAAATATTTTTTTTATCGACTAGCATAAGAAAAAGTATATCTTTGTGCCTACATGTCAAATATATGTATCAAATCCGAGTAAAAAATACTTACCCTGATCCAAATCATGAAAATCACCTTCAAAATCTCCCAAAACCGAGCTCTACACTGCACAAAATATTAAAACGGATAAGGGTCTGATTTGCCCCTCTACTATCATAAATAGGTCTTATTTATCCTTCGTTTAAATTTTTTATCAAACATATCCTTACCGTTATACATTAGGTTCATATTTACCCCTTATATGTTAAAAAGGGTTACATTTATCCTTCATTATACTTTAGGATCATATTTACCCATTTACTCTTTAAAAAGGGTTACATTTGCCGTTCATTATATATTCTTGACATATTTATCCTTACAATTATACTTCAGGTTGCCCCTCATCCGTTAGATCGCCATGTCCCACCTTTGTTTTCCTACATGGCGCTTATGTGGATTTCTTTTTCTTCCAATTTAAATATGGTTACCTATTTAAGATAATTTAATCCGCCCACTCAATTTAAATAAGACACACTAACTAAAATAAATGGAAATCATAATTCCCAATCCCCCCCCCTCCCTTTCCCCTCACTCGTCTATCTCTCTTCTCCGGGTCAGCTCCATATTTTTCGAAGAGCGAAAAAATTTTGAACAGTGAGTGAACGAAACTATAGTGTTATCTCTAATTGATTTATTTAATTATTTCATCTTTGTCTATGTTATTTTGTTTCCCTTTAATATTAAAGAGTTAGGAGACATGAATCACTCAATGATGTTTTGAAGTGTTTGTAGAGATACAACTCTGTAAAGTTTAAATTGGGTCAATTGACCATGATTCATGATCCACGAAAAGCAATTTCCTGATAAGGCATTTATGAAGATTGTGCGAAATACAATAGTTATAGCAGCGGAAACATATTGGCAAACAATAACTTTGAACTCAAAATTATTAATCTAATACAACTCACAAGTATTGCAGTAACCAAAGTAAATTACAAGAAGTTGCACAACAATGGAGTTAATGAAGTCTTATTTAAATTGGGTGGGCGAATTAAATTATCTTAAATAGGTAACCAAATTTAAATTGGAAGAAAACAAATCCACATAGGCGCCATGTAGGAAAACAAAGGTGGGACATGGCGATCTAACGGATGAGGGGCAACCTAAAGTATAATTGTAAGGATAAATATGTCAAGAAAGTATAACGAAGGGCAAATGTAACCCTTTTTGAAGAGTAAAGGGGTAAATATGATCCTAAAGTATAACGAAGGACAAATGTAACCCTTTTTAACGTGTAAGGGGTAAATATGAACCTAATGTATAAAGATAAGGATAGTTTTGATAAAAAATTTAAACGGAGGGTAAATAAGGTCTATTTATGATAGTAGAGGGGCAAATCAGACCCACCAAACCCTTGAAATTGAGTACTATATAGTCTACCTACGCATTACTCTTCACGAATGCGGAAGAAGCCTTGAGTTCCCGAAGCTAAAACTTCACCAGCTGCCAAAAACCCATTCGCGAATGCGATGACCAAACGACCCTATGTTACGCGAAAGCGAACCCTCCCTCGCGAACGCGAAGACCTAAGGCTTGATGCCCCAGCCTGCCTCGCTTTAACGCGAACGCGGCTCTCTACTCGCGTTCGCGAAGGCCACAACCCTCCAAAGCATCGAGATAGCGGTCGCCCACTCGCGAACATGAAGAACAACCCACATGCTAACCAAGAAGACTCTACGCGAACGCGACCCCTATGTCACGAACGTGAAGAATCACCCACCAGACACCATATCAATTGTCCAAACATAAAGAAAATGGTCTAAAACTCACCTGAAACGCCCCCGAGGCTCCCATGACCCCATCCATTTACACCAACTAGTCCTAAAACATATTACGAACTTACTCGAAGCCTCAAATCACATCAAACAACATTAAAATCATGAATCGCACCCCAATTCAAGCCTAATGAAACTAATAAAATTTTAACTTTAAAAACTAATTTCGAACCATATCAAATCAACTCCGAATGACCTTAAATTTTTCACACTAGTCTCAAATGACACAACATGCCTATTTCAACTCCCGGAATTAAAATCCGAACCCGACATCAACAAAGTCAACTCTCAGTCAAACCTCCCAACCTTCCAAACCTTCAACTTTCCAACTTCCGCCAAAAAATATCAAATCAACCTACAGACCTCTAAATCAATATCTGGACACACGCCTAAGTCCAAAATTACCATACAAAGTATTGGAACCATCAAAACTTCATTCCAGAGTCGTCTACATAAAAGTCAAACTCTGATCAACTCTTTCAAGTTAAACCTTCAATCTCGGGACTAAATGTCCCAATTCACTCTGAAACTTCCCTGAAGCCAATCCAATCATACCCGCAAGTCATAACCATAAATGAACATAGAAGATGCAATAAATAGGAGGACGTGGATACAATACAAAAAATGATCGACCGTATCGTTACACATATAGAGGCAAAGTGAGCTACCATGATGCCTGCTAACTTTTACTATTTAAATACCCATCCGATAATTTCTATAGTTAAATGGTTTTAATGAAAATGCAAGATTATACCCTAGTTCCAATCTAATAGGCCGAAATATTTGGGAGGAAAAGCGAAATTAGTAAAAAGTATGGGCACGATGCCATCTTTTTGCTAGCTAACTTTAGTTTAAAACTAGTACATTGCGATCATGGAGCATCTTATTAAATATTTGAACTATAAATTTTATAATATTCAAAAATTATAAATATTTAATTTTTTTTTTTAATTTTCAAATTTGAAAAAAAAATGGATTTTAAATTTTAATCTATTTTATTATTAATACCTGTAGCTTTTTCCCCCTGGTTAACTCTTCATTAGAATCATTACATAGGATTCGGTACCTAGGAAAATATATCAATCCAAAAAGAAAAGAGATTCCTTAAATTAGCACCGTCTTAGTATTACCGATTATTGTTGTTTTGGAGTAGTAATGTTCTTTTATTGTTTCATTCTCCCATAGTAGTAACATTTTATATCTATGGAAAAGCTGTATGAAGATTTGTCAGGTCTCTTTTATTTTATGCAAGTACAAATATTATCATATTGTTTCGTTCTCTATTGTATTATATTTTATATATTTAGGAATGTTCTTTAAAAATTTGTCTATCAGATTTCTTTTCTTTGAATTATATATTTATCAATTTCGGAACTTTTCGTTCCATTTAAGGTCTTCAAGTAATTGAGTTAATCCATATATTAAGCTTAAGGCATTTATTTCAATCAGTGAAACGACAACTTTTAACATATTAGCATTAAATGAAAACGAAAAAAACATATCACCATATGCACTGTATGCTTCTTACTTAGATTTTGTTCTATGTGCAATCACTCTAATCAATAAATCATTCTGATTAGAGAAAGTAGCAGCACTGCCAGCACATACCAATCTTTCTGCGAAGAGAATGGAGTAGATTAATAATTTAATATCTAAGTTTATCCACTAATTCCACAACAAACAAAATTACCACTCCAAATATGGTATGAAACGAATAACCTTGGGTGGAAGTCTTTATCTTTTCACTTCTCTTTTATCAAGAAACCTATTTATTTATTTAATTTTTTTTTTCTGAATTTTGTTCCCATTCTTACTTTTGATATATATGTGATGTTGTTGTTAGAATGTTTAAATGGACAAAAATTAACTTAGTATAAAGCGCTAAACTTCAATTGTGAAAAAATCTTTCTTTTGGAAGTAATCACCGTTTGACCAAAAAATGTAAGTGTTTGATTAAACTAATTAATTTTGAGTGATGAAGGGCTAAATCTATTTAATGATAATGACTTCAGATCTATAATCGATTAACACAAATAACGCAAGGGCAATGTTGAGAGAAGATTAAATGTGATATATATTTAATGTTTTGGGGTCATTAATGATGGAGAAATAACGAGCAATAAATGGCATATAAATGGCATTAAAGTAAATAAGAAGAATGATTCACCCAATATTGAATGAGGTGGATGATTCTCTTCTCTGACAACGATGAATGATGGACAAAATACTAGAATGTTGGGACCCTTCTCGTATCTAATGAAAAAAGTGTGAGATAACAGACAATCGAATCTCTTTGAAAAGGTAGTTGTTGTCTTTTATCTAGAGAAAATTTACTTTTCAAAGAGTGTTCTTATCAGAAAATTGTACGTATCCCCTTCTTTCCCTATTTTCTTTCTATTTATTTGGGTTATTCCCCAGTCAACCCTAAAAGTACAAACACCAAGAATATTCAATAGAATATTCTTCTGAATATTCTATTACAAAAACTAGTCGTTAATATTGCTCTTCATACTCGACCTCGGCCGTTATTGACTCTTCGGCTATGAGCCCCATTTTCCACTAATCGACCTCGGCCATATCGCCCTTTGCGGTACTGCTTCGTATCAAATCTTAGTGAAAGTGAATTTTGACCCATATAGTTAGTCCCTCCGCTTATTGATGTCGGCCCTGTGCGACCTCAATGAGCAGACTCTGTCTGTTAGGTTTGGGAAGTTTTACATGAGCAGGTTGAATAGTGGCGCTTCGGACGGGATGGAAACGTGGTCTTTTGTGATCCACATCCTAGGGTTACGTCTTTTCACAATGACGTCATGTCATCATGCATCATTATTACGTATTTTTCCGATACCCTGTATCGTTTCCCGTGCCTCTGCCGCTTCGATTTTGAGCTGGGCAACTGCAGTTTGCTTCCTCGTTATTGATTCCCTAACTCTTATAAATGGGGATATTCAGTCCTTAGGTCCACTCTTTGCTTTCTAAAAATCAGGTTTTCATATCCTCTTCTCCCGCAATCAGAATCTCTGCTTTCTTGACCTTGCTTCATACTCCTGTCTTTACTGATATTGGTGGTTCCTGCTACTCGGCTCTTCTGCGTTGCACCCCCTCTTTTCATAAATAAAAATGGTTAATGTGTCTTCTAGTTCTGGGGGGGATACCTAACCCTGCTCCTTTGGCAGTGTACATGGTTCCCTATGACGGCGGGGCTGCCATTGCTATAGAAGATGAGAGCCTTCTTACGGTGGAGGAAATAATTCCCCGTAGCGACAAGGCTAGAACTGACTTCTCAAAACTACCCGAGGATGACCCTGCGGCCGTAGAGTCTGAGATAGATGCAACTGCCATTCCTAATTTTAAGGCGAAGTTCAAAATTCCAGTCTATATTGATCTGGTCCCGGTTGGACGCGATGTGGTGCAGATTCATTGCCCTAGATATTGCACGTTCTATGCATATCCATTCTACCTGGGCTACTCTTTTCCCATTCTCTCATTGGCAAAAGAGTTCTGCCGCTACTACGGCGTATGCCAGGCTCATCTTTCTCCTTATATCTACAAACTCATCCTCATGTTGACAAAGTACATGGAATTGGCTGGCCGCAGGGTCTCTCTTCGCCACCTGATGCACCTTTTTGCGCTAAGCTTCTATAGAGGGACGATGTTTCACCTTTGTCACTGTGGAGTAAAAGCTTGGTAGTAAAGATGGACGATAAAGCAAATCGTTGATTCTGGTTTAATTACTTCTTTGTCAAGACTGAGGATGTGGTGGCGAACGTGAATGGATTTCCCGAGGTGTGGAATTACGCTTGTAAGTATTTTCACTGAGTGCTCATTTTGCTCGTTATGGTCGTAGTCTAATCGTTCTGTCTTTTTCTCCTTCAGTCGAGACCGAGCCCCCTCTTTTGGTCGCGGATATTCGTGAATGGGTTAGACAGCTCTTGCCTCTCACAGTGGGGATTCGTGGGTGGCCGGCCTTTTTCCAGAAGTTCGGCCCAAGCATTTAGCGACCGGTAAGTTTGCCCATTCATATAGTGACTTTTTACTTAAGTCGTCCTGGCTTTATGGTTGCGTGTTCGCCATGGCTTTGATAGTTGCCGTTCTAATCACTTTTGAATGAGGAGGGTCTTCGAAGAGGTGAAAATCTCCTGCTCCGGCATTCCGTAAGAGGAAGGCCGTCCCTTTTCCTATTGCCGCGGTAACGCCTGCTCGGTCATCGACTGCTGCGACGGGTGTTTCAACTTCGCCTCTATGTTATCTAGTTGACGAGGACAATGAGGAAGGGTCGTCGCTGACTAATGATAATGTGTTTTGCCGCAAGAGGCGATCTGTCGATATAGGAGAAGGAAGTGTCCACGTGGGATGTTCGGTGATGGATAGCTTCGTCATCAGAGAGATGCTGACCATAGATCTCAGAGCTGATGTCGAGCAGTCATCCACGATCCCACCACAGTTGGGGGCCGAGGGATGTACATTTCTCTTTGAGGCCAGAATGAGTTTTGAAGGGCCGTCGGCGCGAATACTCGACGCCTTACAAGGAGGCGAGGCATCGATCTCTTTATCGACCGAGGACCCTTCCCCTCGGGTTGACAACAAGGGCAAGAGTGTTGCCGAAGAGGATTACGAGACGGGCTCCGATATGGACACCGAGTAAGTTAGGATGATTGGGGAAGGACTTACCCGGCTTGAGGTGAGATTAGAAGGGAGCACGCAGACCATTGCGATCCCCTTGGACCGCGACCTATTAGTTGATATAGAGGACGTGGTCCCTTCTCTTGGTCCACTCTGTTCCGATGTGGAGGGTAAGACTCTCGAGGAGCTGAAGGACTCCACTTTGTCGAAGAGCATAGTTGGCCTTGCTCTTAGGGTATGTTTGGTATTATGTTTCCTTATTCGCTTTTTATGTTGATTTTGACTTTATTCTTACCCGCTCTAGCTGTTTTTCAGACCGTGATCTTGGAGATAGAAAGTTCCCACCGAGAGGAGAGGCATAAGGCTATCTTCTAAAAGATGGAGCAGAAATATCGCGAATATCGTGATAAGCACTGTTAGCTTTGCTGGCAACTTGGTGGTAGTAGCAACTTCCAGGCCCTCCGAAATGAGCTAAAAGAGAAGGATGACGAATTGGTGAAGGTCATCGGGAAATGTAGTGATCTCGATGGGGTGTTGAAGGACAAAGTGGAGGAGTTCGAGGTGAGTAGGGTGGTCAACGCCCAGTGCGCTGACCTTCAGGCCCAAGTAATTTCGCTGCGTGCCAAGCTAGAGGAGTCTCAACTTTGAGCGACCGTTTTGAGGGAGAAGGCAGAGTCGGCTCAATTATCAGCTGTGCGTAAAGCTTCAGCTTTAGAGGATGCGATCCATGTTATTCGTTCTGAATGGAACGGGATTGCGCAATAGAGACGGCTAGGCTTAGAGAGGAGCGACTTGATGAGCGGATTGGGGAGTTAGAAAAAGAAACCGCGGACCTTAGTGATAGAGTTGTTGCCCTCAAGGCTGAGAAAGCAAAGTTTTTGGTGCAACCGTCCTCCTCCCGCAGTGCTTTTCTTGATGTTCCTCGGGATCTGTATGAGGAGTGGATTCACGTCGAGGTCTAGCTGGACATATTCAATTATCTGATGGAGACGAAGGCTATTTCGGAAGTCGACTTAGTAAATACCCGTGATAAGGCACGCGAAGCTCGGTTTGCCTGTGGCTATAGCCCCGCCATACCATAAGTTGGTGATGCTGAAGAAGACATGGAAGGGATTGAGCAGGACGCCTGGTACGACGATGAGTATCCCGGCGGCGAAGGTGGAGAAACGTGTGGAGATGGTATTGCTGAGTTAGGTAGCACGTAGTTGTTTTTATTACTTTTGCTTGTAATTATTGTACATACTTTTGTTGGCATCTGTTTTAGCCTTTGCAGAAGAATATATTTGAAGTAAGAGATGTCGTTTTAATCATAAAAGTTTGGTTTCGGCTGTTGTCCATGGTCGTGGATTAGCAGGTGTTAATTCGAACGAGGTCGAACGTAACCTGTATTGAGTTGGTTCGAGCGAGGTCGAATGTGAGTCGATTCGAGCGAGGTCGAACGTAATTTAATTCGAAGGAGGTCGAATGTAGTTTAATTCGAATGAGGTCGAATGTAGTTTAATTCGAACGAGGTCGAATGTAGTTTAGTTCGAACGAGGTCGAATGTAGTTTAATTCGAACGAGGTCGAATGTAGTTTAATTTGAACGAGGTCAAATGTAATTTAATTCGAACGAGGTTGAATGTAGTTTAATTTGAGCGAGGTCGAATGTAGTTTAATTCGAACTAGGTGGAATGTAGTTTAATTTGAACGAGGTCGAATGTAGTTTAATTCGAACGCGGATGAATGTAGTTTAATTCGAACGAGGTTGAATATAATTCAAACTAGGTCGAATGTGATTTACTTAATTATGGCCGGGACCGGGTAGATATTGAGGTGATGTTCTGGCGAGAACATGAGCGGTCTTCATACATTTGTGTTTTGCTCATATTTGGCGCAATTTACATGTTTTACGGGATGGCATTCCAGTCCTAGTCTATCTAGTCCCTTCATTGGGTGACCTGGAGACGTGTTGAGAGGTTGGGAAATGAACTAACCATCTGATGTCTCTTTCTGTTTGCATTTCGACTTGGAAGTGTCCCCCTTTTCGCCTCGTTAAAAACCTCCTCGAGAAAATCTAATTGGGACAAAACTCAAGTGAGGGAAAAAGAGTGCGACTCGCAGGACATTTTTTTTAAAAGTTAAAGTATTTGAGGTGGGCGACGTTCCAATTGTTTGGCAGTAGTTTTCCTTCCATTGTTTCAAGTTGAAATGACCCTTTATTTGTTGCTGCCATGATTTTGTATTGGCCATCCCAATTCGTTCCTAGTTTGCCTTCCCGCGGGTCCTTACTTGCTTGTGTTTTGGCCTTGAGCACGTAGTCCCAAAGTTTGAGTGGTCTGATCTTGGCCTTTTTGTTATAATAACGTTCTGCCTACTGTTTGTGGGCGACCATCCTTATGTAGGCCATATCTCTCCGTTCTTCAGCTTCGTCGAGCTCTTGCCTTCTACTTTCATCGTTCCTCGGCCCGCTCTCATGGGAGTATTGCAAACTAGGCTCTCCGACTTCGACTGGTATTACCACATCAATCCCATAGACTAAAGATTAGGGTGTCTCTCCTGTACTCATCTTTGGCGTTGTGCGATAGGCCCAAAACACTTCTGGTAATAGCTCCGGCCATAATCCCTTGGCGTCCTCAAGCTTTTTCTTCATGATGTTCAATATTGATTTATTGGAGGACTTCGCTTGTCCGTTGCCCGCGGGGTGATATGGTGTGGAGAATATTCTTTTGATGTGCCACTTCTCGAAAAATTCGACGACCTTTTTTCCAGTAAATTGGGGTCCGTTGTCTCAACTGATCTCTTTGGGGAAGCCGAAGCGACACACAATGTTTTTCCATATGAAGGCGATCACTTCATGTTTGCGTATTTGGGTGAATGCTCATGCTTCTACCCATTTAGAAAAATAGTAAGTTAAAATCAAAAGAAATCAGACGTTACCTTGCCCCGCAGGGAGGGGGCCGACGATATCCATTCCTCATTTGATGAAAAGCCAAGGGGAGGTGACCGAGTGGAGATACTCGCTCGCTTGATGGATTATTGGGGCTTATTTTTTACATTGTTCGCATTTTTTTACGAAGTCTGTGGCCTTATTTCATGGTAGGCCAGTAATAAGATGTCCGTATGAGACATCTGACCAGAGCTCGATTTCCTGAGTGAGCTCCTCAGTGGCCTTCGTGGACTTCTTCTAGGACGCGCCGCATATGATTCGGGCCTAAGCATTTCGCTAGGGGGCCACCATACATTTTTTTGTACATGTCGTTGTGAATGATGTTGTATCTGGCCGCTTACATCCGGAGCTTCTTGGCTTCATTTTTATCATCTGGGAGTACGCCGTCCTGCAAGTATGTAACAATACGGTTGCGCCAGTCCCAGTTAGACTTATAGTCCTTACCTCGATTTGATCTACCCATGAGTGGATGCGGGTGACCACGTTTCCTTCTCCGGTTATGCTTTTAGTTGTTGCCACTAATTTGGCATGGCCATCTGCTTCGATGTTTTGTGCTCGTGGGATTTGGTCGAGCTGGCACTCGTCGAACTCGGTCAGTAATTTGCAGATCTCGGTCTGGTATTTTTGTAACTTGTGCTCCTTGATGTGGAAAGTCCCCGTGACTTGGTTGACGATGAGTTAAGAGTCGCAGCGTAGGATGACTCGCTTCGCCTCGTACTTAAGTGCTAGACTTAACCCTACAATCACGACATCATACTCGGCTTCGTTGTTGGTCATGTCCGGACACCTTATGTACTGGCGAACCACTTCGCCTGTAGTGACTTCGAGTACAAGTCCCAGTCCAGCCCCTAACGCATTGGAAGCACCGTCAGTGTATAAAATCCACAGATCTTGTGTTCGCGGGGAAGCGTGGGCGGGTTCTTTTTCGACTTCAGGCATTATTTTTGCGCTGAAGTCGGTGACAAAGTCGGCAAGGACTTGTGATTTTATCTCCTTCCGCGGTCGATATATGATATCATGCTCGCTAGATTCTATTGCCCACTTAGCTAATCTTCCTGATAGCCCGGGCTTATGTAAGATACTTATCAAGGGGAAAGTTGTGACTACCTGTGATGACCCAAAATGTCATCTTTAAATTTAATAATTAATTCTGTGTTCTAAGACCTCAAAATAAAATACTATTTATTATTTCTCGACTTGCGTGCGCAGTCCGTAAAATGTTTCAGAAAGTTTTTAGGTGAAAAATGGATTAAAATGTGAATTAGAGCTTTAAAACTCAACTAAGTTGACTTTGGTCAACATTTTGAGTAAACAGACTCAGATCAGTGTTTTGACAGTTTCGGTAGGTCCGTATCGTGATTAGGGACTTGGGCGTATGCCCGGAATCAAATTCCGAGGTCCCTAGCACGAGATATGGAATTTTGATAAAAAATTAAAAGTTTAAGTTCAAATAGTGACAGGATGTCAAATTATGTGCAAACGATCCCGGAATAAAATTTTGATGAGTCCAACAGTTCCGTATGGTGATTTTGAACTTAGGAGCATGATCGGAATTTTATTTGAAAGTCCGTAGTGAAATTAGGCTTGAAATGGATAAAATAGAAATGTAAGTTTGGAAGTTTGACCGGGGTGTTGACTTTTTGATATCGAGGTCGGAATCCAGTTCTGAAAATTTTCACAGCTCCGTTATTTCATTTATGACTTGTGTGCAAAATTTGAGGTCAATCGGACTTGATTTGATAGGTTTCGACATCGAATGTAGAAGTTAGAAATTCTTTAGTTTCATTAAGCTTGAATTGGGGTGTGATTTGTGATTTTAGGGTTGTATGATTTGATTTGAGGTTTCAAATAAGTTCGTATGATGTTTTAGGACTTGTTGGTGTATTGGGTTGAGGTCCCGAGGGCCTCGGGTGAGTTTCGGATGGTTAACGGATCAAAAGTTGGAGTTAGCTGCTGCAGAAGCTGCTACAATTTTTCTACTGGAAATGATGTCAAAATCGGACTACCCGTCAAAATCGGGCTCCCTGTCAAAATCGGACTCCCTGTCAAAATCGGGCTCCCTGTCGAAATCAAACTCCCAGTCAAAATCAGGCTTCCAGTCAAAATCGGGCTCCCAGTCAAAATCAGGCTCCCTGTCAAAATCGGGCTCCCTGACAAATCGGGCTCTGTGACAGATATGTAAGTTATAAAAACAGGAGACTTCGTCCCATATGCCATTTTTGACGAATTGGAGCTTGAGGAGAGGCGAGTTTGATATATTTTCAAGGAAAAACATTGGGGTAAGTGATTCTAACTCGGATTTGGTCAATATACATGAATATATCATTGTTTTCACCATTTAATTAGTGTTTTGAGATAGAAAATTGAGAAACTTTTAGAAATCTGATAGAAATGATTTTTGAGATTTCAATGTCGATACAGAGTCGGATTTGAGTGAAACTGGTATGGTTGGACTCGTAATTGAATCGGTTATCGGATTTTGTGAGTTTCGCTGGATTCCGAGACGTGGGCGCCATGGGCGATTTTCTAGCTAATTTCGGATTTTATTGAAAAATATAGTATTTTCTAATGAAATTGATTCCTATAATTCTTGTTGACTGTATCAAATTAATTATGACTAGATACGAGTTGATCGGAGTCGAAAAATTGAGGAAAAAGCATAATACTTGGTTAAATTGGAGCAAGTCGAGGTCAGTGACTTGTCTAACCTTGTGTGGGGAAAATTCTCCCTAGGATTGGTATTGATGTGATTATTGAAATGTGTTGAAATTCGTGTACACGAGGTGACGAGTGTGTACACGGGCTAAATATGAAAGATTATATTTTTAAATTGTATAGATCACTATTGTGCATTTATTAAATTATTTTATCTTGTTATATTTTTCATCATTGATCTGAGATATATACTTTAAATTTGTTTGACTTTTTCCTGCTGATTGTTTTACCTATTTAGTTGAAACTTGGTTTCTTTTATTCTATGCATTATTTGAAGGTTGATTTTCTTTAATTAAATATTATTAATTTGAAATATTTGACATTTTTAAACTTGATATTGAAGCAACGTATTAAAGATTTTGAAATATTATTTTCCTGAATTATTTATTCCTGAATATTTTTGTAAGATTTTCGTACTCATTGTGATGGAGCCATGAGCTCTTTATTGTGGAAAATATTGTTGTTGAATTATTTTGGCAAGTTAAATTATTTGAGCACTTGAGGTGCAAATTGTGATATATTTTAATATTGATACGCATGAGGTGGTATAAGGTCTGGGTATTGAAACGCATGCGGTGAGATAAGAGTGGCTTGATATGCGTGGCTAGTAGGGGAAACTACTAGAAGTCATGCGGTGTGATAAGGATGGCTAAAACGCGGGATGCATTTTCGGAAAAAATATTTTCTTTCAAATATATTGTGAAGGCTCCCGCGGTGAGATATTGTAAATTTATTTATGATTTGGGACTACGAGGCGGTACCTCGAGAGTGCCCTTATGGATATTGATTTATGGCTGCAGTTGCCTTTGATTATTTGTTGTGATTTTCTTGAAGTTGAAAGGAAATTTTGTTTTGTTTTCACGAGATATTAATTGCCATTATTTTGTGTCATTAAATGTGACATACTACTTGATTCATTTTCATGTCATTTTATCTTATTATATTATTTAAATATTTTACCATGTCATTATTTATTCTCCAGTAGGGCCTGACCTGAGCTCGTCACTACTCTACCAAGGTTAGGCTTGGCACTTACTGGGTACTGTTGTGGTGTACTCATACTACGTTTCTTCACATCCTTTTGTGCAGATCCATGTACTCTTTACCAGCCCCGACTTTAGTGAGTTACCTGTGCACAGAGACTTTGAGGTATATCTGCCAGCGTCCGCAGACTCCGGAGTCCCCTTCTATCATTATTATGTTGCTTCCTTTTTTTTCTTTAGACCTTGATATATAAAGACATTGAGGATAAAATTCATAAAAGCTTGTGACTTATTTCTACCAGGTTTTGCGAGTTGTAATTATATAAAGTTTCAGATTTATTTATTTCAGATATCCATTTTTATTTCGCATTGATAGGCTTACCTAGTTTTAGCGACTAGGTGCCATCATGACATCCTACGAAGGGAATTTGGGGTCGTGACAAGTTGGTATCAGAGCCCTAGGTTCATAGGTGTTATGAGTCACAAGCAGGTTTAGTAGAGTCTTGCGGATCGGTACGGAGACGTCTGTATTTATCTTCTAGAGGCTATGGAACTGTTAGGAAATATTCACTTCTTTGATTCCTTATCGTGCGCCTTTGTTGATTTCAAAGTTCTAAACAATTGTCTTTCTATTCTCTCACAGATGGTGAGGACACGCACAACTTGATCCAATGATCAGACACCCGCGCCCCCTGTTAGAACCGCAAGAGGCCGGGGTCGGGGTAGAGGCCGAGCCAGAGGCCGAGGAAGACCACGTGGTGCAGCTAGAGTACCTGCACGAACTGCTGCACCAGAGCCACCAATGGCTCCAGTTGGAGAGCAGGCACTTGAGACGCCTGTTACTACTCTTGCACATCAGGAGACTCTTGCCCAGGTTTTGAGCATGTTTGGCACTTTATCTCAGGCAGGGTTAATTCCACTTGCTCCTGCCACATCTCAGGCTGGGGGAGGAGCACAGACTCCCGCCGCCCGTATTCTAGAGCCACGGGCCCAAGTTAACCATGCCCCAGAGGTTATATCAGTGTAACCCAGTTGTCCCAGTTCGGCCTGAGATTAGGACAACAGTTTCAGAGGGGGAGCAGCTCAGTCTCGAGAGGTATAAGAAGTACCACCCTCCCACTTTCAGCGGTTTAGATTCAGAGGATGCTTAGGGTTTTCTGGAGGAATGTCACTGTATCCTTCGTACTATGGGTATTGTGGATTCCAATGGGGTTTCTTTCACGACATTCCAGTTTATAGGAGCAGCCTACCAGTGGTGGCAAGCATATGAGTTGGATAGTCCGGTTGAGGCAGCTTCACTTACTTGGACTCAATTTTCAGATATGTTCTTAAGGGAGTATGTTCCTCAGAGTCTTAGAGATGCATGGCGCGCAGAGTTTGAGCAGCTGCGCCAAGGTTCTATGACCGTGTCAGAATATGCGGTCTGATTTAGTGATTTGGCTAGGCATGCACCAGCCTTAGTAGCAACTGTTCGAGAGTGGGTTCACAGATTTATTGAGGGTCTCCACCCTAGTATCAGATATAGTATGGCTCGAGAGCTAGAGATGGACATCACATACCAATATGTGGTGTCAATTGCTAGGAGATTGGAAGGTATGCAGACTCGGGAGAGGGAAGAGAGTGAAGCTAAGAGACCCCGAGATTCTGGCACATATAATAATTCTCGTGCCCGAGTTGCAGCCCGTCATGGTAGAGGTTATGTGAGTCGTCCTATTCATTCAGCACTTCCAGCTTCCAGTGGTATTCCGGTTACTCCCAGACCTCATGTTCCATATTATGCACCACTAGTGTCTACTGTACCTCCTGCACGGGGTGCTTTCAGCGGACAGTCTAGTCGATCAGGCCAGAGCCAGTCTCAACAGCCACGTCCTCCGAGGGCTTGTTTTGAGTGTGGTGACACTCGTCATATTATGAGAGATTGCCCCAGATTTAGGAGGGGTGCACCTCCACAGATTTCTCAGGCCCCACCCATTCCACAGGGCCCTCAAGCTTCTCAGGCCATGATTATTGCACCAGTTGCCACTCCACCTGCATAGCCAGCTAGAGGTGGAGATCGGACGTGTAGAGGTCACCCTAGAGGGGGAGTCCAGGATAGATATTATGCCCTTCCTTCTAGTACAGATGTCGTTGCATCCGATTCTATTATCACAGGTATTATTCCGGTATGTCATAGAGATGTATTAGTCTTATTTGATCTAGGCTCCACTTATTTTTATGTGCCATCTTATTTTGCCCCGTATTTGGCGTATCACGTGATTCCTTGAGTTTTTCTATTTATGTATCTACACCCGTGGGTGAATCTATTATTGTAGACCGTGTGTATCGGTCGTGTTTAATTGTTATTAGCGGTTTTGAGACCAGAGCTGATTTATTATTGCTCAGTATGGTGGATTTCAATATTATTTTGGGCATGGACTAGTTGTCACCCTATCACGCTATTCTTGATTGTTACGCCAAGACGGTGACATTGGCTATGCCAGGTCTACCGCGGCTAGAGTGGAGAGGTACCTCAGATCATGTTCCTAACAGGGTTGTTTCATTTCTTAACGCTCAACGAATGGTTGAGAAGGGATGTGATGCGTATCTAGCCTATGTGAGAGATGTTAGTATTGATACTCCTACTATGGAGTCTGTTCCTGTAGTAAAAGATTTTCTTGATGTATTTCCAGTAGGTCTTTCGGGTATGCCACCCGACAGGGATATTGACTTTGGCATTGATTTATTACCGGGTACTCAGCCCATTTCTATTCCACCATATCGTATGGCCCCAGCAGAGTTGAAAGAATTAAAAGAACAGTTACATGAGTTACTTGATAAGGGTTTCATTCGGCCCAGTGTATCGCCTTGGGGTGCTCCTAAGAGTGGCAAGTGGGCTGGTCCCGGGCCTAAACGGGCTAAGTGGTCCGGTCCAAACGGTCCCGATCCTGGGCCGGTCCCAAATTAAACGGGCTAAACGATCCCGGGCTAAACGGTCCCGGCCGGCGGGCTAAATGGGCTAAGTGGGCCCAACATATTTTTTTAAAAACAATAAATAGAAATTAGAGACAAAAGCATGTTAAAAATAATATCTAAGTCTAAAGACAAAAATATTGTAATAAGATATGCGTTGTAATTTTATTATAGCATTAAAGAATATGGCAATATCTTTCTTAGTCTTCATCCCCCTATGGAATGAGCACAACAAGGTGCTAATACCACCATTGAGAAGAAAAAAAAACTAATCAAGATGTGCCAAAATATAAGTTACATAATAAATACTAATATTTGTTCATACAAGTTACATGGTATCTCTTACAAATTTCATAAATCTATCAAGGTCCGGAGGAATTTTCGTTGGTGGTGGCGGAAAAGTAGCTTGGTCATCGCCACTTCCGGGCGAAGCAACATCCTCCATAAGTTCAGCTAGCATTTCTTCGTAAGCTTCGTCTTCATCTGGTTGTGATTCAGCAAGTCCAAAATTACTTCTTTCCGACCGGATCCAATCTCTGAAAAGTACTGATTTTTCCAAACTCTCCCTCATAGACGCTCTATAATCACCGAGTTGAAGTCTTGCTTTACTGAAAGCGCTCTCTGATTCCACTGTTGAAGCTTGAATAGTTAAAATATCTCTGGCCATCCTTGAAAGAACCGGAAAGTGTTTTTCTTTGTCCTTCCACTATTCCAAAAGATTAAAGGAGCCGTCGGTATTCACTTCCTCAATTGCCTGCGACAAATAATCTTCAAGCTCATTTAGTTGTGAAAAATCACTACTACTAGAACTTTGAGAACCCCTAACCCCGCCCAAGCACTAAGTGCTCTTACTCCTGCAGTTCTTTTAGATGATTGAGAATCAGAAGAAGAAGGAGTTGGAACATTTGGTCTAGCATGATTTAATGCAACTTGATAAGTATTAAAAATAGTTTGAGCATTTATTCTAATTGAGGCTATTGCTTCCGGAAGTTGAGACAATTCCTCATCTTCAAGTGCTAAACTATTATAAATAGTTTCATACCAAAATTGAGGACCTCCTAATTTCATACAAGGATTTAATAAAGCAGAAATACCATAAATAGGGGGAATAGGGAAAAAATATTTTTTAAACTTTTTTCTCATAGAATCAATAGCAAGTTTATAAATTTCCCCACCCTCTCAAAAATGAGCAAACAAATTTTCAAGTTCTGCAATAAAAACTAAACAGTTAGAAATAGTAGGATAATATTGCCCAGAAAATTCATTTGTAGCAATATGAAATTTTTCTAAACAATCTACAAGTATTTTAATATTAGCCCAATCCCCATTTGTAAGGTGTTCATCATCATCACTTACATGTGCATTAAATGTTGAGTTTATGGGGTTTCTATATTCATATGCAACAACCAAACTTTCATACATGTAATTCCATCTAGTTGGACAAGGTTTAGGAACCTTTCTTTCTCTTAGGCCAAATTCATCGCATCTTTTAAAATATTCTCTAAGTCTACTTCTACGGTTTGAATAAAAAAGCCAGTTAAGAGCCATTTTAACCTTTTCAATTTCAATATTTAAAATTCTTATACCATCACCCACAATTAAATGGTAAATATGACAAATACATGTAACATGAAAAATATCACTAAATGCAAGATTTAGCGTAGTGGTAAGCAAAGCTATAGCATTTGTGCTACTAGTAGCATTATCCATTGAAATTGATATTATTTTATCACTAATGCAAAAATATCTACAAATATTTGTAACCGTGCTAGCAATAAACTATCATGTGTGACGTGAATTAATTATTCTATAAGAAATAATGCGCTTTTGCATTATCCAATCCTCATCAATCCAATGATTGGTAACAGTAAGGTAATCACAGTCGTTACCACTTCTACCAATATCAGTTGTAATAGCAACACGATAATTTATATGAGTAAATAAATAGCGCAAATATTATTCATATTCATGTTTATATGTATAAATATCACTCTTTACGGTTGTGCGAGGAAAACCTTTATAAGTAGGATTAAAATATTTTCTAATATAATGCACAAAGTTAGGGTTAGAAGGAAAACTATAGGGTAAACACATAACAGTTACCATTTTTGCCAATTCTTCCCGATCTTTTTTTGGATCATAATATAAATACCACCAGTAACAGTGTTAATTCCCGGTTGAAATTGATTTGAACCGGTACTAGGGTCAACCTGACTAGGAGTAGGTAGACTTTTCCCCTCGGCCAAAGCTTTCAGACGAAGATATCTCACTCTATCTTGAGGGTGTTTTATTATGTATCTAGCCCCCGTCCCCCTCCCCCCTCCCCGCGATCCAAAATATTTAAAAACTAACTCTGTGCCACAAGTTTTACACTTAGCCTTATTTTCTAGAATTAGTTGAGTAAAGAATGGCCAAACGGGAGATGTTTTCGTCCGTTTGCTAGGTTGTCTAGAAAAAGTAGGGGTAGTAGCAGGAGTATCAGATGGGGCATCATTTGGATTAGCAGGGTTATCACTAGTTAGGTTAACATCAGGAGCAGGACTAGTTGGTGTATCATCATCTGGTTAAGTTTTATCAAAATCTATTTCCTCGTCATCATTTTCATCAATAGTTGGATTAGAATAAAGAGCATTCATGAATTCATGGTCTAATTGTTCACCAGCTCTAATATTATGGCAAAATTGACTTTCAGTAAATTGTAATAAACTATTATCGCTATCAAGAATAGCAGGTATAGGACGAATATGGAGTTTGGTTCGGGGAGCCCGGGGTAGTGGAGGAGGAACAGATTGAGCACTAGATTCGTTACTCTTGGATTTTCCCTTATTTTTACCAAAAAGTTTTTTTAAGGAAGCCATGTGAATTAATAAAGTAATAGAAAATAAATAAAACAAACAAAATTATAATATTAAAACTTAAGAGTTGGAACGAGTTTACCGAATTGAATAACAACTTGTTGAAAATTGATTATAGTTGAAGACTTCAATTCACTAAATTCACAATTATTTCACAAATTGGAACAATAAAGCAAGCAATAGTAGCAATTATAGAAGAAAATTAGAGAGATATTGTGATAGATTGATGATTTTGTAAAAAAAAAATAAAAGAATGATGGGGTATTTATAGTTGAAAATAGAAAAAAAGTGTAATTATAAAAAGTTTAGGATTAAAACAAAGTTGGGGGGTTAAATGGCTATTTTATAAATAGCCAACGACTATTTTTGACAGCCCAACGACTATATTTAAAAAAAAAAAATAGTCGTTGGGACCGTTTGGCCCGCTAAGGGACCGGTCCGGTCCCGATCCCTGGCGGGCTAAATGGTCATGGGCCTGGCGGGCCCAAATCATAGGACCGGCCCAGGCCTACTAAAATCGGGCCAAACGGTCCTGGCCTGTTTAGCCCGTTTGGCCCGCGGTCCCAAGCTAGTCCCGGGCCTGGACCGGCCCACTTGCCACCCTTAGGTGCTCCTGTCTTATTTGTGAAGAAGAAGGATGGTTCTATACAGATGTGTATTGATTACCGCCAGCTGAACAAGGCTACAGTGAAGAAAAGGTATCCATTACCACGTATTGATGATCTATTTGATCAGCTTCAGGGTGACAAAGTGTTCTCTAAGATCGACTTACGTTCAAGCTATCATCAGTTGAAAATTCAGGAGCCAGATATCCCGAAGACTGCTTTCAGGACTCGGTACGGTCATTACGAGTTCCTTGTGATGTCTTTTGGGCTGACCAATGCCCCAGCAGCATTTATGCACTTAATGAATAGGGTATTTCATCCCTATCTTGATTCTTTCATCATTGTGTTTATTGACGACATTCTGGTGTATTCCCGGAGTCGGGAAGATCATGAACAGCACCTGAGGACTGTGCATCAGACTTTAAGAGAAAATAAGTTATATGCAAAATTTTCAAAGTGTGAATTCTGGCTTGATTCAGTGGGATCTTTGGGTCATATAGTTTCGTGTGAGGGGATCAAGGTAGATCCGAAGAAAATTAAAGCAGTGCAGAGTTGGTCCAGACCATCCTCAGCTAGTGAAATCCGGAGTTTCCTTAGTTTGGCAGGGTATTATCGCCGATTTGTAAAGGGTTTCTCTTCTATTGCTGCATCTATGACCAAATTGATCCAGAAGGGTGCTCCGTTCAGGTGGACCGAGGAATGTGAGGAAATCTTCGAAAAGCTCAAGACAACTTTGACTACAGCCCCAGTATTGGTATTACCTACGGGTTCAGGGGCTTATGCTGTGTATTGTGATGCATCGCGTATTGGTCTCGGTGCAGTGTTGATACAAGACGGTAGGGTGATTGCCTTCGCGTCCAGACAGTTAAAGGTGCATGAGAAGAATTATCATGTACACGACCTTGAGTTAGCAGCTATTGTTCATGCCTTGAAGAATTGGCGGCATTATTTGTACGGTGTCCATTGCGAGGTATACATCGATCACCGAAGCCTACAGGATCTGTTTAAACAGAAGTATCTTAATGTGTGGCAGCGGAGGTGGTTGGAGTTGCTTAAGGATTATGATATCACCATTCTCTATCATCCTGGAAAGGCCAATATAGTGGACGATGCCTTGAGTCGTAAGGCGGAAAGTTTGGGTAGCTTAGCATATTTACCGGTAACAGAGAGGCCTTTAACCTTAGATGTTCAGGCTTTGGCCAACCAGTTTGTCAGATTGGATTTTCCGAGCCGAGTCGAGTTTTAGCTTGTGTGCTTTCTCAGTCTTCTCTTTATGATCGTATCAGGGAGCGTCAGTATGATGACCCCATTTACTTGTTCTTAAGGATACAGTTCAGCACGGTGATGCCAAAGAAGTTACTATTGGAGATAACGGTTTACTACGGATGCAGGGCAGGCTATGTGTACCCAATGTAGATGGCTTGCGTGAGTTGATTCTCCAGGAGGCTCACAGTTCGCGGTACTCCATTCATCCAGGTGCTGCAAAGATGTATCAGGACTTGAGACAACACTATTGGTGGAGGCAGATGAAGAAAGACATATTGGAGTATGTAGATCGGTGTCTAAATTATCAACAGGTAAAATATGAGCATCAACGACCAGGTGGATTGCTTCAGAAGTTAGAGATTCCATAATGGAAATGGTAGAGGATCAATATGAATTTCTTTGTTGGGCTCCCACGGACTCAGAGAAAGTTTGATGGAGCTTGGGTGATTGTGGATAGCTTGACCAAGTCAGCTCATTTAATTCCTGTGATGACTACCTACTCTTTCGAGCAGTTGGATCGAATCTATATTCGTGAGATTGTCAGACTTCACGGCATACCAGTATCTATCATCTTTGACCGGGGCATGCAGTTTACATCACAGTTCTGGAGGGCAGTACGGCATGAGTTGGGTACTTGGGTAGAGTTGAGTACAACATTTTACCCTCAGACGGACGGGCAGTCCGAACGCACTATTCAGATACTGGAGGATATGCTTCGTGAGTGTGCGATAGATTTTGGGGGTGCTTGGGATCAGTTCTTACCACTTGCGGAGTTTGCTTACAATAATAGTTATCAGTCGAGCAGTCAGATGGCTCCGTATGTGGCCTTGTATGGTAGGCGGTGCCGGTCTCCAGTGGGTTGGTTCGAACCGATCGGGGGAGGCTAGACTATTGGGTACAGACTTGGTTCAGGATGCCTTGGAAAAGGTTAAGTTGATTCAGGATCGGCTTCGTACAGCCCAATCTAGACAGAAGAGTTATGCGGATCGGAAGGTTCGTGATGTTGTATTCATGGTTGGTGAGCGGGTATTGCTCCGAGTTTTGCCTATGAAGGGTGTGATGAGGTTCGGGAAGAAGGGCAAGTAGAGCCCTAGGTATATTGGGCCTTTTGAGATTCTTGAGAGAGTTGGAGAGGTGACTTACAGACTTGCACTATCACCTAGTCTCTCTGCAGTTCATCCGGTATTCCATGTTTCTATGCTTCGGAAATATCATGGCGATCCGTCTCATGTGTTAGACTGCAGTTCGGTTCAGTTGGACAAGGATCTATCTTATGTTGAGGAACTAGTGGCTATTTTAGATAGGCAGGTTCGAAAGCTGAGGTCAAAGAATATTTCTTCCGTTAAGGTTCAGTGGATGGGTCATCCAGTAGAAGAGGCGACTTGGGAGATCGAGCATGATATGCGCAGCTGTTATCCACACTTATTCACCAGCTCAGGTACTTTTTCTAACTCCGTTTGAAGACGAACGGTTGTTTTAGAGGTGGAGAATGTGATGACCCAAAATGTCATCTTTAAATTTAATAATTAATTCTTTGTTCTAAGACCTCGAAAAAAGCACTATTTATTATTCCTCGACTTGCGTGCGCAATCCATAAAATTTTTCGGAAAGTATTTAGGTGAAAAATGAATTAAAATATGAATTGGAGCTTTAAAACTCAACTGAATTGACTTTGGTCAACATTTTGAGCAAACAGACTCGGATCAGTGTTTTGCCAGTTTCGGTAGGCCCGTATCATGATTTGGGACTTGGGTGTATGCCCGGAATCAAATTCCGAGGTCCCTAGCCCGAGATATGGTATTTTGATGAAAAATTAAAAGTTTAAGTTCAAATAGTGACCGGATATTGAATTATGTACAAATGACGCCGGAATAGAATTTTGATAATTCCAACAGCTCCGTATGATGATTTTGGACTTAGGAGCGTGATCGAAATTTTATTTGAAAATCCGTAGTGAAATTAGGCTTGAAATGGCTAAAATAGAAATTTAAGTTTGGATGTTTGACCGGGGAGATGACTTTTTGATTTCGAGGTCGGAATCCAGTTCTGAAAAATTTCATAGCTCTGTTATGTCCTTTATGACTTGTGTGTAAAATTTGAGATCAATCGGACTTGATTTGATAGATTTCGACATCGAATGTAGAAGTTAAAAATTCTTGAGTTTCATTAAGCTTGAATTGGGGTGTGATTTGTGGTTTTAGCATTGTTTCATTTGATATGAGGTTTCCAATAAGTTTGTATGATGTTTTAAGACTTATTGGTGTATTGGGTTGAGGTCCCGAGGGACTCAGGTGAGTTTCGGATGGTTAACGGATCAAAAGTGGGACTTAGCTGCTGCAGAAGTTGCTACAATTTTTCTGCTCGAAATGCTATCAAAATCGGGCTGTTAGTCAAAATCGGGCTGCCAGTCAAAATCGGGCTGCCAGTCAAAATCGGGCTACCTGTCAAAATCGGACTACCTGTCAAAATCGGACTCCCTGTCAAAATCGGATTCCCTGTCTAAATCGGGCTCCCTGTCAAAATCGGGCTCCGTGACAAATCGGGCTCCGTGACAGATCTGTAAGTTATAAAAACAGGGGACTTCGTCTCATTTGCTATTTTTGACGAATTGGAGCTTGAGGAGAGGCGATTTTGATATATTGTCAAGGAAAAATATTGGGGTAAGTGATTCTAACTCGTATTTGGTCAATATACACGAATATATCATTGTTTTCACTATTTAATTAGTGTTTTGAGATAGAAATTTGAGAAACTTTTAGAAATCTCATAGAAACGAATTTTTGAGATTTCGGTATCGATACGGAGTCGGATTTGAGTGAAACTGGTATGGTTGGACTCGTAATTGAATGGGTTGTCGGATTTTGTGAGTTTCGCCGGATTCAGAGACGGGCGATTTTTGAGCTAATTTCGGATTTTATTGAAAAATATAGTATTTTCTTATGAAATTGATTCCTATAATTTTTGTTGACTGTATTGAATTAATTATGACTAGATACGAGTCGATCGGAGTCAAAAAATTGAGGGAAAAATATAATACTTGGTTAAGTTGGAGCAAGTCGAGGTAAGTAACTTATCTAACCTTGTGTGGGGGAAATTTCCCCTAGGATTGATATTAATGTGATTATTGAAATGTGTTGAAAGTCGTGTACACGAGATGACGAGTGTGTGCACAGGCTAAATGTGAAAGATTATATTTTTAAATTGTGTAGATCAATATTGCGCATTTATTAAATTATTTTATCTTGTTATATTCTTCATCATTGATCTGAGATATATACTTTAAATTTGTTTCATTTTTTCCTGCTGATTGTTTTACCTGTTTAGTTGAAACTTGGTTTCTTTTATTCTATGCATTATTTGAAGGTTGATTTTCTTTAAATTAAATATTATTAATTTGAAGTATTTGACATTTTTAAACTTGATATTGAAGTAATGTATTAAAGATTTTGAAATATTATTTTCCCGAATTATTTATTCCTGAATATTTTTATAAGATTTTCGTACTCATTGTGATGGAGCCGTGAGCTCTTTATTGTAGAAAAATATTATTGTTGAATTAATTTGGCAAGTTAAATTATTTGAGCACTTGAGGTGCAAATTGTGATCTATTGTGATATTGATACGCATGTGGTGGTATAAGGTCTGGGTATCGAAATGCATGCGGTGAGATAAGGGTGGCTTGATACACGTGGCTAATAGGGGGAACTACTAGAAGTCATGCGGTGTGATAAGGATGGCTAAAACGCGGGATGCTTTTTCGGGAAAAATATTTTCTTTCAAATATATTGTGAAGGCTCCCGCGGTGAGATTATGAAATGAGATATTGTAAATTTATTTATGATTTGGGACTACGAGGCGGTACCTCTGGAGTGCCCTTGTTGATATTGATTTATGGTCGCAGTTGCCTTTGAATATTTGTTGTGATTTTCTTGAAGTTGAAAGGAAATTTTGTTTTGTTTCCACGAGATATTAATTGCCATTATTTGGTGTAATTAAATGTGAAATACTACTTGATTCATTTCCATTGTCATTTTATCTTATTATATTATTTAAACATTTTACCATGTCATTATTTATTCTCCAGTAGGGCCTGACCTGACCTCGTCACTACTCTACCGAGTTTAGGCTTGGCACTTACTGGGTACCGTTGTGGTGTACTCATACTACGCTGCTGCACATCTTTTTGTGCAGATCCAAGTACTCTTTACCAACCCCAACTTCCGTGAGTTATCTGTGCACGAAGACTTTGAGGTATATCTGCCAGCGTCCGCAGACTCCGGAGTCCCCTTCTATCATTATTATGTTGCTTCCTTATTTTCTTTAGACCTTGATATATAAAGACATTGAGGATAAAATTCTTAGAAACTTGTGACTTATTTCTACCAGGCATTGGTAGTTGTAATTATGTAAAGTTTCAGATTTATTTATTTCAGATTTCTATTTTTATTCCGCATTGATAGGCTTACCTAGTTTTAGAGACTAGGTGCTATCACGACATTCTACAGAGGTAATTTGGGTCGTGACACTACCGAGATTGGATGGCATTGGAAGAAGGGTCTAAGCTTTCGTGAAGATATTACCAATGCCAAGGCTAGTTTTTCGAGGTGGGATACCTCGTCTCGGTGTCGATTAGGGTTTTGCTAATGTAATAGATGGGCGATTGCGTACCTTTGTTTTCTCGGACCAGGACTGCACTCACCGCTACTTCGGATACGGCGTGGTAGACGAGCAGACGTTCCCCTAGTTCTGCTTTGGCAAGAAACAAGGGCGATGATAGGTAGGCTTTTAACTCCTTCAGGGCTTGAACGCACTCGGATGTCCATGGGAAGCCGTTGTCCTTCTTGACTGCGCCAAAAAACTTTTGACATCTATTGGATGATCGCGAGATGAATCTCGATAAGGTGGCGATGCGGCCGATCAGCTTCTGAACCTATTGTTTGCTGGTTAAGTGTTCTGGTATTCCCTCAATGGCCTTGATTTGGTCGGGATTGACCTCGATGCCTATTTGTGATACTAGGAAGCCTAGAAATATTCCTGAGGTTATGCCGAACGCACACTTCTCGGGGTTTAATTTCATCCCATATCGCCTGAATATGTTGAAGGCCTCTTTCAGGTGGTCGATGTGATCTTCTTTTCTTTTGTACTTGACCAACATGTCGTCTGTGTAGACTTCCATCATCTTGCCGAGTCGGTCTTTGAACATTTTGGTCACCAACCTTTGGTATGTCACCCCCGCGTTTTTCAGTCCGAAGGGCATCACCCTGTTGCAGTACGTTCCTTGGTGGGTGATAAAGGTGGTCTTCCCCTGGTCCTCCTCTTCCATGAGGATCTGATTGTATCCCGAATAGGCATCTAAGAAGCTCAACAGTTCATGCCCGACCGTTACGTCAATGAGCTGGTCAATGTGAGGTAGCGGGAATGAATCTTTGGGGCATGCTTTGTTTAAGTCCGTAAAGTCTACGCACATCCTCCACTTTCCGTTCTTCTTTTTTACCATAACCACATTGGCGACCCACTAGGGATATTTTGATTCCCTGATGGAGCCGTTTTCTAATAATATTTTGACCTCCTCGTGGACTGCATCATTTGTTACGGAATTAAACTTCCGCCTAACCTGCCTTACCGGGGGTTGGAATGGGTTGACGTTCATCTTGTGTGTGGCGACCTTCTTCGGGATACCTGACATGTCTGCATGGGAAAAAGCAAACAAGATCACGTTAGTAGTTAAGAATTGGCGGGTTCCTAAAGTTTGCGGTCGACGTAGGCTTTCTTGCTGTGGTCATTATCATCAAGTTGGGCGGGGTTGAGATCTTCTATGGTTGATCCTGTGGCGTCTATTGTTTCAGGATCTCTGATGACGTCCGCTTTTGCATTACAGCTCGACCCCAACCCTGTTAATTGCTACGCATCCTCTGCTTTGCCCTTCATTTGTTAGGTATATGCACAATCCTGGGCGATACGATAGCATTCTCGAGATGTACGTTGTTCTCCTCGTATGCTGAATACTCCCCACGTGGTTGGAAATTTGATGACATGGTACAAGTTGGAGGGGATAGTCCTCATGGCGTGTATCCAATGTCGACCTATTACAGTGTTGTACGTTGTATCCTGGTCCATGGTGTGGAATGTGGTTTCCAGAGTGACGCCGCCGGCCAGGACGGGGAATGTGATCTCCCCGGATGTTCGTTCAACTGTATTGATAAACACTTGTTAGTGTGATGAAGTGCGACACTGTCTTATCCTCGAGTTTTATTTGTGCAAGTACTCGAGGATGGACAATGTACGCGCCACTCCCATCGTCCACCATAATGTATCTTACATATGTATCTAATATTCGTAAAGTGATAACAAGGGCATCATAGTGAGGGAAAACCATACCATGGCTATCTGACTTATCGAAGATGATACATTCTTCGAGTTCATCGTACCATTCATGAGTGATTGATCATTTGAGCTTGTGGGTTGTGGCGAACTTTATGTTGTTGATCGAAATGTCATCGCCGCCCCCGATGATCATTTGAATGGTGCGAGTCGGTGAGGGTGGTTTCGGCGGTCCCGAGTGTTGTTCACGTCCTCAGGCAAAGTTAGTCCTCCCTCGGTCGCTCAATAATTCTTTGAGGTGCCCTTGATGAAGCATGTTCACGACATCCTATCTTAGGGCGATGCAATCCTCAGTTTTGTGACCTCGCTCTTGGTGGAACTCGCAGAGGGCGTTTGATTTTCTAGTGCTTGGATATAACCTCATCATTTGTGGCCACTTTACTTTTGGTCCGAGCTTCTCCAATGCGTAGACTATTTCTGAGGGTGACACACAAAAATTGTGAGCGGATAGTAAAGGGGGCATACCTCTCTCGTTCCAGTAAGTCCATGTCCTTGGCC
The DNA here is from genome assembly GCF_000390325.3 of Nicotiana tomentosiformis. Lineage (NCBI taxonomy): Eukaryota > Viridiplantae > Streptophyta > Magnoliopsida > Solanales > Solanaceae > Nicotiana > Nicotiana tomentosiformis. Next base: position 30,668,453 of record NC_090815.1, on the reverse strand, counting down.
TAGATGGGCCATCTTCGTGGCGTGAGGGGGGCATGATGGCGCTTCTGATATATGACTGATGCCTTTCTCGGTTGGATCGTGGAGCTGCAAGGTCTGTTTTGACGTCATTTCTTCGATCCTTCCTGGTTTTGACTTGTACTGATGTCAATCGATGGGTTGGCCCATTCAGGTCGTCTTCGTCGGCACAGACCTCGGTACTACAAGCGTTATGTATTTCATCCCAAGTGTTTGGAGGATATTTTATAAGCCGACTTAATAGTTTTCTGGTCGCCCTTGAGCCATTCCCGTTCAGCCCGTTCTGAAAAGTTGCTACGGTCATTCCTTCCGATACGTTCGGTAAGGTCATCCTTACTCTGTTAAATCGAGCGAGGAAGTCTCTTAATCCCTCTCCGGGTGATTGTTTGATGGCAAATATATCGTTCACTCTTGCCTCCTCTTTTTTAGCCCTAGCATGGGTCGTTACGAACTTGTCGGCCATCTCTTCGAATGTTTCAATAGAGCGCGCGGGCAGCTGTGAATACCAAGTTAATGCTCCTCTGGTAAGGGTCTCACCGAACGTTTTCAACAAGATGGAGGAGACTTGTTCTTTGACGAGGTCATTGCCATTTATCGCAGTGACATAGTGAGTTACATGGTCTTCGGGGTCGGTCGTACTGTCATAAATTTTCAGATAAGGTAGCATCTTGAACGTCTTGGGTATGGCATGCGGGGCGACTTCATCACTGTAGGGTTGCTCAACGAACCGACCAACGTCTCTTTTTGGCAAGAGATTTGGGGCACCTGGTATTTTATCGACTCTTTCTTGGTGTTCTCTCATTTGGTCCCGAAGCATTTTGTTTTCATTTTCCATTTCTTCCATTTTCTTCAGAATGGCCGTGAGGGTGTCGTTACCTGCATTATTAATATTGTGAGTGATACCTGTTATTGGAGGGGGAGGGCCATGCTGCTTGGCCGTTGATGGTGCAATGCAAGTCCTTGCATTTTCTCTAACTGCTTCCTCAGTGGGATTGTCGAGGATGCCGGTGAGCGTATTTGTCAGCCAAGCGTCGATTAGCTTCTTTACCGCTGGTGGCGCCTCTTCCGCTGTGGACGTGGAAGCTCTTTTACTACGAGATGTTATGATATTGCCTTGAGGGAGGGGTGACCCACTTCGTCGGGGAGAGGTGTTAGGCGTTATCTCTTCGCCTTCTGTTTCGGAGACCTCATTGATGGTGGTTAAGAGGTTGATAGTGAGATCGGCCACTGCCTTCATTCTTCCTTTCCCATTACCTACCATGTCAGATCTGTGTGTACAAGGAAGTAGGAGCTCTTTTCATTCTTAAGAAAATAAAAGGTATTAGTTGGACTGCTATTTTCTACATTGAGTACTTTCTCAAGACCGAATACTATAAATGAAATAACTTTTTAGAAAATTTAGAGAACAACTAAGTAAGCTATAATATCTAAATTTTGAGTAATATAGTAAAAAAACAAACAGTATCTGCTCAAGTAAGATACATTATACCCCCGTAAAACATAAGTATCATGTTAACTTTTTCGAAGTAACTTAATTAGTGTTATTGTAATAATTTTTATTTATTTATTTACATTTGCTCTAATAATTGATATAAATATATAATATTTTTTAAAAAGTTTTTCTATGCTTATTTGAATTTATCATGCGAGATAATGATAGTTTAATCAAATAACTTTACAATTAGTATTATTGACTAATTCTCATAATGAGCGTGCAAAAATATTAAAAGACATTTTTGCCCGAAAATAATGTAACACAAAATTGTTGGGCTGTACTAGCACTGGCCAACAACATCTAGTATTAAGCTATGCCTTTAGGCCACAATGTGCTTTGGCCGCCCATTATTCCCTTTCAATAATATTTCCATTGATTTGAAAGTGATGCACCTGTTTGTCGCTTTTGCAAATTTCTATGATTAATATTAGTAGTACTGTCTTTGCTGGCTCCCACCATCAAAATCTCTAGAATTATGAACATGCATGAATCTAATCACAGAGTCTCGAAAAATAATAGTTAGTTTCAATTTATGTGAACCTGTTTCATTTAGTACGAAATTTAAAAAAAAAATTATGATCCTAAACAAATCAAAAAGGGGCCAGAGTATTTGTGTGATTATAAAATTTCTCATTAAGGATAGAATTATAATTTTAAGCTAAATTATTTCTAAATTTAAAAAATGATCGTTCTTTTTGGAACCAAACAAAAAGTAAATAGATTCTCGGGAATATAACTGTTGGCAAAGGTATTGTCTTTATCGCTAATTAGTACTGATATTAATAAAGCATGCAGCGAGAATCGAACGTTTTTTGGTGTTTTAAAAACTGTGTACTCGCACTTATCTTTGTGAACCAGTTGAAAATGTAGCAAAAAAAAGATTCGGTTGCTAACTTTGAGTATGAAATCGTTTTGTTAGAGAACAAAACAACGATTTATCTTACAACGTGAGATTCTGCATCATATGTTATAGGGAAAAGTTTATCTTTCAACGTGAGATTTCTTTAGGCAAATCCAAATTTGGTGAGGTCCCAGTACAAATATCTGAATACAAAGTGGCCAAAAAAAAAGTTTGTTACCTACCACGTCCCACCTACCGGACATAGAAACGTTTTCCTATATCTGAACTATTCGTATTATAGATATCAGTGGTACTTTTTCATTTTGGTATAATATACTTATATGGTTGGCCTTCTCAGCAAAATTGAGGGACTACTCATGATATCGAGTAAAAGGAGATTAGGGGTGTTTAAAGAAAAATCTAAAAGTCTAAACTAAACTGAAAATTAAATCAAAATATAAAATAAAACCGACATATTCTTTGATTCGATTTTAAATTATAAAATTGTTTTGGTTCGCTATTTAAAATCGAACCAACTGACTCTGCATGTATATGTAAGTACTTATATAGTATTGTTTTATAAATTTTTATGACCATAAGATTTTCTTATAGGGATCTTTTAAACACTTTATATAGTTTTAATCAGAACAAGTTGTATATATGCATTCTTGGTGCTTATTTGAGTTTTCTGTTCTTCTCTATGACTTTATTTAGGAGAGATTCCCACGTTGGTCTAATCATTAATGTTAGGGAAGTCTGAAAAATATATGGACATGAGGTTGTTATTTGATTTATCAAACTCATTAATTGTTATGTCTTACAATGAAATTTGTTACATGTAAATGTTTCAATAGATAAAGTTAGCTAAACTTGGTAATCAATCTTGGATATTATATATATATGTATTAAGTTAGTTGAACTTGGTAATCAAAATGTCTTAGAAGGCATTTCTATGTTTTGTACAATTGATGTCAAATTTAAATATTAATATAAATATCTCTTATTATGTCAGAAAAAGAGAGGATAATGATCCAGATTAATTGTTAGAAAATAAAGACATAAGTTTTAGCAGCCTTACCAACAATTAAAATCCAAGTTCACACATTAGCGGCCTTTTCTTATTATCGGTAAAGATCATCAATTGGTAGAGAAAGAAATCCATTAATTCTCCGTATCATTAAGTAATGGCTGTTATAAAATAAGACCGTAAAGTAAAGACAAGTATAGAGAAAAACTGATATATTATTTAATTTTAAATTTATGCATATAATAAACTGAAATCTCCTCTATTTATAGAAGAAGGAAGCTGCTGTATAAGCTGCTACTGCAAGTTGCTACTGCAAGCTGCTACTGTAAGTTATTGTGTAAGCTGCTATTATACCAGATATAAGTAATCTTCTACCAGAGGTAATATTTATCCATAACGGAGTACCGAGAGGATAAGCTCATTGTACAAGATATAAATAATCTTCTACTAGGGGTAATATTTATCCATAATGGAGTACCAAAAGGATAAGCTTCTTCAGGAGGCTTATTTTCAATAGAGTACTAAATAGATAAACATATTTACGGCGGAGTCCCATATTAATAAGCTTCTTTAGGAAGCTTATTTACAACGGAGTACTAAATGAACATCCATAATATAATATATTTATAACACTCCCCCTTGGATGTTCATTAAAAGATAATGTGCCTCATTAAAACCTTACTAGGAAAAATCACATGGGAAAAAAATTCTAGTGAAGGAAAAAAAGTACACATATTTAGGAAAAACCTTATAAGAAAAACCCTATGGGAAAAACTTTAGTAAGGAAAAAGAGTATAGCGCGTATTTTACTCCCCCTGATAAAAATCTTATTTCAAATATTTGAGTCACCGCATTCCAATCTTGTATACTATCTTCTTAAAAGTTGAAGTTGGCAAAGATTTACTGAACAAATCTACTGGATTGTCACTTGAACAGATTTGTTGCACATTGATGTCACCATTTTTCTGAAGATCATGTGTGTAGAATAATTTTGGTGAAATGTGCTTCGTTATATCTCCTTTTATAAATCCTCCCTTTAATTGGGCTATGCATGCAATATTGTCTTCATATAAAATTGTGGATTTTTTTATCACATTCGAAACCACATTTTCCTTGAATAAAATGAATCACTGATCTCAACCATACGCATTCCCTTCTTGCTTCAGGAATAGCTATTATCTCAGCATAATTTATAGAAGTAGCAACAATAGATTGCTTTGTGGATCGCCATGATATGTCAGTACCTTCACATGTAAACACGTACCCTGTTTGAGATCGAACTTTATATGGATCAGATAAATAACCTGCATCTGCATAACCAACAAGATCTGCACTACCTTTGTTAGAATAAAATAAACCAATATCAAGAGTTCCCTTTAAATATCGCAATATATGCTTAATCCCGTTCCAATGTCTCCGTGTAGGAGAAAAGCTATATCTTGCTAGTAAATTAAAAGGAAATTTTATGTCAGGCCTTGTAGCATTAGCAAGATACATAAGTACACCAATTGCACTAAGATAAGGTATTTCGGGACCAAAGAGTTCTTCATCCTCTTCTGCAGGTCGGAACAGATCCTTATTCACTTTAAGTGATCGAACAACTATTGGTGTGCTCAATGGGTGCACTTTGTCCATGTTAAAGCGTTTTAAGACCCTTTATGTATAGGCAGATTGATGTATAAAGATCCCGTCTGCTAAATATTCAATTTGCAGACCAGGACAAAGTTTTGTCTTTCCAAGATCTTTCATCTCAAATTCTTTCTTAAGATATTCAATTGCCTTTTGGAGCTATTCTGGAGTTCCAACAAGATTTATGTCATCAACATAAACAACAAGTATAACAAATTCTGATGTCATTTTCTTTATAAAAATACATGGACAAATAACATCATTTATGTAATCCTCTTTCAACAAATATTCACTAAGGTGATTATACCACATGCGCCCAGATTGCTTTAAACTGTTGTCGAGCCCCGGTTTTCTTGCGAAAATGGGCTTCGACGTGTGACAACTCTTTTAAGGAAGATATTAAATGAGAAGAGTCGCCCCCAAATGATTGTTAAGGTGCGTTAGGGCACCTATTGTGCAAATAACTCTGTTTGACTAGTCAACGTTACCAAAGATCGGGTAAGGGGTCAAATTACCTCAAAGAGAAGGTGTTAGGCACTCTTCGAGGTTCACAACTGTGGGTCCCGGCCGAACTTAAGACTATGTGGATTACAATTAGGCGATATGATCAAATAAACAAAGAGGATAAAGGCCGGAGAGTTTTATTATAACACAACGAGAGTGGGTACACATCTTAAGGACTACAAGGATACATCTATAACGGTTTATATTAGATGACTAAGTGTATAAAGAGGAAAGAGGGGTCCTAAGCTTTTTAGCCTAAAGGATCACCCCGTGCAACATAAATAATACTTTGCAACTCCTTTTAGATAGGATTTTCTCATATTATTCAGCGGGCACAGACAATCATCTCCTGCTACTCGATTACTAATGTTGAAGTTGTTTACTTAGAGTGTTCTAATTCAATTCCAGGTCGCGTCCTATACGTGCACTACCCGTCCCATGCCTATAGTCCAGGAGGCATTGGACCTCTATTTGGGTGGTTCTAGACTTTATTTAGGTTGCTCAAAATGATAAAACTAAGCGAAATTCAAAATAAATAGGACTTCATTTAAGGAAAGTTAAAGGCTCAAGTTAGCCTCCACACTTAGACAACAAATGCACGCAGACAAATTTCTACGTTAGGCACTAGACAGTTTCAGAATTGAGGCAAATTGCAGTCATTAAGCTCTATAGACATGGTTTCTAAACAACTATTCAGTTTAAGAGTATCTGGTACTGTTATATTGTTTATACAGATTATAAGTTATTAAAACCTATAGACATGGTCTCTAAGTGATTTACGCAATAGGGGAAATGAAAACTATTGGGAATACTCAGAATTACTCGTGTTTGATCCTATTGGCATGCTTTCTAAGAAAGTAGCAGTATTTTATAGCTAGGTTCTAATAGCACACAGTTGCAGACAGATTCTGTAACACTTCGTCCCTATAGGCATATTTTCTAGGCAAGCGATAAATATAATAGTAGATGATGAATCAATTAAGAACTTATGGACGTGATATCTAGATGAGGACCGGTAGAGCATAAGCTAGTATAATCCTATAGGCATGGTATCTAATGAACATGCTGCCATTATGCAAGGGGAGGTAGGGGTTTATTATAGACCATTGATCATTTGAGATCAACGGCCAAGATAGAATAGGAAACTAGGCGGGTCAGAAGGTAATGGGTTGTTTGGTTGGGCTGCTGAGGTTATTGGGCCAATTTTGGTCCGAAAATTGGACTTAAAACTGGGCTTATATTTAAATACATAAAATTTATCCAAAAATAATTTATAAAAATACTTAATAAATATATTATTTATGCACTAAAATGATTAAAAATAATAATTTAGAATTATAAAAATATAAAATGCTATTTTGGCACATATAATGTAATAAAAGAGCACTTATGTATGAACATATGTTATTATTGCAAAATTATGTAAATAACTTAAGAAAACACAAATATGCTTACATAAAATAAAGTAAAGTATTTTGAAACATATATGTTGATGAAAATAATAACTTTAGATAATTAAACCATTACAGAATAATTTAAGGGATAATTAATAAATAATCAAGTAATTTAAACGCGAAGAAATCAATTTTGCAGCTCTAAAGATGTGGAACATTATAGAAAATACTTGTATAATTCTTATAAATTAGGTAATGATGTAAGAATGACATTTTGAAAGTATATATACTATTTTAAAAATATGAGGGCAAAATTGGATATCAACAGCTGCCTCTCTTTACTTGAGAATGATGAAAGAGTTGTCGGGAAAAGAAAATGATGACCAATTTTGGCCGAATTGAGTAGGTAATGATGTGATTAAAATAAAATGGAGGCCGAACCCTGATTCCTGAGTTGCCTACATATCCCTGGTGTTACGGGAATCAGGCCGTGTGTAGTTCTGAATCCAACGGTGAATAAAATCGATGGAGTTGTTATAGGAATGATCGTATGTTTCGGAAAGGGTTCTTTTGGATAGGATAGTATCGGGTGAATTTATGCGGAGTCATGAATGTGAATTTGAAACGTTAAGGATGTGTCACAAGGCAAATATCTGAACGGTCACAGAGTAAAAGGTAGGCAATCACTAGTAGTTGGTTACGTTTGAAACAATTGAAGGATGTGAATGTTATGAACGGAAGCTGGAGCGAAGATTGATCCCGTTTGTAGAATGGTTACCTCCTGGATTACTTGTAAAACTTAAAACACGGTGCGTGCGAATATATATATGGGTTATTGTGAAAGTTTAAACGTGATGCAAATTCCCTTTGGACCGTGAAAGTTGTCTTTGGACGGTGATGATGATGTCCTTAGACCATGACGTCTTGGGCCATAAAGCATATGATAAGGGATTCACGGGCCATGAAATGGTGTCCTCGGGCCATGAGGATGGTGCCTCTGGACTCTGACGCCTTTGAATAATGATGTGCAATTTTGAGAGATCCCCAGGCCATGGAATAGTGTCTCCCGGCTATGAGGATGATTCCTTCGGACTATGACGCCATTGGACAAAATGGCGATGTTTCAGCCCATGAAATGCAAATATATGATGCTTGGTCATATGCGAGGACGAGACAAGACAAGGCTTAGTCGTGTGTGAGATGAGGGCGACGCTTAGCCCTAGGTGACCAAAGAGATAGTGCTAGGTCTTAGGTAGCGTAATGGAGATAGTATTTAGTCTCACGCAAGGAAAGGCAATGCTTAGCCTTATGCCATTAGGGAGGTAGTACTTAGCCTCATGCGAGAAAGGGGAGACAATGCTTAGTCTCATGCAGGGAAAACATAGTGCTTAGCCTCATACAATTAGGGAGGCAATGCTTAGCCTCATGCAATTAGAGGAGACAGTGCTTAGTCTCATGCAGGGAAAAAGGCAGTGCTTAGCCTCATGCAATTAGGGAGGCAATGCTTAGCCTCATGCAATTAGGGAGGCAATGCTTAGCCTCACGCAAGAAGAGGAGACAATGCTTAGTCTCATACAGAGAAAGGCAGTGCTTAGCCTTACGCAATTAAGGAGGCAATGCTTAGCCTCATGAAAGAAATGGAGACAATGCTTAGTATTATGCAAGGAAAGGCAGTTCTTAGCCTTATGCAATTAGGGAGGCAGTGCTTAGCCTCATGCAAGAAATGGAGACAATGCTTAGTCTCATACAGAGAAAGGAAATGCTTAGCCTTACGCAATTAGGGAGGCAATGCATAGCCTCATGCAAGAAGAGGAGACAATGCTTAGTCTCATGCAGAGAAAGGCAATGCTTAGCCTCATGCAATTAGGGAGGCAATGCTTAGCCTCATGCAATTAGGGAGGCAGTGCTTAGCCTCATGCAGGGAAAAGACAGTGCTTAGCCTCATGCAGAGAAAGGCAGTGCTTAGCCTTACGCAATTAAGGAGGCAATGCTTAGCCTCATGAAAGAAATGGAGACAATGCTTAGTATCATGCAAGGAAAAGCACTGCTTAGCCATATGCAATTAGGGAGGCAGTGCTTAGCCTCATACAAGAAATGGAGACAATGCTTAGTCTCATGCAGATAAAGGAAATGCTTAGCCTTACGCAATTAGGGAGGCAATGCATAGCCTCATGCAAGAAGAGGAGACAATGCTTAGTCTCATGCAATTAGGGAGGCAATGCTTAGCCTCATGCAATTAGGGAGGTAATGCTTAGCCTCATGCAATTAGGGAGGCAATGATTAGCCTCATGCAATTTGGGATGTTATGCTTAGCCTTACGCAAGAAGAGGAGACAATGATTAGTCTCATGCAGAGAAAGGCAGTTCTTAGCCTTACGCAATTAAGGAGGCAGTGCTTAGCCTTTAGCAATTAAGGAGGCAATGCTTAGCCTCATACAAGAAATGGAGACAGTACTTAGTCTCATGCAGAGAAAGAAAATGCTTTGCCTTACACAATTAGGGAGGCAATGCTTAGCCTCATGCAAGAAGAAGAGACAATGCTTAGTCTCATGCAGAGAAAGGCAGTGCTTAGCCTCATGCAATTAGGGAGGCAATGCTTAGCCTCATGCAATTAGGGAGGCAGTGCTTAGTCTTATGCAAGGAAAAAGGCAGTGCTTAGCCTCATGCAATTAGGGAGCCAATGCTTAACCTCATGCAATTAGGGAGGCAGTGCTTAGCCTCACGCAAGAGGATGAGACAATGCTTAGTCTCATGCAGAGAAAGACAGTTCTTAGCCTTATGCAATTAAGGAGGCAATTCTTAGCCTCATGTAAGAAATGGAGACAATGCTTAGTATCATGCAAGGAAAGGCAGTGCTTAGCCTTATGCAATTAGGGAGGCAGTGCTTAGCCTCATGCAAGAAATGGAGACAATGCTTAGTCTCATGCAGAGAAAACAAATGCTTAGCCTTACACAATTAGGGAGGCAATGCTTAGCCTCTTGCAAGAAGAGGAGACAATGCTTAGTCTCATGCAGAGAAAGGCAGTGCTTAGCCTCATGCAATTAGAGAGGCAATGCTTAACCTCATGCAATTAGGGAGGCAGTGCTTAGCCTCATGCAAGAAGAGGATACAATGCTTAGTCTCACGCAGAGAAAGGCAGTGCTTAGCCTTATGCAATTAAGGAGGCAATGCTTAGCCTCATACAAGAAATGGAGACAATGCTTAGTCTCATGTAAGGAAAGGAAGCGCTTAGCCTTATGCAATTAGGGAGGCAATGCTTAGCCTCATGCAAGAAATGGAGACAATGCTTAGTCTCATGTAGAGAAAGGCAATGCTTATCCTTACGCAATTAGGGAGGCAATGCTTAGCCTCATGCAAGAAGAGAAGACAATGCTTAGTCTTATGCAGAGAAAGGTAGTGCTTAGCCTTATGCAATTACGGAGACAATGCTTAGCCTCATGCAATAAATGGAGACAATGCTTAGTCTCATGCAGGGAAAGGTAGTGCTTAGCCTTATGCAATTATGGAGAAAATACTTAGCCTCATGCAAGAAATGGAGACAATTCTTAGTCTCATGCAGGAAAAGGCAGTGCTTAGTCTTACGCAAAAAAGCAATGATCAGCCGCGAGAGAGTAATGTATTTCTTAGCTTGATATGTTTACATTTAGTAACTTGTCATTATGGAGGTAGTGATTTTGTTGTGCGTATGTATTTGCGAATATTACTGTTGTGTCCATCGTACCTTCATTCAAAGGAAAATTGTGAGTTTTGCAGGGGACGGTTGGTTCGTGCTCTTAATTCCTTGCTTTGCCTTTACTCCTGTCTCAAGATCTTGTTTGAGTTACCCTGGGTAACATCTGGCTGTTATAGAAACAAAGTTTTCGAAAAAATATGCGTGCATTTGACAAATTATTTGCAAAACTATAATTATTTGAAATGTAGTATGTTATATCAAATAATTTAGATGAACCAGTGACTGTGACACATTTCAGAGACATTGCAACCTCCTTGCCTTAGAATTTTGAGGGCTCCCCACAAAATTCTGCCCCAGTTTAAATGCAATACTTTTGGCTATTCCGCGTATGACAAAGTTGGTTGAACTTGCAATCTTGTTCCAATTTCCGTTCATGGGAAAATTAAGATTTTATTAAGATGTGACCAAACCCACAGGGTTTCCTACGTATCCCCTCTTAAACGGGAATCAGGTCAGGCGTAGTTCAGTTACATCAAGTGAAGAATTGTAAACAATCCTAAACATAGTATCTCTTGACTGCGTCTGAGTTTATAGGTTTTGGCCAGATCTCTCCGTCCATTTCTACAAGTAAGAGTGCTTCTCCTGTTCATACTCGATGAACCATGTAGGGACCTTGCCAGTTGGGTAAGAACTTCCCCCTGTCTTCATCCTGATGTGGGAAGATCCGCTTTAGCACCAACTGCCCCGGTGTGAATTGCCTTGGTCTGACCTTTTTGTTGAAAGCTCTTGCCATTCTGTTTTGGTAGAGTTGACCATGACATACTACATTCATTCTCTTTCTATCAATGAGAGCCAGTTGTTCATAGTGACTCTGTACCCATTCTGCATCGCTGAGCTCGACTTCTTATATAGTTCTCAAAGAAGGGATTTGTACTCCAGCAGGAATAACTAATTCAGTGCCATAAACCAGTAGGTAAGGAGTTTCCCCAGTTGATGTGCGAACTGTGGTACGATACTCGAGCAGAGAAAAAGGCAACTTCTCGTGCCATTGCTTGTAATTATGTACCATTTTCCTTAGTATCTTCTTGATGTTCTTATTGGCAGCCTCTAGAGCTTTATTTATTTGAGGCTTGTATGCCGTGGAATTCTTATGCTTGATCTTGAAAGTTTCACTTATGGCCTTCATTAGGTCACTGTTGAGAATGGCGGCATTATTAGTGATGATTGACTCTGGCATTCCGAACCGACAAACAATGTGATCCCGAACAAAATCTGTTACGACCTTCTTAGTTACATCTTTGTAAGATGCGGCTTCAACCCATTTTGTGAAATAATCTATGGCCACTAGAATGAACTTATGCCCATTTGAAGCAGCGGGTTCGATTGGACCGATGACATCCATGCCCCAAGCGGAGAAAGGCCAGGGTGCACTTGTTGTGTTGAGTTCATTGGGTGGCACTCGGATCATATCAGCATGTATCTGGCATTGGTGACATTTCTGAACATACTTGATGCAGTCTGTTTCCATAGTTATCCAAAAATACCCTACTCTTAGTATTTTCTTGGCTAAGACGAAGCCATTCATGTGCGGTCTGCAAGTTCTGGCATGTATTTCCTCGAGCAATCTGGAGGCCTCTTTGGCATCGACACACCGTAGTAACCCCAGGTCAGGAGTTCTTCTATTCAGAATTCCTCCGCTTTGAAAGAAATGGTTGGCTAACCTTCGAAGTGTGCACTTCTGAGTATGGGCTGCGTGCTCTGGATACTCTCCTTTTGCCAAATATTTCTTGATGTCGTGGAACCACGGATTTCCATCGACCTCTTCTTTAACATGAGCACAATAAGCTGGTTGTTTATGAATTCCTATTGGGACAGGATCGATGAAGTTCTTGTCTGGGTGTTGTATGATGGAAGATAGAGTGGCCAATGCATCTGCGAACCCATTCTGAATTTTCGGAACATGTTTGAATTTTATCTTTATGAACCTTTTGATCAGCTATTGTACACAGTGCAAATATGGTAATATTTTGGTGTTCTTTGTAGCCCATTCTCCTAAAACCTGATGCACCAACAGATCAGAATCTCCAATTACCAACAGCTCATGTACATTCATGTCAATGGCCAATCTGAGTCCCAAGATGCAAGCCTCATATTCTGCCATATTGTTAGTGCATGGAAACCTGAGTTTTGTAGATACCGGATAGTGTTGGCCGATTTTTGATAACAAAACAGCTCCGATACCTACTCCTTTGAAGTTTGCTGCTCCGTCGAAGAATATTCTCCAACCATCATATGCTTCGGTGATATCTTCTCCTACAAACTATACCTCATCATCGGGAAAATATGTTTTCAATGGTTCGTACTCTCCGTCTATAGGATTTTCTGCCAAATAATCTGCCAACGCTTGCCGTTTGATCGCCTTTTGAGTTACATAGATGATGTCGAACTCACTCAGCAATATCTGCCACTTTGCTAACTTAACCATAGGCATGGGCTTCTGAAAGATATATTTTAGTGGATCCATCCTCGATATGAGATATGTAGTGTATACACAGAAATAATGCCTCAACTTCTGAGTTACCCATGTCAAAGCACACCAGGTGCGTTCCAGCAAAGAGTATCGGGCTTCGTAGGGTGTGAATTTCTTGCTCAAATAGTATATTGCCTGCTCCTTTCTTCCAGTTTCATCATGTTGTCCCAAAACGCAACCGAAAGCTCCATCCAATACAGACAAATAAAGCAATAGTGGTCTTCCTGGCTCTGGTGGGACCAGAACGGGCAGTTTGGATAAATACTCCTTGATCTTGTCGATGACTTTCTGGCATTCTTCAGTCTAACTTGTTGCAGCATCTTTCCTCCGCATTTTGAAGACCGGATCACATATCACTGTTGATTATTCTATGAAGCGACTGATGTAATTAAGACATCCTAAAAAGCTCATCACATCTTTCTTGTTCTTCGGAGGTGGCAAGTCTTGGATTGCTTTGACTTTTGAAGGGTCTAACTCAATCCCTCTGCGACTGGCGATGAGTCCTAACAAATTTCTGGCAGGGACTCCGAAAGCACACTTTGCAGGATTCAGTTTCAGATTATACCTTTGAAGCCGATTGAAGAATTTCCTCAGATCCGCTATGTGATCCGTACACCTTTTAGATTTGATGATAACGTCATCTACGTACACTTCTATCTCTTTGTGTATCATGTCATGGAAAATAGTTATCATGGATCTCATGCAAGTGTATCCAACGTTCTTCAAGCCAAATGGCATCATTTTATAACAATATATTCCCCACGGCATGATGAAGGCTGTCTTTTTAACATTCTCCTCATCCATCTAGATCTGATGGTACCCTACGAAGCAATACACAAAGGATAGGAGTTGATGTTTGTCTCAGTTGTCGATCAATATGTGTATATTGGGCAACGAGAAATCATCTTTGGGAGTTACTCTATTTAGATCTCGGTAGTCAACACATACTTTGACTTTCCCATCTTTCTTCGATTGGCACGATGGTGGACAACCAAGTTGGGTACTCGACCACTCTAGGAACCTTGGCTGTGATATTCTTGGTGACCTCCTCTTTTATCTTCAAACTCATGTCCGGCTTGAATTTTTCGAGCTTCTGCTTTACCGGTGTACATATAGGATTAGTGGGTAACTTATGATCTACTATGGATATGCTCAAACCCGTCATATTGTCGTAGGACCATGCAAAGATATCATTATATTCTTTTAGGAATCTGATGTACTCTTCTTTCTCTGACGGTGATAGATAAATGCTTATGCATGTTTCCTTGACCAGTTCGGAATCCCCTAAGTTAACTGCTTCATTTTCTCAGGTATCGTATCATCTTCCAGGTCTTCTGAATCACTGTCCTTATGTTGCATTATCTCATTACATGTCATAGTCAGAGGTTCATCGGGATAGGTAATAATAACGTTGTAAAAAGAGAAAATGTAGAGAATAATAATAAATACGAAAAGTAGCAATGCATTAATTGAAATCTTTAAAATGTTAACAAATGCGTCTCGATGACTCGAGCAATTATTTCAAAGCAAAACACTGAAAATGTCTCAAATGATTAAAAATAATTGAAGCTAATCTGCCAAGCTACCCAAGAACTCGATGGGCCCGAGATGGTGCAGCAGTTTAATTTTTTTGTGAACAACTCCTTTCCCTATGGTCTGAATGGTAAGGTCTTCCTCCTCCTCCTCCTCAACTATCACACTACAATCCATATCTTCTTCATCCAGAAACAGTTTCCTCATGCCAGCTAAGACTTCATCTTCCTCAGATCCCCACATTATGTCAGCTTGATGAAATGTCTGGTGCAGAGGTGGTACTGGTTGTTCCAGCGGATAATAAGGACCACGCCATGGCGACGACCAATCTTGGTACTCTTTCCAAGTATATTCATATCTAAGCCCAAAGGTTGTGCCATGACGTTGCAGTTGTACGGGTTTGGTGATCCCTTGGAGATTTTTGCCGAGACCCTTGCCAGGTTCATATCCTGTACATATTAATATGCTTTCTATCTTGTTACTCCACCATTGATCCTTTTCAATTGCGTTGACTCGCTCAATGCGATGGTATGTTTCTCCACCCAGCTTCTTCCTATTCTCGATGACTGGAACGGTCTGATTGGCGTAGATGAGGTTACTTCCATCCCCATGGATAATAACTTCTTGATGATTCCATTCAACTTCACAGCCTGATGTAGAGTAGAAGCCACTGCCCCAGCGGCGTGTATCCAGGGTCGTCCCAATAATAGATTATAGGTAGCAGATATATCCAGCACTTGGAACTCAACATCAAACCAGGTCGGGCCCATTTGTAGGTTGAGGTTGATTTCTCCGATCGTGGCTCTTTGGGATCCATCAAACTCCTACATTCATAATTCCCATATGTATCTTGTGTATGCCTTTACCCAACCTCTTTAGAGTAGTCAGTGGGCATATATTGAGACTTGAACCCCCATCTATCAGGACCCTGGCGATGAACTTATCCTCAAATTGCACTGTGATGTGTAGTGCCCTGTTATGACTTAGTCCTTCTCGTGGTAATTCATCCTTGTGAAAGCTGATTTGTGGCTTTCCAATACATGCCCGACCATGCTGGCCATCTCCCCACTAGTGATGTCGGTGGGTACATAAGCTTCACTCACCACTTTCATCAAGGCATTCCTGTGTGTCTTAGAGTTTTGCAGTGACAAGATGGATATCTGAGCAGGAGTTTTGTTCAGATGATCGACGACAGAGTACTCCCTTGCTTGTACTTTTCTCCAAAGGTCATCGGGGCTAGTCTCAACAATAGGCGGCTTAGATGCAGCTTCCTTGCTTGTTCCTCCCAAGTTCTCAAGTGTATAAACTCTGCCAGTTCTAGTCATGCCTTGTGCCGCACCTGTTTCCTCCATTTTTATTTTTCCTTTCCTCCTTGCTTCTGCAACCTAATCCCATGGGATAGCATTATACTTGTAAGATGGCATGGGGGATACAATCATAGTGAAGGGTATCGTTACCTCGACTTGAAATGGTGCTTGGGTTTGTACCACAACGGGTGTGAGGGTGACTGGAGATGTTTTAGGATCATCTCCCTCTCAAATAAGTCCAATTGACACTTTTGGATCCCATTCCTCATCAGTCTCTATCACGTTCACTCTCTCACCTCTGTGATCCGGGAGTGGATTGTTACGAACATTTGGTGCAACTTCCTTTGCCAGTATAACTTTAGTGTCGATTAATGTCTGAATCTTGTCCTTCAGTGTGCGATATTCATCAATGGTATGACCCTTCATGCCTGAATGATAGGCACATATTTTGTTTGGGTTATCCCACTGATAAAAATTCTCCATGGCAACGGCAGGAATGAGAGTGACATAACCAGCAGCCTTCAGTCTCTTGTATAGTTGGCCTATGGGTTCAACAATTGGGGTGTATTGTTTAGGTGGCCTACGGTCGAAGTTTGGTCTTGGTGTTTTGTAATTTTGGCGGGTGGATAGTGGTGAGTGATAATATGTGGGTTGAGTGTTATAGGTGTGGTAGGTGGTAGCATATTGTTGACATCTGGGGGATGAAGACTGGTATGTGGGTGGAGGCGTTTGGTATGTAGGTGGAAGTGCGTAGTATGTGAGGGGAGACTTAGGACCCTAAGCCACCGTTACAACACCCACTTCTTTGTTCTTCGAAATACCTCCCAATTGCAAGGCTTTATTTGTGGACTATAGTGCTTCGAAATTCTTCACCATCCCAATTTTAATCCCTTCTTCTATTCTTTCTCCTCACTTGATGATGTCGGAGAATTTGTGATTTTCAATAACCATAAGCCTTTCATAGTAATAGGGGTCTTGGGCTCTAACGAAGAACTTATTCAGTTGTTCTTCTTCAAGTGCTGGTCTTACTTTTGCGGCTTCAGATCTCCACCGAGTAGCATATTCGCGAAAGGTTTTTGTTGGTTTCTTCTTGAGGTTTTGAATGTAGAAAATGTCTGGTGCATTTTCTGTGTTGAACCTGAATTTGTCCATAAAATCTGATGCCATGCTTACCCAATTAACCCACTTCTTCGGGTTCTGACTCATATACCAAGACAACGCATCTCTGTTGAGGCTTCACATGAACAGTTTCATATGGATTCATTCATCTTTTCCTACTGCTAGAAGTTTGTCACAATACGTCCTCAGATGCACTTTTGGATCACCAGTTCTATCGAACATTTCAAATTTGGGAGGTTTGTACCCCTCCGGAAGCTCTACATCTGGCTGAATGCACAAGTCTTCATAATTCAAACCTTCAATGTCTTTACCACCTTCGACATTCTGAACTCTGCCAGAAAGCTTCTTGAGTTTTTCCGCCATATTCTTGATGAGCATGTCCTTCTCGGCAGACTCAGGTATGTATAGGGTTTGTTATGGGGTGTGGGGTAAGGTCTCCACATATATCAGGTTGCTTTGGTGGACTCTATGGATCTGGGCATAAGGGTGATCATTTGTTGAGTTTTGGAGGTCGGGAGTGGGTTGTGGTATATTCTGGGGAGTATGATAAGTGGTAGTCTTCGGGTATTGGGTTGGGTGGTGATGATGTTGTTGCGGAGTTGGTATTGAAGGAGGATTAGGTTTTTAGGGAGGTGTAGGGTACTGGTGTTGTACAGGAGGGTTTGGTGGCGGGTTTTGGTTTTGTGGGTTTTGTGGTGCTTGGTTCTGGGTATTTTGTTGGTCAATTTGAGGGACATTTAGAGTGAGAGAGAGGTTTTCCAAGTTCCGGACCTGCTCAAGTTCTCCTTGTAGCTCCAAAATCTTTTGTTCCAGACGTAAAACCAGTTCATTCTGTGCCGAGGTGCTCTGACCATCTGAAGTTTCGACGTTCTCAGCTATAGTAGCATTGTCCTTCCTGATACCACTCAAATCATCCATTTTTCCTTTCCCTTTATTTTTCCCTTTAGGATCACTTTGTGGAGGAGGAGGAGGTGGAAGACCTCTATATCTAGTGTGATATGATGACGATGCCAGTATCACGAACCAAACTTGGGGAATGAGAATAATCAAAAAGAAGAAAAAGCAAAAGGTGACCAAGTTAGTAAGGGGTATTGAAAGAATGCTTGCCATATTAAACATGTTTTGCAAAATCATGTAATAATTCACGTCCTAATTTGGGGACCTCGTTGTGCCCGATGTAGGCCTAAGCGACACACAAACTTGGAGAAAATTGATGCCAATAATTGCGCCATTTTATTAATGTGAAAATGAGCCAAACCTTCACTAAATCGATAATAATAATAAATCTAATAATGGTATTTAGCCTTATTACAATTGAAATTTAAAACTAAGCTAGAAAACAATAAAGGGCATTATTTGCTAGTCTACTTTGTCCCTGAAGGACCTTCTCCACGCTTGGCTCTTTTGACTCCATCAATCAAGTTCCCCAAGTCGCACATATCTAATAATAAATAAGCCTTTGCTAGATGCCCTCCTTCACGGCAATCCGTGTTTTGGAAATCCGCAAGCCTCTTTCTTATCTTTCCCTCAAGCTCCATCAATCCTTGTTCTAGATATTCCAATCTCTCGATGGAGTTAGTGGCGATTTCCTTCCAATCATTAATTGCCTCCATGTCCACTTTATATTGTTCCAGATGTCTAGCTTCAGACTAAAAACCCTTTTGCGAAGCCTTCTATACTTGACCTGTGCCTCGGCAACATTATCAATGATCCTATTTTCCAAATTGACCCTTGGCTTGACGCTCCTGCTATATCATCTACTAACCATGATGGATAGAAATACACATGACCGACATGGTACCTGTCTGGCTCGATAGTCTCTCTTTCCATAATGACCTTCTAGTTCCGGAGCCCGGTACAGGTTCATTATGAAACGGAGCTGATTTGACGTGATTCGGACGTCTAGTTAAGAAAATAGAAATGTTAAAGTGTTATTGAGAATTTCATCTGATTTGGTGCTAAATTCATAGTTGTAGGTGTTATTTTGGCAATTTGATCGCGCGAGCAGGTCCGTATGATATTTTTAGACTTGTGTGCATGTTTGGTTTGGAGCCCCGAGGGCTTGGGTGAGTTTTGGATAGGCCACGAGATGTTTTGGACTTTGGAAATCTAGTGTTTCTGCAGAGTTTGTGTTCTGGCATGTCCTTCTTCGCGTTTGCGAAGGTACTCTCGCGAACGCGAAGAGTAAATTGGGCAGCTGAAGTTTTCTTCTTCGCGAATGCAAAGGCCTGGTCACGAACGCGAAATGATGGGGGACTTACCCTTCGCGAACACGACCGGCTCAACACGAACGCAAAGTATTTGGGAACCTGGGATATGTTGCGCCTCGAACTTGAAAGGAATGATGTCCCCTTTGAAATCTGCCTTGTACTGGACCATGTTGGAAACCCGAGGTATGACCTCTTTTCTTCCTGCTTGTCTCATTACCCTTATAGGAGCATAAGGATAAATGCCTCGCAACCTGATCAACACCAAATGAGTACTATCCCTCGACCTGATGATGAACTCACTGCTAGAAAACCACTCAAACATCCAATGTACCTTCTCGTCTGTCAGATTGCTGAAGAAACATACCCAACTTACAGCACTTCCGGGTTGTGCGAACCTATCTGGGATGAATGCCATTTTCTTTGGATGGTGGTAGGCTATGTAGTCATTCAATGGCCGTCGCAGAAGCTCTTGAATATATTCTACCCTCTAAAAGTGTTCCAATAACCAGACTTGGAATAATATATTACAACCTTCAAAATGTCTGAACTCCTGCTTGCACCGATCTAGAGCGCGGTACAGTTCAGCTAGGATCATAGGGATGATGGTGTAGGTTTGCCCCTCGATGCCTTCCATTAAGATTCTTGCAACCATAGCTAAACGAGTGAATCCCTCCCCCTTTCATTGGAAATATCAACAAACCCAAGAAGCAAATGATGAATACATAGACTTGGCGGTGCGTCCAACCTAGGGAGGTAATGGCAAGTTCCTCATGATGAAGACGGTGCGACTTACTATGCCCATAACGCTCATAAATAAACCCAAAAGGGATGTAGGATTTCTTTAAGCAAAGCAATTCTTCATTTTTCTTAAAGCCCAACATCTTTAGAAAATCGCGAGGGGTGCGATTCTCTGGTACTAATAACCCCGGACTATCCCATGGCAGCTTAGCAAAACCTCCTATTTCTTCTAAGAGAGGAGTCATTTCTATGTCACCAAATCGGAAGACCGTTTTTTTCTCATCCCATAACATGGTAGCAACCTCAATCAAAGCTCTATTTGGTTGGATATTAAGAAAAGACGGCAAGTCACCAAGCACTCTTCTCACATGATTCTTGTCGCAAGGCGCAAGGTCTTTCCACCAGTCAAGTAGGAGAGGTGGGATGTTTTGGACCATGCCGAACCTGGGGACTTCTTGTCAAGACCCAAAATTCAACTAGTCGTGATGGTACCTAACCCAACCCGCTAGGTAAGCCAATTAATAATTATCCAATTCCAATAACAATTAATAAAGCGATTAAGTAAAGAAATGATCTGAATCTTATACATTTCCCAAGGACTGGTAGTACAAATCATGAGCTTCTAATAATAGAGTTTACAAAGCGGAAATGAAATAAATACATCGTCTGTTTGAAAAGTACATAAACAAAGTTTTATAGATCTAAGGCTACAACGAACAAGAGGCAGCTACAACCGGGGCGCAAGTACATCTTCAAATCTAGCTCCCATCGAACATAGAAACATCAACAGCCAACATCTGCACGCAAGGTGCAGAAGTGTAGTATGAGACAACCGATCACATGTACTCAATAAGTAACAAACCTAGCCTTAGATTGAAAGTAGTGACGAGCTAACAGAAAGGTCGGGTCCAACACCAATATTCCATAACAGTTCATAACAGCATAGTACACGTAACAAAAGAGTATCTCAGAAATAAAAGGCTCAGTCCGTTCATAGTTCCAGAAAAAAATAGGCATTTCTTTTCAAGTATCTCAGTGAAAATCCAAATCTTTTACCGAAAAAGCCAAAATACGAGTAAGTTTGAAAACTGTGATTTTTCCCAAAAAAGTCCTTTCAACAAATAGCAAGATGTTTCCTTTTCAGATAGCATAAGGAAAGTACTTATCTATGCCTACATGTCAAGATACAGGTAAAATCATAAACGTTTCCCAAAATTGGGCAGCAGAAGGAAATGCACCACTATGCATGTATCTCAAGTACGCATGTCAAATGCAATGCATCTCGATGATAAGCTCATGTACTCACACTCTCATAGTACTCAGTCTCATTGTCTCGCATTCTCTCTCACTATGCTTAGCACACTCAATCACTCAACGTTGTACAATATCCGCTGCGGGGTGCAGCCCGATCCATATATATAGTCGACTGCGCTCACTGGGGGTCTGCAGAGTCTAGAGGGGCTCCTTCAGCCCAAGTGCTATATCTCCGCGGCGTGTAGCCCGATCCCATAATATATAAATAGCCATAAGGCTCATTGCGGCGTGCAACCCGATCCATATACATATACAGCCCTAAGGCTCGTTGCGGCGTGCAACCCGATCCCATAAATGTAATCAATATATCATGTTGCGGCATGCAGCCTGATCCCAAAATATCATTCTCACTCAGGCCCTCGGCCTCACTCAGTCATCAATCTCCCAGTCTCACTCACGGGCTCACAATGTCATGAAATTAGCCCGACAACAACGATATGATGTATCAATAAATAATAACTGAGACTGAGATATGGCATGAATGCATGGATATGACTGAGTATGAAATATTAATGAAATCGGTGAGATGACAGTAACAAACGACCACTATGGGTCCAAACAGTATAGGCATAATGCCTAAACATGATATCTAGCATGATTGACAGTTTAACTACTTTATCACATGGTGAAAACACTAATATCAATAAAGTAGGACCACTATACAGTACCATGGAAACAACAGAGTCTCAATTTACATGGTGCACACCCACAAGCCCGTCACCTAGCATGTGCGTCACCTCAATACAAATTACATAACACGTATTTCGAGGTTTCATACCCTCAACTCCAAGATTAAAAGAGTTACTTACCTCGAACAAGCCAATACTAATGCTGAGCAAGCCAAGCGATGCTCCAAAATGCCATCCCGCGCGTTCTAACCTCTGAACAACTCGAAACTAACCAAAAATAACTCAAATACATCAAACAATGCTAAAGGAACCAATCCCGATCGAAAAAGATCAAATCTTGAATCAAAAGCCCAAAATTGGCCAAAAGTCTAACCCGAGCCCGCACCTCGAAACCCAAAAAAGTTTACAAAATTCAACAACCCATTCAATTACGAGTTCAACCATACTAGTTTCATTCAAATCCGACCCCAATTCAATGTTCAAAACTCAAACATTCATATTATGAAACTTTAGGCCAAAACCCCTAATTTTCCTCTTTAAATTCAACAACCAATTGCTAAAAACAAAGATGGATTCATGAAATGTAATCAAAACTAACTAGAGAACACTTACCCCAATCCTTATGATGAAATTTGCTCCAACAATCGCTCCATTCCGAAGTCCATAGCTCAATATGTGATAAAAATGACCAACCCTCAAACTTATAACATTCTGCCCGGCGATTCCGCATTTGCGGACAGATCATCGCATCTGCGACCACGCTTCTGCGGTAAAAACTTTTCTTCTATGAAAATAGCCTTGCCCAGCAACACCCGCACCTGCGGATATCAAATTCCGCTTCTGCGAAGATTTTCGCACCTGTGCTTCCAATCCCGCATCTACGCAAACACAGGTGTGTTACAAAAATCCGCTTCTGAGGTCTTGCTCACCCAGCCTCTTCTCGCTTCTGTGACTCCACTAAAGCTTCTGCGACCATCGCATCTGCGCAATACCAGTCGCAGGTGCAGAACACCAGAACCAGCAGCGTAGCAAAAATCCAAAATGCAATGAAATGATCCGAACCTCGTCCAAAACTCACCCGAGCCACTCGGGATCCCGTCCGAATATATCAACAAGTCCAATAACTTAACACGGACCTACTCGAGGCCTCAAATCACACATAACAATATCAAAACGGCGAATCACACCTCAACTTGAAATTAATGAACTTTGAAACTTCAAACTTCCACAACCGATGTCAAAACCTATCAAATCCTGTACGATTGACCTCAGATTTTTCACACAAGTCACATTCGACATTACGGACCTGCTCCAACTTCCAGAATCGGAATCCGACCCCGATATCAAAAAGTCCACTCCCGGTCAAACTTTCCAAAATTTCCACGTCCGCCATTTTGAGCCAAATTCAACCACGGACCTCTAAATCATAATCCGGACGCGCTCCTAAGTCCAAAATTACCCAACGGAGCTAACAGAACCATCAAAATTCTAATTCGAGGTCAAATGCTAAAAATTCAAACTTGGTCAACTCTTTCAAATTTAAAGCTCCCTAGTTGAGAATCATTCTTCCAAATCAGTCCCGAATAACCTGAAAACCAAAACTGACGATTCACACAAATCACAATACATCATACGGAGCTACTCACTCCCGTAAACTACCAAGCGAAGTGCAAATGCTCAAAACGACCGGTTGGGTCGTTACATTCTCCCCCACTTAAACCTACGTTCATCCTTGAACGAGTCCAGGGTTGTTCTCAAAGCCATCAAACCTCCGTATAACCTTGCCATGCCCATCCCTGAGGGTGATCCCACGTCACTTATCCCATATATGTCCGATAACACAACATAACCGAATTTTCTCAATTCAACCTAGCCCATAAGCTTTAGAATCCAATTTTTCAACATCCGGAATTTCTTATAAGATCTGGATCTCGTAACCTACACATTGTATAAGTCTGAACAAGTTGTACCAAACCACAACCATAACCCAAGCTACAATCATAGGATATACCACCTAACTCAAATACCCATAGCAAAATATCCAATCACAGTAACTGCTCAGAATAACCAAATCCCGGTAATACCCTCATAGCTAACAAAACCTCATTCTAAAACCTTTGTACACTGCCGATGATGAAAGAAACATACGGAAACTCATAACCATTCATCAGATCAACCAGTCATGGAACTCCCTCTCATTCGCCAAGAACTATAACAAATTTCTAAGCCGACATTCGATATTATCCTTCCAACCATGCTGTAATCTATTTCGATAGTATCCATTCTAGGTCCAATGACCTCATCTCATCCAACACGACCACTCTAGTAACATGACACATCAATACAATATAAAGCCATAACCCGTGCAATCCGTGCACCAATAAGCAACATTCCAAATATATTCAATCATGAGAAAAAATGACTCAGGCGAGAGAACTGTCTCGCAAGCTCAACAAGTACCACCACAACACAATGCTAAGAACCTATCACACACCGTAGAACCAAAACACATGAATCTTAGACGAAGGATCATGTCTCAACATAACTCCGCCGCAATGTGCGACCCCATCCAAACACTGGCCCATATGAAACACCTCGAGCCACCATGCTCAAAATCAATAACCACGCACAATTCGACATCAAGTACCCAAAGTACATTACCATAACCATGGAGAAGCTGATGACACAATGCCACACAAAACCCGAAAGAACATAATCAATATGCCCTCAATCATGCAATACCCAACTACGCATGTCGCTCAAATTCCCTTATAATGCCCCAAATAGAACCGCTCTAGGCAGGATTATAGCCAACGAATCAAAACTCCTCGTAGCATAGAAGAGTAACTCACATATCCTTTTAGAACACGAATAATCTCAATAACAACCGAATGGCATATCCCTCAACAATAGCAGTATGGAGCCAACCAATCTAGATCGGTGTAGAATACACATCCTAATTAAGCCTACCAATGGACCCCCAAATCAACTTCGGGCTCCCACACATGGATAAAGGACTCTCTAAAAGCCCATAATGACTGAATCATAACACATACTATCGTCTAGCTAGCTTCGGCCATGACTTCACAGTCCACAACCATGAAAACAACCTGCTCTTGAGAACTCCCAGTCTCCAAATCCATAGAACACACGAATCCCATATCTGATCCCAACTCCACCGCCAGAATGTCTAACATATCTCTCATACACAATCATCCCACGAGGAATACTTCTAAAATTCTTCCGTGCTACATAGCAAAATTTAAATATCAGCAGTCGATCAAGCAGTAGAGTGCCGCTATACCAATGAAGTATCCATAAATCAAAACACATTGCCCCTTCAGAAATGTATACTCTCATCAAGTCATACCGATTAGTAATATCATTTACCTAGTCATCTGAAACCGTACATGTTGCCTACGAATTTATGTCCTTCCCTTCAAAACTGAATTGTGATCTTGCATATGCAAATCTCAATCCCACACAATACATCGCGTATACCATGCCATCCTGTGAAGAGTACAAGAATATCATAATCAGCTCTGAGTCACAAGCAGAATACATACCTGATCAGTCAAAAACCTTCCATTTGATCTCATCCCGGAGAAAACCTCAATACGCAACATATTCCTCACGCTGGTAGGAAATATACTCCTCGAACCGTGGCAAAAACCATTGAGAACTCTTCGAAATCCATTCTCACACAACTAAGCTATCAGAACTGAATCTCTCTAACTCAAACCTGCCACGCAGGTCACCAAGACCCAAGAGCATTGCCACGAAACACCAATGGAGACTAGCCACATCATAAGTACCCAGAGAACCGATTATACCCGTTATTGTACTGATCCAACCTACTACCACGCTGTCCTATTTATCCAAGCCCTTTCTAAATTTCCTTTAAATTGATACTTCTCTTTGCTGGAACACCACGATCCTTAGCCAAAATCCACCACACAAGAAACCCTAGTATAAAACCACAACGCCCTAAGGCCCATAAGCCACTGACTTCCCTCTTAAGCACCCTAAAAGCACCGTAACCGAAACATCCACTCCGAAAGACCTTATGTGAATTTAGAATTGCTCTTCTTCCTTTTTTTTATATGAAAATGTAAAATCCATAGTCATATAGAATTACTACAAGTCTCGACATCATCCAATGTAACTCTCAGTTTCTAGCTATATACACATCTTGAAAATTTCCAATCACTATATATAAATCTTGAATCCATTAGAACCATTCTGGAGAGTCATCCACTTTGCTCAAATCTAAATTGCACCGCCCCAAATGGGCTGAAAGACACGTGCCCTACTAGCACAACAACACCCTAAGAGTAACCCTGCCTTAATGCCACCGACCAAATTCATACTCTATGTACACTATATCCTTAGCGAATAACCACTCAATTATTTTATGATCCCCATAATTTTCATATACTCCTAAAGTGATATAATACGTATCCAGAAATTTCCTTAATCGAGTCATTCTAGACTCAATGCAAGTCATAACTAATCCACAAGTATGTCTCATACCAAATTAAAATTTAACACAACCATGAAATCAAATTGTCAATAGCAGGCTCCCCCACTTGGCTCAAAGCCATAAATCAAAACACTCCATAAATCACAATACCCATACTTTATTACTGCCATAATATTGCAGTATAAACAACAAAAAAATTTCTCAATCTCATACAATGCCAACCATAAAAATACCTCAATCGTCCGCTAAGCTCGCATTCATTCCCTTAACACTCCAGTCAACTTCCACTACCAGATTTAAATTCAAATCCCAACACATACGCCTGTCAGCAGAAAAGAAACTCTTCATTCACATTATAAGGAACACACCTACATAGATTACTTCGCAGGAGATAATCTACCCACTTAACCTTAAATTAGTATCTTGTTATACCCTTTCGCAGTTACAATTACTATGAAATTAATTAATCTTTCTGAGTCCAAACTCATTAACCAGACACAAGAATTTAATTTGTCCCAAAAATTTAACAACGTGAAAGATCCTTCAAAACAATAATACTCGAGACTGTACGTCACATCAAAATGAAAATCAAGCACCCAATGGCCTTTCCTCTACATTTCAAAGAAATCCTTCTCGTCACATTCAAACCAGCTGAACACATTTCGCAGTCACATCATACTCACCACATAGTCATTCCACCGTTCATCGAGACACAAATTCCACTCGTAGGAATATTACCGGACATATGAGTCCAATTATACAAGTTACCACTGAAGCTACCGAGCTCAAGCTACGGTCTAACCATGGCCTTAAGTCCTCCAGACTGGCCCATCACCAAAACACAGAATACATATCTAGAACCTTGTTCATAGAATCATAAGCCGCCGACGCACAACCGATACCGAGCGCTCATAGGCGCATACGAATGCATGGAAGGAATTCAAAGAGTTACGTTTCAAGCTAAATCAATGCCGCACTATAAGTAAAGAAAGATGGGAAGTATATCTGAAATGTCTTGTAGCCTCTCGAAGATAGGTATGGACGTCATCATACCAATCCGCAAGACTCTACTAGACACTTGTTTATGATTTGTAGAACCTATGAACCTAGAGCTCTAATACCGCCTTGTCACTACCGAAAATCCAATAAGTCGTGATGGCACCTAACCCAACCCGCTAGGTAAGCCAATTAAAAACTATCCAATTCCAATAACAATTAATAAAGCGATTAAGTAAAGAAATTATATGAATCTTATACATTTTCCAAGGACTGGTAGTACCAATCATGAGCTTCTAAGATTAGAGTTTACAAAGTGGAAATGACATCGTCTGTTTGAAAAGTACATAAACAGAGTTTTATAGATCTACGGCTACCACGAACAAGAGGCAGCTACAACCGGGACGCAACTACAAACAAAGTCTCAATTCACATGGTGCATGCCCACACGCCCATCACCTAGCACGTGAGTCACCTCATTACAACTCACATAACACGTATTTTGGGGTTTCATACCCTCATCTACAAGATTAAAAGAGTTACTTACCTCGAACAAGCCAATATCATTGCCGAGCAAGCCAAACGATGCTCCAAATTGCCATCCCGCGTGTTCTGACCTCTGAACGGCTCGAAACTAACCAAAAACAACTCAAATACATCAAACAATGCTAAAAGAACCAATCCCGATCGAAAAGGATCAAATCTTGAATCAAAAACCCAAAATCGGCCAAAAGCCCAACCCGGGCCCGTACCTCGGAACCCAAAAACGTTTACAAAATTCAACAACTCATTCAAATACAAGTCCAACCATACTAGTTTCACTCAAATCCGACCCCAATTCGATGTTCAAAACTCAAAACTTCATATTATGAAACTTTAGGCCAAAACCCCCAATTTTCCTTTTTAAATTTATCCACCAATTGCTAAGAACGAAGATGGATTCATGAAATGTAATCAAATCTGACTAGAGAACACTTACCCCAATCCTTATGATGAAATTTGCTCCAACAATCTCTCCATTCCGAAGTCCATAGCTCAATATGTGATAAAAATGACCAACCTTCGAACTTATAACATTCTACCTAGTGATTCCGCATTTGCGGACAGATCAACGCATCTGCTACCACCCTTCTGCGGTAAAAACTTTGCTTCTGTGAAAATAGCCTTGCCCAGCAATCCCCGCACCTGCAGATATCAAATACCTCTTATGCGAAGATTTTTGCACCTGCACTTCCAATCCCGTATCTGCGCGCACGCAGGTGCGCTACATAAATCTGCTTCTGCGGTCTTCCTCACCCAGACTCTTCTCGCTTCTGCGACTCCACTAACGCTTCTGCGACCATTGCACCTGCACAATACCAGTCGCAAGTGCGGAACACCAGAACCAGCAGCTTAGAAAAAAGCCAAAATGCGATGAAATGATCCGAACCTCGTCCGAAACTCACCCGAGCCACTCGGGACTCCATCCGAATATATCAACAAGTCCAATAACTTAACATAGACCTACTAGAGTCCTCAAATCAAACATAACAACAACAACAAAATGATGAATCATACCTCAACTCGAAATTAATGAATTTTGAAACTTCAAACTTCCACAACTGATGCCGAAACCTATCAAATCCCATCCGATTGACCTCAAATTTTGCACACAAGTAACATTTGACATTACGGAGCTGCTCCAATTTCCAGAATTGGAATCCGACTCAGATATCAAAAAGTCCACTCTCGGTTAAACTTTCCAACATTTCCAATTTCGCCATTTCGAGCCAAATTCAACCACGGACGTCCAAATCACAATCCTGACGTGCTTCTAAGTCTAAAATCACCCAACGGAGCTAACGGGACCATCAAAATTCAATTTTGAAGTCAAATGCTAAAAAGTCAAATTTGGTCAACTCTTTCAAATTTAAAGCTCCCTAGTTGAGAATCATTCCTCCAAATCAGTCCCGAATAACCTAAAAACCAAAACCAACGATTCACACAAATCACAATACATCATACGAAGCTACTTACACCTGTAAACTACCGAGCGAAGTGCAAATGCTCAAACAACCGGTTGGGTCATTACAGTTCATGTTTCATTTTCTACAAACCAAATAAAGTTAGCCCTTTCCCCTTCCAGATACGACCACTTACATAATAATGATCAACATATTGACACATTTTCTCCAAGTAATGAACATAACATGGTAGTGTCCATTGGGATTGTAGAAATCCCATCGGACTTTGGATAAGGCTTATCTTAGCGGGCTATTACGTTAACAACGTTCTAACTCGTACTAGGTTTAACATGATGCATGTACATTTGATATTGGAGTAAAGTTTCTAGAATGGACTAGACCGGTACTCCCAAGTGGACGACTTGAGAGGAAAAGGCATGGGACCTTCGATTGCACCGTTGATCGACTAGTCTACCGCAAATAAGCCTTTCCGATTTAAAATAAAGTAATTTCAGAAGAGCGCGAACACTCATCAAGCGCCGCTATGTTGATAATTAGCACGAGTGGAGTATGATGTGGAGTATGCTTTATGAAGAAATAACATGTTGTCAAGTATTTGCATGATAAGTATGTAAAAGCAGTAAATACAATAATAAGGTAAACATAGGAAATATAGAAAGGAAAGATAAAAGGAAAGAGTCAGTTTAGTTCATGGAATATATGCAAGAATGTAATAAAGCAGATATGGGAATAGGGATGGGATAGGCATGATATAGCAGTTTTAGACAAGATGGAAAGAGACAAAGAGCGGTCACAACACACAAAGGAGGATAGGGGAAAGGATGTGCGTGTCATAGAAAACAAATAAAGGTAAACGGAGAAGGGAAGTGCATGTCATAAAAAATTTAAACAAATAAAGGTGAATAGGGGAAGGGATATGTATGTAATATCAAATTTAAACAAATAAAAGTGAAGAAGGGATGTGCAAGTAATAAAGAAATTAATCCACGTAAGTCAAGTTTATTATGGTAAGAGCCTAACTGTGTCCCCAGCAGAGTCGCCATGCTGTCGCGCCCCGTTTTTCTCGCGAAAGCGGGCTTCGACGTGTGACAACTCTTTTAAGGAAGAGGTTAAAAGAGAAGAGTCGCCACCTAATGATTTTTATGGTGCATTAGGGCACCTATTGTGCAGATAACTCTGTTTGACTAGTCAACATCACCAAAGATCGGGTAAAGGCTCAAATTACCTCAAAGAGAAGGTGTTATGCACTTTTCGAGGTCCACAACTGTGAGTCCCAGCCAAACTTAAGACTATGTGGATTACAATTAGGCGAGATGATCAAATAAACAAAGAGGATAAAGGTCGAAGAGTTTTATTATAACACAATGAGAGTGGGTACAAATCTTAAGGACTACAAGGATACAAATATAACGGTTTATATTAGATGACTAAGTGTATAAAGAGGAAAGGGGGGTCCTAAGCTTTTTAGCCTAAAGTATCACCCCGTGCAACATAAATAATACTTTGCAACTCCTTTTAGATAGGAGTTGCTCATATTATTCAGCGGGCACAGACTATCATCTCCTGCTACTCGATTACTAATGTTGAAGTTATTTACTTAGAGTTTTCTAATTCAATTCCAGGTCGTGTCCTATGCATGCACTACTCGTCCCATGTCTATGGTCCAGGAGGCATTGGACCTATATTTGGGTAGTTCTAAATTTACTTAGGCTGCTCAAAATAATAAAAATAAGCGACATTCAAAACAAATAGGACTTCATTTAAGGACAGTTAAAGGCTCAAGTTAGCCTCCACACTTAGACAACAAATGCACGCAGACATATTTCTACGTTAGGCACTAGAAAGTTTCAGAATTGAGGCAAATTGCATTCATTAAGCTCTATAGACATGGTTTCTAAACAACTACTCAGTTTAAGAGTATTTGGTACTGTTATGCTGTTTATACAGATTATAAGTTATTAAAACCTATAGATATGGTCTCTAAGTGATTTACGCAATAGGGGGAATGAAAACCATTGGGAATACTCAGAATTACTCGTGTTTGATCTTATTGGCATGCTTTCTAAGCAAGTAGCAGTATTTTATAGCTAGGTTCAAATAGTTGACAGTTGAAGACTGATTCTGTAACACTTCATCCCTATAGGCATGTTTTCTAGGCGAGCGATAGATATAACAGTAGCTGATGAATCAATTAAGAACTTATGTACATGATATCTAGATGAGGACCAGTAGAGCATAAGCTAGTATAATCCTATAGGCATGGTATCTAATGAACATGCTGCCATTATGAAAATTGAAGGATGGTTATTGGCATTTGTTTCCTATAGTCGTGCTGTCTAGTAACACATAACAGTGGACATGGGGATAAATAGAGTATTTAAGCTCATGCTTTGATAGTAAACAAGTTGTGCGAGTGTGTGATTCCCTTAATGGCATGATTTCTATTAGTGTGCAACACATAAGAGTCATAATAACAAATAGAGCACATAAGTCCTATAGGAATGCTTTCTACCCATTGTGCGAGAATTAAAGTACCATGCCCCTTTATTAATCATCTCGTCTGTTCAATTACAAGATTATTACAGACCCATAATTAAATCTGAATAATTACATAAGCATACCACTATAGGCCCAATGACAGGCCTAGTACAGATAACCCAGTATTTTCCAGGTCTTCGACAGCTCAAGTAGCCTCGAATTTCCACTCATAAGATCACTCTAGTAAGTTTGGATCCAACAGCCAAGCCCAGCATCACATAGAACCAAATACCAGGCCCAAATGAAGGACATGGCCACACAAGCAATAGACTATGTGTTGAACAAATTGAATAGAGTAGAAAGTCCACATACTTATTTCCCAGGACTATAAAGCATAAGCAAATTCGTGTGGCATGTTGGCAGGACACACACAAGCAAATTCATGTTTGCATTTTGGACATGATTGACAACAGACTATTACTAAAGAGGTTTTAAACACAGACGTGGTCAAAAGCAACTTAAGACAATTTCAGGCGGGGAATCTAATTATGAAAAGTTGAAGGATCAATAGAGCACAGTCTTAATAGAGTAGTTTTAGCATAAAGAATGACAATATAAGTTCAAACAAGTGAAAGAGCAGTATATTGAACATTAGCAGAGTTGAGGAGGAATATCACTTAGATCAACATGGCAAGCATACATGCTTAGTTTTCAGAACAACAGGATTATAGCAAAGCACAAATAGGCTTAAAAGAGACTCAAAACTAGGAGATTAAGGCATGAAGGTCTAACAAAGTTATAGTCAGAGAATGGCAAGTAAACAAGCAAGTAGGCATGGTTTATAGCAGTCGATAAGAATCTTAATCACAAAGGTTTCTAAGTCCAAAGATCATGGTAGAAAGATATGTCAATCTTAAGATCATAGGATAGACAAACTTTAGAACTTTAGTCAGTCATAATGGCAAAACCAAGTGTATTGGGGTTTAACTAGAAACCGGGCAATACTGAAGAATGAAAGATTGACCAAATACCAAAGTAGCAATATATTAGGTTAAAACATTGAGACAATAATGGACACATAAGGTTCATGTAAGCAGAAGAGCAGTAGAACATGCATGAGGGATTCATTGGAAAGAAATTCAATCAAACAAGTTCTGGGCAGGAGATAACATCCTTAAGAAATGCAAAAACCTAAGGCAAGGCATGAGGAAAGGCTTTTGAAGAGCAACTAGTAATCAGAGTAACATAACAAACTGAGAATAATCATAAGTTATTCATTTGCGCACATATAACAGGCATGAAACCCAGAATTCAAGTAGGTTCAGATAAACAGGGGCAAGGATAATGAAATCAAATACAAACATGAACATGAACAGAGGCAAACAATATCGTATTGATTCACAAAAATCAGAATGTCATGAACACCAAATAAAAGATAATAAATTGCCAGAGTCTTATTACTCACCAATTTGCAGAATTAACGAGCTAATAATGCTGAGATTAAGAACCAACAACTTGCTTATCAGTAACACAGAGAGAACAACAAAAACACCAAATTTTTCAGTGCGTCAGAGTTCCCAAGGGCTTCAAATGAACCCAGGGCAGTGCTCACACTGAGAGAGGTTGAATAATAAAATTCCGGTGGCGTTGGCTTTCAGCCGGCTAAAGTCTCAAATTTTAGAGTAGTGGAATGAGTAGGAGTGAGAGAATAACAGTGATTAAGGTCTGTTTAAGGGGATTTAGGGGAGGGGTTTATATACATGCAATCATAAAGCAACCAGTAAAGGAAAGAAATCGAAATTCAAACCCTAATTAGGGTTCAATGTTTGAAAATTCGTCTACTGGTATGAGAAATCAACTACTCTTCCATGTATATGGACGAGATATTGTCCAGATCTTAGCTATTGAAATTGGACGCGCCCGAATCTGAGAGATGGTACTTGCCAAGTTTAGGCAAGTACTAAGTAACGCCCTAGTCATGCAAGTAACAACAAGATAACGCATAAAAGGTAAATAAATCACAAAAAGAATCCATGATTTGCTCGGATTTGGAGAAGATTGGGGAGGCGGCTAGGGTTTCTGAAGGAGGGAGAAGGAGAGATGAGATAATACAGAGGCGGCGGGGTGGGGGATTTGTCTCTAGGGTTTGGGGTTATGGGGATATAAGGGGAGGTAGGGATTTATTATGGGCCGTTGATCATTTGAGATCAACGGTCGAGATTGAATAGGAAACTGGGCAGGTCAGAAGGTAATAGGTCGTTTGGTTGGGCTGTTGAGGTTATTGGGCCAATTTTGGTCCTAAAATTGGACTTAAAACTAGGCTTCTATTTAAATACACAAACTTTATCCAAGAATAATTTATACAAATACTTAATAAATAAATAAAGATATTATTTATGCACTAAAATAATTAAAAATAATAATTTAGCATTATAAAAATATAAAATACTATTTTGACACAAATAATATAATAAATAGCACTTATATATGAACATAGGCTATTATTGCAAAATTATGTAAATAGCTTAAGAAAACACAAATATGCTTACATAAAATAAAGTAAAATATTTTGAAACATATATGTTGATGCAAATAATAACTTTAGATAATTAAACCATTATAGAATAATTTAAGGGATAATTAATAAATAATCAAGTAATTTAAATGCGAAGAAATCAATTTTGAAGCTCTAAAGATGTGAAAAATTATAGAAAATACTTGTATAATTCTTATAAATTAGGGAATGATGTAAGAATGACATTTTGAAAGTATATATACTATTTTAAAAAAATTTAAGGCAAAATTGGGTATCAACAACCGTATAAAGATCTTTGTAATCTGATTGAATACATTTCCCGAGATTTTGAATTTGCTTCAGGCATTTTAAATTCTTCAGGTATTTTCATATAAATTTCATTATCAAGTGAACCGTACAGATAAGCTGTAACTACATCCATTAGATGTATTTCAAGCTTTTCATGTAGTGCTAAACCTATGAGATATCGAAATGTTATGGCATCCATAACAGGTGAATATGTTTCATCAAAATTGACTCCAGGTCGTTGTGATAATCCTTGTGCGACAAGGCGTGCTTTGTATCTTTCAATTTTATTTTTATCATTCTTTTTTCGCACAAAAACCCATTTATGACTAACTGGTTTTATACCAGCAGGTGTTTGGACTACTTGTCCAAAAACCTCTCATTTAGAAAGTGCGTTCAATTCTGATTGAATTGCCTCTTGCCATTTTGGCCAATCAGATCTTTGTTGACATTCTTCGACAGATCGGGGTTCAAGATCCTCACGATTTTGCATAATGTTAAGTGCAACATTATATGCAAAAATATTATCCACCACTATTTCAGATCGATTTAAATTAATCCCATCACCAGTAGAACTTATTAAAAGTTCCTCACTCACTTGAGTCTCGGATTCATTGATTTCTTCAGGAATCTCAGAACTAATTAGATTTGGGTCTCTTCAGGAGATCCCTTTATAGTATTGTTTCAATCATTTGTCTATTTTCTTTTTCGAGAATTTCGATCCTTAGAACCCAAAGGCCCACCACGCTTCAGGCGTGCTTTAGGTTCACTAGCTCTCATGATAGTAGATGGTCATGCTGGGACATCAATTCGGATAGGCACATTCTCTACAAGGATATGTGACTTAGTTATTCTTTTCAAATCAGTAAATGCGTCTGTCATTTAATTTGCTATATTTTGTAAATGGATGATCTCCAGGACCTCTTGATTACATATAGGGGTACGTGGATCAAAATGAGATAATGATGAAACTTTTCACACAATTTCTCTTTTGACTTCCTTTTACTTTCCCCCTAATTGTGGAAAATTTATTTCATCAAACCGATAATCTGCAAATCGAGCAGTAAATAAATCTCCAGTCAATGGTTCAAGATAGCGAATTGTGATGGAGAATATTTATTATAATGTATCGGTCCGAGACGGATAAGTGATGTTTCAAGCAAGATAGCATGGCTCCAAACAGTAGTGGGCAATTTTGTTTTCATAAGTAGTGGTCTTGTTATCAATTGCAGGCATTTAATAAATGACTCTGTAATGCCATTTTGAGTATGAACATAAGCTACAGGATATTCAGCTTTTATCCCAACTGATATACAATAATCATCAAAAGCTAAATATAAGAATTCTCCAGCATTATCAAGGCGAATAACCTTTATAGGATAATCTGGGAATTATGCCCTTAATCAAATTATTTGGGCTAATAGCTTTGCAAACGCCGGGTTGCGAGATGATAGTAGGCACACATGAGACCATATTGAAGATGCATCTATTAGGACCATAAAATATAAAAACAACCCACTTGGTGGGTGAATAGGTCCACATATATCCCCATGTATACGTTCCAAAAAGGTAGGGGATTCAATGCCAATCTTCATTGGTGATGGTCTAGTGATCATTTTGCTTTGATAATAAGCATCACAAGAAAAATCATTATTTTTAAGATTCTTCAGGTTCTTTAATGGATGCCCGCTTGAATTTTCAGTGACTCGTCTCATCATTATTGATCCAGGATGGCCCAAACGGCCATGCCAAAGCACAAAAATATTTGAATTAGTAAACTTCTGGTTTACGATAGAGTGTGCTTCATCTGTACTAATCTTTGAATAGTATAAGCCAGAAGATAAAGTTGGTAACTTCTCTACAATGCATTTCTAGCCAGAAACATTCTTTTGTAATACAAAGATATTCCACATGCATTTCATCTATCGTCTCAATATGATATACCCATTTCGCCAGAAAACTATAAAACTCAACAAGTTTATTCGAGACTTGGAGGAGAATAAATGCATTGTCTACAATAAGTTTTGTTCCCTTAAACAAAAATATAGTGGCTCTTCCGGAGCCTTCAATCAAACTTATATTACCAGAAATTGTTGAAACATTTGCTTTTTCCTTATGCAAATAAGAAAAGTATTTCCGATCTTTGAATATGGCATGAGTTGTTCCACTATCAATTACACAAATATCTTCATGATTGGTATTTGAACCAAACATAATATGAGGATTATCCATATTCTTCAAAATGACATAAAAAAAAATAAATATGATAGTAAACATCATTATCAAAGCACAACTTTTATTTATATACAATAATTATATAACCATACTATCTACTACAATAAACAAAAATTAAAATATTTATATTTCTACAGATTCATCATTGATCACATGACTTGTTTCTCCTTCCATGAGCGCAAAGT
Source organism: Nicotiana tomentosiformis (assembly GCF_000390325.3). NCBI lineage: Eukaryota > Viridiplantae > Streptophyta > Magnoliopsida > Solanales > Solanaceae > Nicotiana > Nicotiana tomentosiformis. The sequence continues at coordinate 30,631,333 of NC_090815.1, read as the reverse complement.
AATCAGCTACATCCAAATGCATAAAGTCTAAATTATCTTCAGAAATAAAATTTGCTTCAGTATTTTTCTCTGTCTTCTTTAGGGAGGCTTGATAAAGCTCAACTAGGTGCTTTGGCATACGGAAAGTACGTGACCAGTGCCCTTTTCCTCCACATCTATAGCAAGCATTTTCTGCATTTGTTACTTACACCGCTTCATGCTTTTGTTCCTTCCTTTTCCACTGCTGGTGGTGAGGAGGATTCTTTAGTGCATTATTATTACCATGATTAGAGTTTCTTCCCCAACCATGGCCATGACCACGACTGGGGCCACAACCTCTTTCACGCTTAGCTTGGTGAAAGTTTGTCTCATTCACTTCAGGGGATAAGAACCAATAGGTCGGCTTTCATGGGTTTTCATTAATTGCCCATTATGTTGCTCGATTATAAGAAGATGTGAGATAAGTTCAAAATATTTTTTGAATCCAATCTCTCGATATTGTTGTTGCAGGAGCATATTCGAGGAATGAAAAGTGGTGAACATTTTCTCCAACATATCATGATCAGTAATATTATCACCACATAATTTTAATTAGGAATAATTTTGAACATAGCAGAATTATACTCACTGATAGATTTAAAATCTTGTAGCTTTAGATAAGTCCAATAATAATATGTACGTGGAAGAACGAGCATATTCAAGTGATCATATCTATCTTTCAAATTATTTCACAATATGACTGGATCTTTAACAGTGATATATTCCATTTTCAAGCCTTCATCAAGGTGATGGCGTAGGAATATCATTGCTTTGGCATGATATTGGTTTGATGCTTGATTTTTATCCTTGATGGTATCTTCCAGACCCACCGTATCAAGATGAATTTCGGCATCAAGCACCCAAGACATGTAGCTTTTGCCCGATATATCTAGGGCTACAAATTCAAATTTAGAAAGATTTGACATTATTTAGAAAAAGAAAGTTTGTACCTATGATACTTTCAAAGTATTTTATCGAGATGACAGAGCCTCGTGCTGATAACGTGTTATAAAATAAAGACTGTAAAGTAAAGACAAGTATCGAGATAAACTGATATATTATTTAACTTCAAACTTATGTACATAATGAACTGAAATCTCCTCTATTTATAAAAGAAATGAAGCTGCTACTGCAAGTTGTTGTGTAAGTTGCTTGTAAGCTGCTATTGCATGCTGCTGTGTAAACTGCTTGTAAACTGCTACTGCAAGTTGTTGTGTAAGTTGCTTGTAAGCTGCTATTGCATGCTGCTGTGTAAACTGCTTGTAAACTGCTACTGTAAGCTGCTGTGTAAGTTGCTTGTAAGCTGCTATTGTACCGAATATAGATAATCTTCTATGTAATATTTATCCACAACGGAGTACCAAAAGGATAAACTTCTTCAGGTTGCTTATTTTCAATAGTGTACTAAATAGATAAGCATATTTACGGTGGAGTCACATATGAATAAGCTTCTTCAGGAAGCTTATTTATAACGAAGTACTAAATGAACATCCATAATATAATATATTTATAACAATGGCAAGCAATTTCCTAAATTTGCCTTTATTCATATATTTGGTATGAGGCCCCATAATTTTTGAAATATATAATTAAAATATTTTTGCGCGTAACTGATAATTAATGAAACCGCAAGGTGTATATCCATCCACATGAAAGGGTGAAGGTCATTGAAAGGTTATTAGGTTAGAAATTTGCCATTGTTTCTAAAGACTTCTAGTGTGGCCAATATATTAGATAATAAATTATTTACCTTATCTCCCCAATAAATAATATATTAGATAATATTCTCTAGTTATGTATATATGGTAGTTTTTTTTATGGAAAGAAATATGTTTTTATTAGGAGTCCTTAGGGCAATTATATTTTATGGAGAAGTCCCTAGGGCTAAAGTATTTGCCTAAGAGTCCCTAGTATACCGTTAAATATGCATGTGACTTCATCAGTCTGACATTCTATGATAGACACAGTCTAGAAGCTCCTAGGTGTTCTGTCAAGTTTCGTTTTTCCCGAAAAATGATCATATATATTCCTCTACAATCAAATATTGTTTAAAGTTACCCTTTGTTATACTAATGGATCAAAATTGCCCCTACCGTCTTACTATTAAATATAGTTGCCCCCCATTTGACGGAAGGGATACATGGCAGCCTTCTATATATTTTTAATACCCAACCAATTGCCCATACAGGATACCCGATGTTCATAACCCTATGCTTGACCCATCCCAGACTTAATCAATTAAATCCTCATCCATTTCTCTTATATTATCTCCTTCCCAAGAGAAGCTCCTTCCTCCATGACTCTCCATGACTAGGTGCTTCCAAATTTCTTACAAATTGAATTTTTTTGTTTCAGAGTATAGACTAAGAAATTGTTTTAATAATTCCTTATTTATTGCCTTGATTTCCAAATTTTAAAAAAAATCCGAAAAGGAAATTTTGTGGTGTTGGATGCTTGAAAATTCAAAAATTGGCTAGAGTGTTTGGAGATTCTCTTGAGTCAGAATTGTGCTAGCAACTGATTTAAAGAATTTGGTAAAAATAATCAAACTCCAATTGCTGGGTTCTTAAGTTATCCGAGTTGGAACCAAAATTGTTAAAGTGTTGAATTATTCTGTTGAAATAATTATCTGGGTCTATTTTGTTGAGCTAAAATATTAGATTAACCACTTCTTTTTAGCTTGGTTAAAGAATATTTGCAAGTAAAAGAGGTGTGGGGTTTCTTGGTGAATCGGATTTGAGGTTCAAAAAACATATCTTCATTTTCCGAGTCGAAACATTCGAGCAACTAAGCGTGAAAACTTCTGTTAGTGCTTCTATGATTGAAAATTCTAATTTGAAAGATTTGATAGTACTTGCAGTTGGCAGTTGAGCATTAATTTGATTCTAATTTATGGTTGTTGTTGAGAATTGAAGTTGCAAATATCACTTCAAATTTGGACTTCTTTGAACTTAAATTGTCTATTTTGAAATTCTTTTAAACATTATTGCTTGATAATTGAATCGTGGTGTTGTATGTGCTTAAATCAAAGAGATTAACTATTGCTCGTTGGAAGAATTTAGTGCTAAATTTAAGTACCACCATTTTTTAAATTTAATGCTAAATTTAAGTACCACCATTTTTTGGAGGAAGGAGCTTTTCTTGTGAAAGAGATGAAATACGTTTTGGGATGGTTGGGTTTAGGGTTATAGATATCGGGTATTCAGTATGAGCAATTGGTTGGGTTATAAAAAGTATAAAAGGATACCACATGTACCTTCCCTCAAATGAGGGGCAAATATATTTAATAGTATGACGGTAGGGGCAGTTTTGATCGATTAGTATAACTGATGGTAACTTTAAATAATATTTAATATTAGAGGGATATATATATATATATATATATATATATATATATATATATATATATATATATATATATATATATATATATGACCCTTTTCCTTTTTTTTTTGTCCAGGCAACTCCACAACACTTGAACAACCATGGCTAGAGGTACGTTCCTTGTTGGAAAGAGGTGTTCAATTTATGCCACAACCGATGCAACGGTTTAAGCGTTATAGGAAGTGGTCACAATGGCATATATATTTGTAATATTGCAGCAATCGAAATATTTTTGAAGTTTTTACCGGTTTGCATCGAGACCGCGATAATAGTACCCACACCATCAGTGAGAGCGCACGATTATGTTCATGTGGGAAATGGTCGATTTAGCACTTGCCTTGCTCACATGCCATGAAATATTTTCGTTATACTGGTTTGCAGCGATGAGGTATGTTGATAGAGAATATAATGTGTCTGCATACGCAAGCACTTATAGGTTTGGGACGCAGTGGCAATTCAGCTGCTAGTGGCAATTCATCCAATATTGGTAATTTTTAGGCATATTAATAGTTTTTTATAGTAGTATATTTAGTAGGATTAAGTGTCTGTAATGGTGTGTTTGAAATATAAATGAAATAAAATTGTATTTCCAATAGTATTAACTCTAGTTGACATTTGCATTGAAAATTCAATAAAAAACTTAACAAAAACATGAGGAAAAAAAGAAATATTTTCATTAGTCATTATCGTCACTGTCGGGAGCTAATTCATCGTTACTTTCGTCGGTCTCTTTATTGTCATTTTCTTCATCTTCTTCGTCATCGTCTTGTTTGCGTCCGTCTGGACCGAGGGCATCATAATCTAACCTCAATTGACACATATTTCTCGTATTTCTTCGTTATCATTAATAAGACCACTTGCTTGATTCCTACAATAATATGGCACTTCGATGGCCAACGTTTACGGTAGATATTTGGTAGTCCCTCCCACTCCACAACTGTTGGGAATACAGGATAATCAAAATTTTTAATTTATTATCTTGGACAGCTAATTAATTTTTGTTTGTGTAGCTAACGATTAATCTAAGTCTCTGTGGGTTCGGCATCCGACTTTCGAGTCACTTTATTACTTGACGGCCACGTATACTTGCGTGTACTTGAGGAACCAACAAGTTATTGGTGCCGTTGCTGGGGACTTAGTTTTTGATTTTTTATCTAAGTTAATCTTTTAATTGATTTCTGTTCAAGTTTTTAATTTTCCTATTTAGTTATTTTTCTAGATTAGACTTTTATTTTTATCTTTACAGGTTTTGTTTATCTTTCTTTTTGGAAATATTTTTAGTTTTATAACAATTTTATTTTTCTCTTAGTGTGTTCATAGTTCTCTCAACATGATATCTGGGGATGAAATATCCGAAAATAAAGTTATTGGTGAAGACGCTTGGTTGACGGAAGACTTTTACGGCCCGTCTTTTTGGGTTTGTCATGACCTGAAGTCTGGGAGGTCTGAATTTAAATATGGGAGTAAGGGTTAATATTGGGATATATATTCATGATTAAGGAAATATGCGGAATGACGTTATCTTCTATCAAAGTTGGGAAATGATTGGTCTAAGGAGAGAGTTGATCTTGCACAAGAAATTGACAAGTTTGGCTTGGCTTTGCACAAGTTGGATGCAAATTTGAGTGCAAAAGTTGATGCGTTCAACGCCCAACAATTTAATGATGAGTTGTATGAAATTGAAAAAAATCTTCTAGACCAAATTGAGGAGCTAAAACAAGAATACCAAGCATTAGACCATACTTTTATTGACGATGCCCATGTTGAGGAAAGTACGCTAGAGTCATGTGAGGAAGTAGATAATGTTATATTTGAAAACTCTAGTGTGTGTACATATGGGGATATAAATAGTGACGCAATTCTAGATCTGGGGAATACTGGTCCTCATTCCATGCATTTGTTGACACTGTATTTGGATTATGATATGAAAATTGAGTCATTCGAGCCTTTGGAGGAGCCAACGGATGAGGAACAAGGTGCTTATATTTTGGAACTTATTGTGCCAGAGAGAAATAATTATATACCTCATCTGAAGGCCAAGATGTGTAGAATACAAAATTTGTTACTTGACCCGATTACATTTGTCCCACCACCCCGAGAGCATAGCAAAAAGCATGAAGCCAAATTGGAGACTCAATTCACAAGTTCGAGATGGAGACAAAAAGTGGTTCAAGTCGTGCCACGGCGTTAAATCAGGCGCTTGTTGGGAGGCAACCCAGCTTTACTGCTTTCTTTTATTTTAATTTTTATTATATTATTTTTGTAGTGTCTGTTTTTATTTTGTAAGATTATAAGCATAGGAAGCAAAACCATTAGAAGAGTGCAAAAGCGAGTTAGATGGTTGTAAGCATGTAATTTTTGACTCACACATTAGGATTATCTTTAGTAGTCTTAGTATTTTTAGAATATTTATTTGAGTTTATTTCTATAGGATTTCACTCTATTATTAATTTTAATTCTAGTTTTAAAGCATAAAATTAAAAACTATAAAAATAGTTTCATCCTTATAATATTTCTCAGATTTATACATATATTGGTTTAATGTCCTTAGTTTTATTTTTGGAAGTGATATTATTTTAATTTCGCTATGATTTTAACCTACTTCAATTTTTATCTTTAGTATGATATTTGAAAAATACCAAAAACAGTTTTATTTTAGTGTTTAGTTTTATTTTAATAGTTTACTCTACTTACATAGGATTAATTAATATTTTGGTAGTATTTTAATAGTTTAGACTCATTATTTTATCTTACTTTAGGACAAAAGAGGCCCAAAATCGGCCAGCCCGGCCAGCCCAATTCCATTAGCCCACTAGACCTGCTGACCCGCCAACACCCCTTTCAATCCTACCCATTCATTTCTTTTAATCTAATGGCCCTTGTTATTTCCCCACACCTATTTCAAATTCTAATTATAACCTTTTCTAACCCTAAGGACCCTAGGAAGCTGCATACAAACATAGATAGAAGAAGAGTCACGCCTAGTGGGAACAGAGAGAGAGCACGAACAGAAAGGGATAGCTAAGAAGAGATAGAGGGGAAATTGAGAGAAACAGTGAGAACGAGAGGAGGAGTGGAATGGCAAAAACAGAGAGTGAGAAGAGGCAATAATTAACGGGGAGGCAGGAAAACAAATAGGGGAAACTGTAGGGAGGAATCCCTAGCGCCGCAGTCATCTTCTAGATCCCACTTCTAAGAAATTGGCTTTTCCACAATTGTTAACCTTTTCTTCTCCATACTCCATTAAACCTCCCTAACCATGTAAAACCAATTGTCTTATCTCTGAAAAAGGCAGCTACGAAATTCACCTACAAAGCACCCTAAATAGCACGAAGCCGCTCCAAATCGCTAGTCACTGTCACAGAGTCCGTTGGTTTTATTATTTGGGTTTAATTCGAGTTTTTCGATCAGTTTTGAGCTCGTCGAAGGTCGTAGTCTGAGGTTCCGGGCAGGTTCGTGGTTTCGTCGAGGTTGTTGTTGTCTAAGTTTTCCGGTGTTAAGCATTTTCAGATTCAAAATTACTTTGCTTTGAGGTCCGTCACTATCTTACCCTTTATTTATTGATTTTTTCTTATATGATGTTTGGGTGATAGACTTGTGTGAATTTCATGCTTATTTGTGATATCTTGAACTTGTATGATAAAAATTGTGGTTTCCCGCCAACACCCCTTTCAATCCTACCCCTTCATTTCTTTTAATCTGATGGACCTTGTTATTTACCCACACCTATTTAAAATCCTAATTACAACCTTTTCTAACCCTAAGGACCCTAGGCAGCTGCACACAAACATAGATAGAAGGAGAGTCACGCCTAGTGAGAACAGAGAGAAAGCACGGACAAAGAGGGATATCTAAGAAGAGATAGAGGGGAAATTGAGAGAAACAGTGAGAATGAGAGGAGTAGAGGAACGGCAAAAACAGAGAGTGAGAAGAGGCAACAATTAATCGGGGAGGCAGGAAAAAAATAGGAGAACCAGTAGGGAGGAATCCCTAGCGCCGCAGTCATCTTCTCGATCCCACTTCTAAGAAATTGGCTTTTCCACCATTGTTAAACTTTTCTTCTCCATACTCCATTAAACCTCCATAACCATGTAAAACCAATTGTCTTATCTCCGAAAAAGGCAGCTACGAAATTCACCTACAAAGCACCCTAAATAGCACGAAGCCGCTCCAAATCGCCAGTCACTGTCACAGAGTCCGTTGGTTTCATAGTTTTGGTTTAATTCGAGTTTTCCGACGAGTTTCGAGCTCGTCGAAGGTCGTAGTCTGAGGTTCCGGGCAGGTTTGCGGTTTCTTCGAGGTTGTCATTGTCTAAGTTTTCTGGTGTTAAGCATTTTCAGAATCAAAACTGCTTTGCTTTGAGGTCCGTCACTATCTTACCCTTTATTTATTGATTTTGTCTTATATGATGTTTGGGTGATGGACTTGTGTGAATTTCATGCTTATTTTTGATATCTTGAACTTGTATGATAAAAATTGTGGTTTAGTGTAAGTTGTTGCTTTGGTTAATTAGGAAAAGAATTTGGGTTTAAGGTTGATTCTAAACGTAAATGGGTTACTAATCATTAATTTGAATTGGATCTATCTAAACGTAAAGAATTTGGGATTAAGGTTGTACAATAGAAGGTTTTGTGGCATCGCATAGTGTCTTGAGTCACTAACTCTATTTAGTCTTATTCTTCTCATTCAGGTATGGATTCATTTACCAGATCTTGAGCACGACAGACGCCCCAGGACCTTCCCAGCCAGGACCGTTTCCTTCAAGAGATGTTTGAGGGGACTTTTTATTTTTTGAGTTTGTTTTATGTTGTCTTTTACTTTCTAGTCTTGTACAGTAATATTGAGTCTTTTAGGTGGTGTCAGAGTCTGTCATAGTCTAGTTGAGTTCGTCCAATCTTTTGTTATCGTACTTCCTATTTTGTATGTGAAAACCAAAATAATTATAAATGAAAAATCCAAAAAGATTTTTGTTTTTAGTTTATTTTGTCCATTACTTTTCTAGAACTACGCTTGGTCTAATTCATGTGGAACATGATACGTAGGCAACCTACATCGGGTTTGATCGAATCATTTTTAGAATTAAAAAAATGATGATGTTGTGGGATGTAATAAGTTAGAGGAAAGAAAAGAGTGATAATCAGAAAGAAAAGGAGAGGAAAGAAAATGAGCAAACCAAGAAGTATTAAAGATAAAAAATGAAGAGGAAAAGGGGAAAGAAGAGTAAACTTTGGATGATGCCAATATGACCTTCGTACCCTCGAAGTCATTTTAGAATCGATAACTGTGACTAGGTGCATTTCACATAATGTGAGATTATCTTTTGTTAAATGCCCTAATAATAACGTGATGACTTGATTTTGTTCCTCTTTGTTATCTTCATTATAGCACAAAGGTGGTTGGTTTGTGGTTCTTAAACTAATAACTTTTTCCCTACAACATAAAGTCGAAAGGCAATAGCAGACAACAACGAAATTGAGTTGGTTGATACTGGGCCCAAAAGCAATTGGTTGAACAGGATACTGGGTTGGTTGAAGAGTTAAGGATTTTAAGACAATATATGGCAGATATGTACCGGACTTGGATGGCTGGGAAGACACCACCCCCACCACCACCTAGCTTCTTAAATGCTACCCTTACCCAAGCTCTGGTCATAGTGCTAGATGATCCACCATACTCTCCAGATTTTCCCGCTTATCACAGCTTTCCCAACCTCCCTAGTAGCTCCATCGTTCGTCCTCTAGATACCTTTCCCAAAAATAGCCTTCCTGTCATATCTGCTACCTCCACCATCACAACTTCTCAACAACCTCTTTTTAGGTCCAACAGTGAACACTAGTTCAAACCTCATGACACCTAATACTACCTCCCAGAGTTGGCCAACCAGGTCCCGGACTCATATAATCATAGCCCTCGGAATGAGCCTCATGTTGAAAATGAAAAGTTCACAAGGAAAAAAGAGCGAGATGAGATATCCAGAAAGCTGAAAGGTATAGAACACTCCTTAAAGAACATGCAAGGGATGAGAAATCAGATTAATGCGTCCTACAATGACATGTGTATGTTTCCCAATATTCATCTACCCGCGGTGTTTAAAATGCCAAACTTTAACTTGTATGACGAGCTTGGAGATCCAGTAGCCCATCTGAGGGGTTATTGTAATGAAATGAGAAGTGTTGGAGGGAAAGATGATTTATTGATGGCATATTTCAGTGAGAGCTTGAGTGGGGCAGCCTTGGAATGGTATACTCGTCAAGATGTCAGTAAGTGGCATACATGGGATGACATGGCTCAAGATTTTGTTCGACACTTTCAGTACAATATAGACATTATCTTAGACTGTTCCTCCCTATCTAAGATGGAAAAGAAACCTGAGGAAAGTTTTAGGGAGTTTGTGCTCAGATGGAGGGAACAAGCTGCTTGGGTCAGTCCCCCGGTTGATGATGAAGAAATGGTTAAGATTTTCCTACAAGAACAGGTACCCACCTATTTCAGTTATTTGATCACATCTTTAGGTAAGCCTTTCAATGATGTGGTGAAAATGGGGGAGATGGTAGAAGAAGAAATCAAGTCAGGCAAAATCATGAGCTGTCCTACGTTGAGAGACACCACAGAGGTTATTCAGCACGTATCAGTAGGTTTGGGAGGAAGAAAAAGAAACAGAAAAGATGTTGTTGAGCCCCGGCAATGACGAGATCTAGTGGGCCTTCTTCCTCACCACTCTCATCCACAACATCAATCTTATGAATATCCCCGTACTCCAGATAATACTCTCCAATGCTACTTCTCTCCACAAAATCCCCAAAGTCATACCTCACTTTCCCAGTACTCTATCCACAACGCACCGCCATATGCTTCACATCCACCAGACCCGTAATGGCCTACACCACCTCCACAAATGTCTTACCCACCTCTACAAGCATATAAACCACCTACTCGCAAGAGGTTCCTACCAAGGCCGGAGTACAAAATGAAAAGGCAGCAACAAAAGGAAAAGTCTTTCACTTCTATTGGAGAATCATATGCCAGTTTGTTCCAAAGGTTGAGGCATTTGGCCATGTTGAAGCCGATTCAGATAAAAATTTCGAACCCCCTTCCAAAGAATTTTGATTATTCTCAAAGGTGAACATATTTCTCTAATGCCCCGGGGCACAACATAGAAAAGTGTTGGAATTTGAAAAGAGCAGTCCAGAAGATTATTGATTCAGGTGACATTATCGTGCAAAATCCAGAAGCAGCAAATACTAGCCAAAGTCCATTGCCTGGTCATAATGAGACACATATGGTGGGCATAATTTGTGTTGAAAAGGAATATAAGAACTCTTCTGAGTTTCTTGGCGGGCCACTTTTCGCAAAATTTTCACCGCTATCAGTCTCGGTTCCAAAAGTTAATCTTAAGAACGAGGTGGCAAAAGGTACCCACAAGCAATTTGCTGAGGTCAATGTGATGGAGATTTGTGAAGGTCCTAGTAACGTTGATGTGCGACTCAGTGGCTTAGATGTCGAGCTTGAAAATTGGAAAGACACTTCTTTCTTGGTTAGCCATGGAGGAGTCTTGGTAGTTTATTTTGTCATCGTTTCTGTTGTCCGGGTTATTTTAGGGTTGTAATTCGAATATTTTCTTGTCGCTCAAACCCTTCTTCCTCTTATTTTGCCTAGTTTGTTTAGTTGTAGTAACTCATCTAGTGTTATCTAGGATTGTTCTAGGGTTGTAATCCATGTCTATTTTGCTTGTTTTGTTGTTCAAACCCTTTCACCGTCTGTCCTAATGCAATCTCCTGTTTTTTGTTATTTCTAGTCAGTTTTTGTTTAGTTCTCTTTTCCTTTTATAGTTCTCTTCATGGTGACTCTAGTGACAAGACATGCATGCATAATTCTCAGCATGGTCTTGAAAGTTAGTCTAATCATGAAGTAATGAAATAAGGTTTGAAGATGACAGGGATATTTGAGGGAAAATAAGTAAAGATTTGGACATTTTGAGGTCATTTAAAGCCCGAATTGTGTGAAACTGAGGCAGGCAGTTTGTGAAGTTAAGAGGACGACAAGAATTTATTACAAGAGAGTGCGTCTTGGACAATTTAAAGCAAGGAACTTTGCGTTCAAGTGCATCTCAAGTTATAAGATAAAGACAAGGGAGTTTGTCCTAAACTGATGGACGGTATCTAGTGTGAAGAAGCAATCACCCAACAAGAGTTCTGCACTTGACAAGGCACTAAAAAAAAATGGAAGGCATATTAGTGATATCAATGCTGAAGCTGCAAAAGAAATATTGTGCCATGATCTTTCCTTTTTATCCTCAAGTTGCATGTGATGTACTTGGCATTTTTAGAGATTGGGAGGGCCTCTTTCAATTACCCAAATACTTTATACCCTTCGGTACCCTTTTGAGCCAGTGTTTATTTCTTTGACCTCTCCTCTTTTGGAATCAAGTTAGAGTCACTAAAAAAATCCATGACCACATAAGGTTTGTTTTAGAAGTTCATCCCGAAAAAAATAGAGAAAAAAGAGAAGAAAATGAAAGAGATAAAGAAAAACAAAAGTCAAAAAAAAAGAAAAAAGAAGAAAAAGGAAAAAAAAGAAAAAGAAAAATGGAAACAACAAAAAAGTATTCTTTTGAACTACGTTCGACCTGATTCTTGTTACCACAAGATACGTAGGCAGCCTTACGGTTCGGTCGCACCAAATAGAATATTTCATAATCCCACGAAGTCAAGAGGAGGGGCAGTTTTCTTAGAAATTCCATCTCAAAAAGGAAAAAAAATTAAATTCTCTTGTTGTAGAAACTGGGGCAAAGTGTTTAAAATGGATCCCAAAAGTTGTAAATAAAGTAACCCCGTCATTACAATTTTGACTCTCCATGCGGTCCTTTCTTTCTCACCTTGTCCAAAAGCCTTCATTACGATTCAAATAAAAGTCCTTATTAGATTGATTCCTGAAAATGCTAAGTTAAGCATGTTGTGAGCTTATCAAGATTTTTGTAGAAATCAATAACGATTGAAGGGGTAGTCAATTAGCCAAGCTAAGAATTGGAAGAGGCAATGGATGAGAGCAAAGAGGAAAATAAGAGAGACTTGTCGGTGAAAACCTTTCGAGGCACTACAAGTCAAAATGGTGAGATATGTGTGCAACAAAATGTCTTTGATGAAAACATGCAATATCTGCGGCACATTTGGAGGAGCAAAGTAAACCAACTCTTCAACATCATGTAAGAATTTGACGAGTCAACAAGTTTGAAAAGATTGACAAATCAAGTTATTGGTCTAAATGCATGTCACATTCCTTTGCCTTATTCTTCATTTTAGATAAGCTCTCCTTCTCAGTGGAATCTCATCATACGCCACTCTCTTTGATTTTTACTTGTGCATTTGTTCTTCTTCTTTTGCTCAATACAAGCAAGAAGGAATTTTTAAAGTTACCACAAAGAGGTCCCAAATTAGGAAGGCAGATGATCAGTTTTGGCAATCAACGTGAAAGAGACGATCAATTCGGCAATCCTGGTAAAGGGAAATGACTTGTTTGACAATTCAATTGAAAAGAATGAATTAATTTTGAAAATTTGAGTGAAGTGATAGAAATGAACTTGGTCGAATCCCATGGGCGAATAACTTTAGACCTTCTTTGAAACCAATTCAAATCAACCCTGGCAAGCCAAGTCAAACAATAATGCTTAAAATTCAGCTTACAAGTTTGTCACGAGTCAACCAATTTTTTTATTAAAAAAAAAAGAAAAAAAGAGAAAAAGATCACATGGTTGTTTTAATGAAGTATAGGCTATTTGAGAATCTCATTACCCTCAGGTATTTTTTTAGTTGAGAAGATCATTATCTCTTAGGCATTTTTCCTAGTTGAGAAGAACCATACCTCCTAGGCATTCCCCTAGTTGAGAAGAATCATTAGTTTTCTTGAGTTCAGGGGTCCCGCCTGGAGAATAGGGTCAGCTTTTAGTTTTGTTAAGTTGTTAGTCTTAGTTTTCCTTTAGTTCAGGGGTCCCGCCTATAGAATTGGGTCAATTCTAGTTTCCTTAAGTTATTAATCTTTGGCTTCCTTTAGTTCAGGGGTCCCGCCTGTAAAATAGGGTCAGTTTTTAGTTCCCTTAAGTTGTTAGTCTTTAGTTTTACTTGAGTTCAGGGGTCCCGCCTGCAGAACATGGTCAATTTTAGTTTTCTTAAGTTGTTAATCTTTAGGTTTCCTTAAATTCAGGGGTCCCTCCTAGAGAATAGGGTCAGTGTTTAATTTTCTTAAGTTGTTACTCTTTAGCTTTCCTTGAGTTCAGGGGTCGCGCCTGAAGAATAGGGTCAGTTTTTAGTTTCCTTAAGTTATTAATCTTTAGCTTTCATTATGTTCACGGTCCCGCATGGAGAATAGGATCAGTTTTTAGTTTTCTTAAGTTATTAATCTTTAGCTTTCCTTAAGTTCAGGGGTCCCGCCTGGAGAATAGGGTCAGATTTTAATTTTCTTGAGTTGTTAATCGTTAGTTTTCCATAAGTTCAGGAGTATCGCCTGGAGAATAGGGTCAGTTTTAAGTTTCCTTAAGTTGTTAATCTTTAGCTTTTCTTAAGCTCAGGGGTCCCGCCTGGAGAATAGGGTTAGCTTTTAATTTTCTTAAGTTGTTAATCTTAGTGTTCCTTTAGTTCAGGGGTCCCGCCTGTAGAATAGGGTCAATTTTAGTTTCCTTAAGTAATTAATCTTTGGCTTTCTTTAAGTTCAGGGGTCCCGCCTGGAGAATAGGGTCAGTTTTTAGTTTCCTTACATTGTTAGTCTTTAGTTTTTCTTGAATTTAGGAGTCCCGCCTGGAGAATAGGGTCAGTTTTTAGTTTTCTTATGTTGTTAATCATTAGTTTTTCTTGAGTTCAGGGGTCCCGCCTGGAGAATAGGGTCAATGTTTAGTTTAGTCAAGATCATTTTATAGTTTTCCTTAAGCTCAATCTCACATGAGGCGCACATCCTAGTCGAGTCTTTAATTTTACTCTCATCATTCCATCCTTCATCAATAGCATAGGCGATTTCTAGTTCTGCTAACAACTCACAAATCTTCCTAGTGCAAACTGGGACAGAAACTTTTATTTGTTTTGATTGTTTTGATTGGAGACACCCACCTGGAGAACAAGGTCAATATTTCAGAAATCGGTTTTAAGCTCAAATCAGAGAACTACCAGGAACCCGTCTGAAGAACATGGTCAACTTTTAGTTTCTTTCAAGATCAATCAGGAGCCCTCCTGAAGAACATGGTCAACTTCCAGTATTCAAGTTCAAGTTAGAGAACCATCAGGAGCACGCCTGAAGAATAGGGTCAACTTTCAGTTTTCAAGTTCAAGTTTGAGACGCATCAGGAGCCCGCCTGAAGAACAGGGTCAACTTTCTATTTTTAAGTTCAAGTCAGAGGCAGCAGGATCCCGCCTGAAGAATAGGGTTAACCTTCAGTTTTTTCAAGTCAAATCAGAAGTAGCACGAGCCGCCTGAAGAACAAGGTTTACAAGCTCAAGTCTACTCCAAGTTCAAGTTTATTTCAAGTGCAAGAGTCAGGAGCCCGCCTGAAGAACAGGGTCAACTTTCAGTTTTCTTCAAGTTCGAGTCAGCAGGATGCCCACCTGAAGAATAGGGTTGATTGTCAGTTTCATGTTGAATGATCAAGCGGAGATTCAAGACAAGAAGTAGATAGGATCTTGTATTTTTCTTTTATTTTTGCTATAAATTTTTCTTTTATGTTTGATGTAAATGGCAAGGACCACAGACCGGAGCCTCGAACGGTACGTCACTCGACTCTCTCATCCTCTCCACATAGTCCATCACTTCATTCACCTCTGAACTACACGTGGCCTGATCCCTTTATAGCGAAGGATGTGTAGGCAGCTCGGACACAAGGGCTTGGTCACCCTCTTTTATCCGTCTTTACTTTCTTTTGAATAAGTGTCGGGTAAGAAATCAATTACGTCGCTTACTTGATTCTTTGCTCAAAAATACTTCGTATTTTCGAGCAAAGAGGGGCAGCTGTAAGCACGTAATTTTTGACCCGTACATTAGGATTATCTTTAGTAGTCTTAGTATTTTTAGAATATTTATTTGAGTTTATTTTTATAGGATTTCACTCTATTATAAATGTTAATTCTAGTTTTAAAGAATAAAATTGAAAACTACAAAAATAGTTTCATCCTTATAATATTTCTCATATTTATACATATATTTATTTAATGTACTTAGTCTTCTTTTTCGAAGTGATATTATTTTAATTTTTCTATGATTTTAACCTACTTATATTTTTATCTTTAGTATGATATTTGAAAAATACCAAAAACAATTTTATTTTAGTGTTTAGTTTTATTTTAATAGTTTACTCTACTTACAAAGGATTAATTAATATTTTGGTAGTATTTTAATAGTTTAGGCTCATTATTTTATCATGCTTTGGGACAAAAGAGGCCCAAAATTGGCCAGCCCAATTTCATTAGCCCACTAGACCTGCTGACCCGCCCAACACCCCTTTCAATCCTACCCATTCATTTCTTTTAATCTGATGGACCTTGTTATTTACCCACACCTATTTAAAATCCTAATTACAACCTTTTCTAACCCTAAGGACCCTAGGCAGCTGCACACAAACATAGATAGAAGGAGAGTCACGCCTAGTGAGAACAGAGAGAAAGCACGGAAAAGAGGGATATCTTAGAAGAGATAGAGGGGAAATTGAGAGAAACAGTGAGAATGAGAGGAGTAGAGGAATGGCAAAAACAGAGAGTGAGAAGAGGCAACAATTAATCGGGGAGGCAGGAAAAAAACAGGGGAACCAGTAGGGAGGAATCCCTAGCGCCGCAGTCATCTTCTCGATCCCACTTCTAAGAAATTGGCTTTTCCACCATTGTTAAACTTTTCTTCTCCATACTCCATTAAACCTCCATAACCATGTAAAACCAATTGTCTTATCTCCGAAAAAGGCAGCTACGAAATTCACCTACAAAGCACCCTAAATAGCACGAAGCCGCTCCAAATCGCCAGTCACTGTCACAGAGTCCGTTTGGGTTTAATTCGAGTTTTTCGACCAGTTTCGAGCTCGTCGAAGGTCGTAGTCTGAGGTTCCGGGCAGGTTCGCAGTTTCGTCGAGGTTGTTGTCGTCTAAGTTTTCCGGTGTTAAGCATTTTCAGATTCAAAATTACTTTGCTTTGAGGTCCGTCACTATCTTACCCTTTATTTATTGATTTTTTCTTATATGATGTTTGGGTGATAGACTTGTGTGAATTTCATGCTTATTTGTGATATCTTGAACTTGTATGATAAAAATTGTGGTTTATTGTAAGTTGTTGCTTTGGTTAATTAGGAAAAGAATTTGGGTTTAAGGTTGATTCTAAACGTAAATGGGTTACTAATCATTAATTTGAATTGGACAGTTTGGACTGCTATTTGTTGGATTTAAGAGAACAGTTTGTGGAGATGTGCTTTAAAATAAGATTGGACCTAAAAGTTATGGAATGAGGTAAAACATAAATTTTTAGTGTTCTGAATCTCTTGTTTACGTAGATCTATTTACTAATTTATCCGCTAGTAGCATGTTTAGGCCGACAAAGTTTGGCGTAGGCATATTTTAAGATGTTTATGATTTTAGCTTCAGAGGCGAGAGGTTGTCCCTTTAGTATGTTATTTTTATCCAGGAAATGCCCCGAAGGGCTTGTAAATATTTTATCCGGGGTATGCCCCGAAGTGAACGTAAACGGAGGCCGAAGCTACGTCATGGAGGAAACATAGTGTAGGATAGCTTAGAACTTTTGGTATATTTTCTTTTAGTACTTTCTTTTCTTTTTTCTTATTTTTCTTTTATTAGGCGGGGATGACCTCGAGCCTTTTTCGTGTTTCCACCTCAATCTGAGTATTCTTAAAAGCCAATTTGATTATGTACTCAACCGTACTAGTTACGGGACTCAGGGAATGCCTAACACCTTCTCCCCGAGTCAAATGAACCCCCTTACCTGAATCTCTGGTACAAACTCGTATAACAGTCAAATGTGTTTTGAAGAAAAATTATTTTTTTTTTAAATGATGACCTGACACATCAAAACCAAATGTCAGGTGGCGACTCTGAAATTCCTTCGAAATGTAATTTTTTGTCACTTTTCAAATTGAAACCCTTTCTAGCTTCAAAAATCTTTTATTATTTTTAAAGAGTGTTAGAGGTGAAAAAAGGGTGTGACAATGGTGAGAACTAATTGTGGGGTTCTCATACAAAGGACCATGCCTGGGGAAGTCTGAGTACCCTATGAGCAGCCATTGCTTCGACCTTTGGCTTTTCAGGGAGTTTCTTGTCCACCCTCGTTATTGTTTTACTTTATTTGTGTATTGGGGACACTGCACTCCTTTAAGTGTGGGGTTGGAGAATTTCTCTAGATAATTAGTAGTAGTATGTTAGTAAAACTATTAACTTCTTATTTTGATTTTAGCTTCTTATTTTTTATTTTCGTAGTTGTGTAGTATTTTAGTAGCTTAAATAAAGAATAATCGGAAAACAAAGGTTAGAAAAATTGGACTTTTCTCGACGATGGATCTCCTAGACAGATTTCTTGAGGGATTAAAGTCTAAACAAAAATCTAAAAATATGTCTTTTAGTTTCCTTTAGGTAGAAATAATCCCCCGTGATTTTTATTTGTGCCTCGATTTTTTATCGTGGGATGTAGTTTGAACCGGGTAATAGTTTTTTTTTAGTGTAGGACTTAGGAAAAAATGGAGGAAGAAAGATGAGAGTCCTAGGAGCCCTTGACTTGTTTGATAGTAGCATATTTAAGCTTTGGTATGTGTAGTATCTTCCTTATGCTTTGAAATTGATCATAATGCCTTTATAAATTGGATAGCATGTTTTGTGATGCATATGTCTCATTTTCTTGACTTGTGTTCACTTTGTTCTTAATGCTTAATATCTTGTGGCTCTGTGAATACTTGCATTAGTTTGAGAGTCGGAATGAGACCGTCCTTAGTGAGTCATGTGCCATGTGTGAAGTGTGATTTTTGTGTAGTCCATGTCATTGTACTTGTGTCTAGAACTTGCCCGGTATGTGAGTCGAAGCGAAATTTTAGGTGATGCCCAATTTGAAAAATAATTTTAGGCTGTCTTTGTTCTTTTTGAGCTTAATGCAGATCACAAATAAAATTTGTCCCTAGTTAACCCTTTTGAGCCTATAAACATTTATTTGGCACCCACATTACAAGTCTATTCCCGTTTGTTCTTAATTGACATTGTTTTGATCATTTTACCTCTTAAAACACTTTAATTGTGAAATGAGCGCTAAAAGAAGTAAAGAGGGAATTAGGATGGCTTTCGAGCGGAACCAATGAAAGGAAGAAAGATGCACTTGTTTTGTTAAAGAATACACTACTACCGAAAATTGTAAAGAAAAACAAAATCTGAAAAAAAGAGAAGGAAAAATATAGATGAATAAGTTGACAACTTGTTCTTGCTAATAGGAATGAATTAAAGTAGTGCCTAAAGAAAGAGAAAATGTTGTTAGGGATGATTTTAGTTGTGAAATTAAAATTGGGATTGAAGAATTTGCGCTTACAGTTGATTATGTGATGTGTTAAAGTGCATAGGAGGACTAGCCAATATTCTTATATATATATCCTACCCGTCCCTTAGCCCACATTACAACCATAAAAAAAGTCCTAATTGATTTTAGATCGAGAGAGCCTACATTAGTAGTGATTTACATTAAGGGCAAGCATAATTGCATGCATGTGACTTCTTTTGTGAGAGTGAGCTATTTTCTTTGATATATATGAGTCCTTAAAATATATTTGAGAATTTGATTTCAATGTGTGGACTCAACTTACTCTTTTGTTCTTGTTGTGAGTGCACATGGTTTCATGAGGGATAAATAACGTTATTAGACTTCTCTAGGATGTTGGGTGTTCAAGCCATGAGTGCATTGTAACACTGAGTCGGTGTTAGAGGCTAGGATTGTTATAAGCATGTCGTATTTATTGTGAATATTTTTGAAGAATGGCATAAGTTAAGGGAAGTGTAAGTGATTGCATATGCTACAGTTTAATTGTTGCTATGAACCATGGTCATTGGTGTAGTGTGCCTCGATTGTGTAAATATAAAGTACTCAAAGATAATGCAAATTGTTGGTTGACTCGAGGACGAGCAACGTTTAAGTGTGGGATAATGATATTTGATTAGTGCATTGATTACCTTATATTTTGGTGCTTTAATACTAAATTATACTATATTTATGTTTAATTGAGTTTATTTTATGTGTAGGTACTTTGAAGATGAAATTGAGAGTAACTTAAAAGTTTATGTGTATTTTATACACTACCAAAATGGTTCATGATTATTTATTAATTGGAAATATTATAATGACATAATTAGACAATTGTCACACCTCCTTTTTTCCAAGGGGTTAGGAGTTTTTCCAATTAAAGTGACATAAATCGAAATGAGATTATTTAATTAATCTCAGAGTCGCCACTTGGAATACTTAATGGTGTCACAAGTCACCGGTTTATTCTAAATCCCAAATCGAGGAAATTGACTCTTATTTATGGTCTGCGAACACAGAAGACCGAGTAAGGAATTATGTTAACCCGGGAGAAGGTATGAGGCACTCCCGAGTTCTGTGGTTTTAGCACAGTCGCTCAGCTATTAATAATTGGCCTAATTATCTGATTTATTACCTGTTTTAGAACTATTGTGCATTTTTACCTTTGACCGCTTTTAATAATTATTTAACCGCTTTTAGTATTTATGGAAATTATTTGAAGTCGCGATGTCGCGCACTCGTTATTTTTGTACATATTGCAAATCGCATCACGTAAAACGCACCCGCGACTTACAACATGTTTGTTTTATTATTATTAGAAGTTGTGATCGGGTCACATTAAATGCACATCCGAATGGGATTAACGTATTGTGACCATGCCACAGGAACCGTACCAACGGCCACAATAATTTATTAATCGCGCCTAAAGCAAACTACGACGTTCAAATTTGTGATTCTTAGCTAATTTGGGATTGTTGTGAGGGCTCTGACTTACGGACTTGACTTATTTGGGAAGAAAAGCATACTAATTATACGGAGAAAAGACAAACATATGATAAAATTCACAAAGATGACTTCGACTAAAGCGTATAGGCTTCACGTTGTTGCTACTGCATTTGAAAACTTATACACCAAAGCTTAAAAAGCTAATTAAACTATAAGATCCTATAGCAGCCTACTCCTAAAGACCTTAACCAAACAATTAATGAATCATATAAGTGTCATAAGCATGTTAATATCCATCTTCTCGAAGACGTGTTGTAAAACTCACATAGCAGACAAGATATAAACTAATATTGATGCATCTCTAAGGAACGTGATTAGAAAATTCAAACAGAACTCAAAAAGCCAACATTAAGCCCAACATTATCACACAATCAGAAACATATAAAAATGGTAAAGAGAGTTAAGAGTAGAGGAACGGACCTCGATAAGATTTCTTTATATATTCTAATCTCTGACGATTACAACTTAATGAGAATTTCGACGATTGAACTCAAAAGAAATATAAAAAAAATAGCTGCGACCAAAATCGAGCAAGGACCGAGAACCAGTAACAAAACTCGAACGGCTACCAGAACCTCAAAAAATCTCGAACGGGCCACGTGCTTAGAGTAACGCGGGCTCGACCAAACTTGTTAAAGAGCTGAATATTAATGTATGAAAAAATGCTTGACTAAATATCTCTTGAACAAGAATTAGAGGCAAAAGTTTTCTTTCAATGTACAGAGAAGAGATGAGCAGGCAAAGAAATTTCAGGGGGGACAATCATATTAGGCGAAACTCAATAGTAGCAGAAACAAGAAGAGTCGCCGGTTTTGTGAGCTCAAATATGTCATGTTCCATCCATTTTCTCCCAATATTTCCAAGTATATATTTCTTGTTCATCTCATCATTTACTTGAAAATTTGGCTTTATAATGTGAGTCCAAAAGTGTTCTCTTAATTTTTGAGAGAATCAGATCTAAGTTCTTGGAGTGGGCGGCGATTCTTGAGGAGAAGAAGATGAGAAGCCGCTGCTTCTCTTAGCTCTAGGTCGTCCCTTCACTTAGGGATTTAGTAATTTAGGTTAGCTCCCGAGATTGGGGTTTTATGTGGGGTGTATATATGGGGATAAAAATGAAGGAATGTGGATAAAATATTCTTCCAAAAAAACTGAAATGGCCAAAGCGCGAGTCTGCCCATGTGATGCCATGAGAATTTTGGATAAAAAGGAATCGAACTTTGTTATGAAACTTTGTCATTTTGTGCTGAGATGGCATAATCTCATTTGCTCACTTTTTGTTTATGGCTGATTTTCTTTTCTTGATAATAACTAAAAGAAAAACAAAACATATTCCTACTAAACTAAAAATAGCAAGGTAAAATTACTACATACTCAATATCTTATTTATTAAAGCATCTAACTTAGAAATTAAATTAATATAGACGTAAAACATAATAAATTTTTTAAAAACCTTTTTTTTTTCTTTGCAAATGAAGATAAAACCTATACTAAAAATGTGACTCTTTTTTTTTATTATTATTGTTTTCAATTTTCTTAAGTAATATATATAAATGGAGAAATAAGAGTTAAAATATGTAGATTAAACTTAAAATATATTTACATACTAAAAAGTGATGAAAAACTCAAATATAGTCAAAAATTAGGTGCTCACAGCTGCCCCTCTTTGCTTGGAAACATGAAGAGTTTTCAGGAAAAGACAAAGTGAGCCTTGTGACTAATATTTGACCATAACGTTATTCAAAAGAGGAAGAAAATAAA
This sequence comes from Nicotiana tomentosiformis, assembly GCF_000390325.3. Taxonomy (NCBI): domain Eukaryota; kingdom Viridiplantae; phylum Streptophyta; class Magnoliopsida; order Solanales; family Solanaceae; genus Nicotiana; species Nicotiana tomentosiformis. The sequence continues at coordinate 30,609,149 of NC_090815.1, read as the reverse complement.
AGGAAAAGGTGCAACCGAGTCCTTGTTTTGGACAGCCTACATATCCAGGGTTATAAGAAAATCAAGTCGCGTGTAGTTCAAGAGGTGAATGAAGTGATAGAGTGTGTGGAGAGGATGAGAGAGTCGAGTTAGGTATCGTTCCGTCGAGTTTCCGGTCCGCGGTCCTGTTATTACATCAAAATCAAAAATGAAAAAGACTAACTAAGCCTGTCAGCTATGAGTTACAAGATTCTCATCTATAAGTCTTCTGAAACTTGATCTTGAGTCTTGAATGGTTCTTCATGTAGACCTTTGATTCGAACCTTGATGCTTGCTAGCTGCAGGTGCAGATTCATCTTCTTCAGCTTCTTCGGATCAAGACCGGACATGCAGTGCTCGTGACTTTAGCCATGTCTTGAGCAGTTCACATCGTTCATCGGCTTCTGCATCTTGGATTCACTTCTCTTCTTTTCTTTTCTTTTATTCTGGATTGAGACTTCTTCCTTTGGTTATATCGGACTGTCGACTCGCATTCTTGAGGCGAGCTTTTGCTACTTCTAACTTGAATTGAATTCTGAAATGACTTCCCTCGTTCTTCAGGTGGGCGCCTGCAACTGACTTAAAACTAAAATAAATTCCCTCGTTCTCCAGGTGGGCGCCTGATACTGACTTGAAATGAATTCCCTCATTCTCCAGGTGAGCGCCTGCGACTGACTTGAACTTAAAATAAATTCCCCCATTCTCCAGGTGGGCGCCTGTGACTGACTTTAACTTGAAATGAAATCCCTCGTGCTCCAGGTGGGTGCCTACTGCCTTAAAACTTGAAATAAATTCCCTTGTTCTCCAGGTGGGCGCATGTTGACTTAAAACCGAAATAAATTCCCTCGTTCTCCAGGTGGGCGCCTGATTTTGACTTAAAGCTGAAATGAATTCCCTCGTCCTCCAGGTGGGCGCCTGATGACTTAAAACTAAAATGAATTCCCCCGTTCTCCAGGTGGGCGTCTAGTGACTTAAAACTTGAAATAAATTCCCTCGTTCTCCAAGTGGGTGCCTGATTTTAACTTAAAGCTAAAATGAATTCCCTCGTTCTCCAGGTGGGCACCTGATTTTGACTTAAAGCTAAAGTGAATTCCCTCGTTCTCCAAGTGGGCGCATGTTGACTTAAAACCGAAATAAATTCCCTCGTTCTCCAGGTGGGCGCCTAATTTTGACTTAAAGCTGAAATGAATTCCCTCGTTCTCCAGGTGGGCGCCTGATCACTTAAAAATGAATGAATTCCCTCGTTCTCTAGGTGGGCGCCTAATGAGTTAAAACTTGAAATAAATTCCCTCGTTCTCCAGGTGGGTACCTGATTTTGACTTAAAACTGAAATGAATTCCCTCGTTCTCCAGATGGGCGCCTGATGACTTAAAACTTGAAATAAATTCCCTCGTTCTCCAGGTGGGTGCCTGATGACATAAAACTTGAAATAAATTCTCTCGTTCTCCAGGTGGGTGCCTGCTATCACAACAACACAGACAAAACTGAGAAAATTTTCTGTCCCAGTTTGTACCAGGAACATTCATTGATTGTTAGTTGCATTCCATTATCCAGGAGAGTCCTAAAACCTTAAAACTAGATCCCATTATCCAGGAGGGTCCTGAAAACTTGAAATTAAATCCCATTATCCGGGAGGGTCCTGAAAACTTAAAACTGAACTTATCTAGAGCATGCTTTCTCATGGAGGATTCCTGGCAAAGCAAACAAGATTTCTTTCCCCTTCTTAAAACAAAAAAAAAATTTGTCAGTTTGAAAATGTGGCGGTTAGTTTGTGGCATCCTTGCTGAAAGTGTCTGCTTCTGCCACGACCCCGCTTCATTCTGATTAGCTGCTTCGGGCTACAAAGAATTTGTTTGACCTTTTGATCGGACCTCAACCACAAAACCTCTGAAGGGCTTGAATCCCTTACGCTCAACTCGTCGTATGGCACTTTTATTCTGACAATTGTTGAACCTTTACCTTTCCTAAAACTTCACGAATCACATGATCACATGAACTTCAATTACCACCGCATTGCTCATTCTAAATCATGTCACTTGTGATGTGCCTGGCCGAATTTCGCTTGGTGCAAATAAAAAGCTGGTAACGGGCTTTGAAGTCCTTTCTTTCCTTCTTAACAAAGACTAATTTGACAGAGACTTAGAAAAATAGACCCAAAAGAAAAGAAGCGAAGTCACTTCGAGAATTAGGAATAAAAAGGAATAAAAAAAAGACTATTTGAAGAAAAATAAAAAAGAGACTTATCTGAATGAAGCAGCTTGCTCCAATGATCATGACATGCATTTCGGATTGATCAGCTTAATCCATCCAACTAATCACATTTGAGTTCATGCCATGTCTTCATACTTCAAAACCGGGGTTTCCATAATTCAATTTCTCTGTAAAGTCATGAACCTCAAACGGCTTGTAGTGCCCCAAAGGGTTTTCACCAGCAAACCTCTCTCATTTGCTCATCTCCCAACTCATTGTCGCCTTACAGTCCCCGTAAGGGTTTTCACCAATAAGACTCTCTCATTTGAATTTTCTCTCGACTCACCATCGTCTTATGGTGCCCGTGAGGGTTTTCACCAATAAGACTCTCTCATTTGAATTTTCTCTCGACTCACCATCGTCTTATGGTGCCAGTGAGGGTATTCACCAATAAGACTCTCTCATTTGAATTTTCTCTCGACTCACCATTTCCCTATGGTGCTTGTGAGGATTTTCACCAATAAGACTCTCATTTATTCACTTTTCCTTGTGCCCATGAACAAAGGTGCTACCCATAATGTTAATTATACCTCCATCTCACTTGACTTGGCATCCTCAAAGTTGATCAGAAGGTCTTTCTTCGGACTGTAGTGTAGGTTTTGGACAGGGTTAGAAAGAAAGGGTGGCATGCAGGTTCAAAATAATTTAAGATGAAGGGTTTCAAAATTATAACTTTTGGAATCAGATCTTTTTACAAAACTAAAACTTCTGCCCCAGTTTCTTCGAATATAGAGAATTTTGGATTTTTATTTTGATAGGACCGAACCGTGTAAGGCTGCCTACGTATCCTTAAAAGGAATCAGGTCGAATGTAGTTCAAACTAGTAAAAGTTGTTTTGTTTTTGTTACTTTGCTTTTCTTTTTCTTTTCTCCTTTCTTTTCTCTTTTCTTTCTTTTGCTTTTCTCTTTTCCTTCTCTTTTTTTTTCTTTTTTTTCTTTTCTTTTCTTTTATATTTCTAACTCTACTTCTGATTCCAAAAGAGGGGTATGAAAGAAAATAAATAAGGCTCAAAAAAGGGTAACAAATGATAAAATTATTTGGAATAGCAGAATAAAATGCCTTCGTCATTCCAACTTTGAACATGCCTAGTACAAAATGCGATTGAAGATAAGCAAAGAAATCATACATAATATCTCTTGACTGCATCAGAATTAATAGCCATATCGACACATTTACCTTCTATGTCTGTTAAATACAAAGCACCATTGGGAAACACCTTTGTCACAATGAACGGCCCCTTCCAGTTTGGGGCGAACTTGCCTTTAGCTTCAGCCTGATGTGGAAGGATGCGTTTCAACACCAGCTAACCCAATTCAAATTTTTAGGGACGCACCTTCTTGTTGTATGCTCTTGCCATTCTTTTCTGATACAATTGACTGTGACATACTGCTGCCAATTGTTTTTCATCAATTAAACTCAATTGCTCTAGCCGGGTCTTGACCCACTGATCATCATCAATTTCAGCTTCAGCAACAATCCGCAGGGATGAAATCTCAACTTCCGCAGGTATAACTGCCTCGATTCCATATACCAGCAAATAGGAAGTTGCACCTATTGAAGTGCGAACAGTAGTGCGATAACCCAGTAAAGAAAAAGGTAACTTTTCATGCCATTGCCTGGAACCTTGCACCATCGTACGAAGTATCTTCTTTATGTTCTTGTTAGCAGCCTCAATATCTCCGTTTGCCTTAGGACGATACGGAGTGGAGTTTCGATGCATAATCTTGAACTGTTGGCATACCTCTTTCATCAAATGACTGTTGAGGTTAGCAGCATTATTTGTGATAATTACCTTGGGGATTCCGAACCGGCAGACGATGTTTAAATGAACAAAATCTACCACCGCCTTCTTGGTCACGGACTTGAAAGTTACAGCTTTGACCCACTTGGTAAAGTAACCAATGGCCACCAGCATAAACCTATGCCTGTTTGACGCTGCCGGCTCAATTGGTCCAATGACATCCATGCCCCAAACAACAAAGGGCCAAGGTGCAGACATTGTGTGCAACTCAGATGGTGGGGAATGAATCAAATCACTGTGCACCTGGCATTGATGACATTTGCGAACAAAGCTGATGCAATCTCGTTCCATGGTGAGCCAATAATAACTTGCTCGAAGAATCTTCTTTGCCAATACATACCCACTCATATGTGGCCCGCAAACCCTGGAATGCACTTCGGCCATGATAGTCGAGGCTTGTTTAGCATCTATACACCTTAGTAATCCTAGATATGGAGTTCTCTTGTACAATATTCCCCCACTTAAGAAAAATCCACTAGCCAGACGTCGAATGGTTCTCTTTTGATCGCCTATGGCATGTACCAGATATACCCCCGATTTGATGTATTCCTTGACATCATGGAACCAAGGCTCACCATCAGGTTCCTCCTCAACCACATTGCAATAGGCATGCTGATCACAGATTTGGATATGCAGAGGGTCAACATAAGTCTTATCCGGATGGTGTAACATTAACGCCAGAGTAGCCAAGGCGTCGACAATCTCATTATGAATCCTTGGAACATGCCTGAACTCTACCGACATGAATCGTTGACAAAGATCATGCAGACATTGTCGATACGATATGAGCTTCAAATCTCGAGTCTCCCATTCTCCCTGAATCTGGTGTACCAACAAATCTGAATCTCCCAAAACCAATATTTCTTGAACTCTCGTGTCTATAGCTAGCCTCAAACCCAGAATGCATGCCTCGTATTCAGCCATGTTGTTAGTGCAATAAAATCGAAGTTGAGCTGTTACGGGGTAGTGATGCCTTGTTTCAGAAATGAGTACAACCCCTATTCCGACACCTTTCATATTAACAGCTCCATCAAAGAAGAGTTTCCAACCTGGCGTTTCATCATGATCAGCCTCGTCAACATACATCACTTCTTCATCAGGAAAATAAGTCTTCAGTGGCTCATATTCTTCATCCACCAGATTCTCGGCCAAATGATCGGTCAAGGATTGGGCTTTCATCGCGGTCCGAGTCACATAGATGATGTCAAACTCTATGAGTAAAATCTGTCACTTTGCCAATCTTCCTGTGGGCATAGGCTTCTGAAAGATATTCTTTAGAGGATCCATGCGAGAAATGAGGTAAGTAGTGTAGGATGACAGATAATGCTTCAACTTTTGTGCTAACCAAGTCAGGGCGCAACATGTCCTTTCAAGAAGAGTATACTTAACCTCATAAGGAGTGAACTTCTTGCTGAGATAATAAATAGCTTGCTTTTTCTTGCCTGTGATATTGTGTTGACCCAACACACAACCGAAAGAATTATCCAATACCGTCAAATAGAGAATTAAAGGTCTCCCGGATTCTGGCGGGACCAGCACAGGTGGGTTTGACAGGTAACTCTTGATCTTATCAAATTCTTCCTGACACTCATCAGTCCACTTAACCGTAGCATTCTTCTTCAGCAACTTAAAGATGGGCTCACAAGTTGTCGTGAGTTGAGCAATAAACCTGCTGATGTAGTTTAACCTTCTGAGAAGGCTCATCACCTCGGTTTTGTTCTTTGGCGGTGGTAATTCTTGGATGGATTTGATCTTTGATGGGTCCAACTCAATACTGCGTCGACTGACTACGAATCCCAACAGTTTCTCGGACGGGACACCAAATGCACATTTTGCCGGATTGAGCTTGAGGTTGTACCTGCGGAGCCTTTGGAAAAACTTTCTCAAGTCTCCAACATGGTCAGACTGCTTCTTTGACTTTATGATCACATCATCTACATAAACCTCAATTTCCTTGTGTATCATGTCATGAAATATAGTAGTCATTGCCCTCATGTAAGTTGCCCCATCATTCTTCAAACTAAATGGCATTACCCGGTAGCAGTATGTCCCTCATAGTGTGATGAATGCTGTCTTTTCTGCATCTTCCTCATCCATCAGGATCTGGTGATATCCTGCGTAGCAATCCACAAAAGACCCAATCTTATGCTTGGCACAATTGTCGATTAGAATATGGATGTTCGGCAATGGAAAGTTATCTTTTGGACTTGCCTTATTGAGATCACGGTAATTAACACAGACCCTGGTCTTACCATCCTTCTTTGGTACTGGCACGGCATTAGCTAACCAAGTGGGATATCGAGTGACCCGAATGACCTTTGCGTCAAGCTGCTTTGTGATTTCTTCTTTGATCTTCACACTAATGTCAGTCTTGAACTTCCTTAACTTTTGCTTGACTGGAGGAAATACCGGATCAGTTGGTAATTTATGAACTACCAAATCAGTGCTCAAACCCTGCATGTCATCATACGACCATGCAAAAATATCTTTATATTCAAACAGTGCTTTGATTATTTCTTCCTTGATTTGTGGTTCCAGATGCACACTTATCTTGGTTTCCCTGATATTATCTTGATCTCCTAAATTGATTGCTTTAGTTTCATTCAGATTAGGTTTGGGATTTTCTTCAAAGTGATTCAGTTCTCTACTGATTTCCTGAAATGCTGCTTCTCCATCATATTTTGTTTCATCATCACACTCTACTTCTTGGATTGTTATTTCGGAATTAGATTGGCTTTTAAGATTTGGCAAAAAATTCCTCATGCATGTCATGTCATTGAAACCAGCATAAAAAGAACTATACAGAAAAAATAAACAAAACAAAAATGAAACGCTATCAGGAATAATGGAAAACGGGAAATTGTATTTCATTGAAAATAAAAGGATAGAAGGGTTTGTACATCAAAACAAGCAAAAAAAATAAAAACTCTGGATTACAACCCTGGAATAACCCAGATAACAGAAAGGAAAACAAAGCAAACTACCAATACTCCTTCCGGGTGGGGAGAGGAGTAGCTTTCCAATTGCTAAGCTTCACATTTGGCCCAACGAGCTGCACATCGGCATTATTGGAACCTTCCCCGACTTCCACCATATTAACCTCATCAAACAGACTCTGGAACCTCTTGAGCAGCTCTTCATCAAAGTCAACCAAAGATTTTGGGACCTTTGATATTGGGCGTTTTACGACTCCTAGCTTGACAAAAGACTTGGAGATATGTGGAACAGGCTTAGGAAGGTACCATGCCTTTCTTTTCAAATTTTTAGCCTTTTTCATGTCCTTCCCTCTGAGTGTGAATCCCAAACCAAATGTACCGAAATTTTCACGTGGACACACCGGATGTGAAATACGAAATACCCTGCAGATATGAACCCAGGCCTTTTCCCGACAGAAAACCATTCTTCAACATTTCATTTGATACCATGACAGACGCGGAGGGTAGCTTTGGACCTGGAATGCATTCTCCTTCAGGAATCTTCTCGACAGACACTGTTTCGAACGTTTGGTACACCAAGGCCCTTTATTATCTTCAATTTCAATAAACGGAACAATTGTGTCATTGTAAGCAGATAAGTTCTCATCACCGTGCACAACTATTTCCTGCTTGTCCCATTCGAACTTTACCATTTGATACTGGTGGGCTAATCTAGCTCGTTCTTCCGCACCTTTGGCCAACTTTGCTTGAGCATTTAACAAGTCTCTTTCAGCCTTTGTCAAGTCAGCTGCATAGTCATGCACCTTCATCCTTAGGTTGCCGATGAGTTTTTCATCTCTCTTGCTCCTCACAGGCGTTTCAGTGGCCATCCTCATGTCCCGGAGTTAGGCTCGGAGCGCCTCATTTTCCCGAACCAATCTCATCTTTTCTCCTTCATCCTCGGCAGCCTGCAAACTACTATCAAATTTGATTTTTCTGATTTGTTGTTCTAATTTGCTTATGGTGGCCCGGTATTCCTTTTCTTTGGCTAACCAAGCCCACTGCTCCTGCGATGTGTCAACAAATTCTTGGATATGAGGTCTTTTAGTCGGCCGTTCAGATTCACCATTTGTCGCGACTCTCTTTCCATACCATGCAACATAACTAGGTAAGACCTCGCCCCTAGACAAATCACGTACTCGGGTGTTTGCCTCCAAATATTGGCATTCACTCCAAATTTGGCGAACCGCTTCTTCGGGAAATTGGGCATCAGAGCGGATTTCGACCACATAAGTGCTAAGATCATCATCTCTAGGAACTGTCTGGCATCTTCCAAGTTGTCTCAAAACCCGGTATGGAGCATAGGGTTGGATGCTTTGAAGACCCATTAGCAAGAAGTAGGGACCAGTGGCGGGCATATAAACAATCTCATCAACGAGAAGCCAACCCAATGTCCACTCTATCTGATCTACGGTTGTAGATCGAAGGCGGGTAATCCAATCTTTGACCCCTTTCAGAATTTCGAATCCTATCACTCGTGTACCAAACTCTTCAATGCAATTTTTCCCCGTAGACCCATAGTTTATGTATCGAGGACGATGACAAAGGTGCTCGATCATCCACATTTGCAACATCAGGTTGCATCCATCGAAAAACCTGTCTTCAGCCTTACAGAATGTGAGGGCTCGGAATATATCTGATACGATCATGTGTGAAAGGGTACTCTCGGCCTGAGTAGTCAGAACGTGGACAACCCCGGCTACCTGTAAATCAATATGCCCGTCTTCCCTTGGAAATACCAAAAGGCCTAAAAACGCCACCATGAAGGCAAAACATCTATGGATCTCCCATTTTGATCGATTTCCTTTACTGCAGAGTTCATTTTTCGGGTCTTTGAATCCCCTTAAATGTCCGTATCACTGATATAGAAAATGAAAAGTGGAAGTTCCACCTGCTAGACTTCCAATCTTGATTTGTCTGCTTATCTTTAGTAAGTCCAGAAACTTGTGGGGAGTAACAGTCCTTGGAGATACCAGGTACTTGTGTCTCAATACCTCTGTGGTCCCAGTATAACCCTCCATTTCTTCCAAAGTAGGCGTAAACTCAAAATCTGAGAAGTGCAAAACATTATGAGCGGGGTCCCAGAATGTCACTAATGCCTCTATCAGGTCCCTTCTATGTTGAATTTTCAATAGTCTAGTGAGCGCCCCCAGGTATTGGTTAACCATATCTCGTCCTTGTTTTCTCAAATTCTCCCACCACATGTGGAGTGCTAGTGAAATCTGATCCATAACCTTCACAGGTAAGTTCTGAACGGTGCTCATTCTGCACATTTTTAAATTAGGGTGACCAGATTAAAATTTTGTATAAAACTGACCATGAAAAGATTATTTTTTGCAAAATACAACCGAAAACAAATCACGACTACTTTTGCAAATACGACCTTTCAACACTTCGGAGGAGAAGATTTTAGGGTTGTGTTTGCTAAGTGGCCAATTTTTTTTTCTTTTTTCTTTTTTTCTTTTTTTTTTTTAAAATAACATGAGTGGCTATTCTTCCAAAACGACCTTCCGGCGTCCCATCGGGACATTTCTGGCTATTTGGGCAAAAATGGCATCGCCGAACTTTATTTATGATAACATTTCCCGATTTTGATTATTTTTGCAAAAATGGGACTGGACCCGATGAGGGTTGCCTACGTATCCCACACCTGGTGGGAATCAAACCCGCGTAGTTCGGTGAGTTTTGACGCGTGGAAAAATAGGACTTATTTTTTCAAAGATTCATCTTTTTCTTTTCTCTCTTTTTTTTTTAAATTTCGGCAGAGTTTCGGGATATTTTGAACACTAGTATTTTTAGAACCGGATATTTCTCTATCCTACCTCACTTCTTGATTTTGCTTGATTTTTTTTCCCTATTCTAAAAGCCGGTCAACATACAAGCCGAAACCGATAAATGCACAAGTAGCACGTAAAAATGCATCATAATGGTCTTTTAAATTGGGTACACCTATCCTAGACAGACCCAACCCCTGTGTTGAGTCCCCAAAGTCAAATGCACATGATGCAAACAAACGTACCTATTAGGGATCCGGCATGAGGCTGTGTTATTCTAGGCTTAAAACCCTCTATGTAAGGTTCTACACCTGGCTTACCCGTGCGAACAACTCGAGCCGGGGGAGGGGAGGGGGGGGAGAGGGGCAACGTACCGGTAATCAAAAGGCCATCCGGCTTTGTAACTGATCCGATTCTCGTTCTAAATTAGGGTATGACACTAACAGAAAAGAAGTCACGCCAGCATGCACTTCCCAAAAGATTTAGAAGACTCAGAGGGAAGAAGGGTTTCGTAACAGTTTATATACAATTCAAATAATATCAAAGCAGTAAAAAGCGGCATTTAGCACATTAGGCTCCAATACGTAAAAATCATATAATAAATAAAAGCCAAGTATAACAGTTATTCTAAGCTCGAATTCTGAACCCTGAACCAGAGATTCTGGGTTCTTGTCCCCAGCAGAGTCGCCAGAGCTGTCGCACCTCTTTTTTCCCAAGGGGTTTGGAGTTTTTTCAATTAAAGTAACATAAATCGAAATGAGATTATTTAATTAATCTCAGAATCGCCACTTGGAATAATTAATGGCGTCCCAAGTCACCGGTTTATTCTAAATCCCAAATCGAGGAAATTGACTCTTATTTATGGTCTGCAAACACAGAAGACCGAGTAAGGAATTCTGTTAACCCGGGAGAAGGTGTGAGGCACTCCCGAGTTCCGTGGTTTTAGCACAGTCGCTCAACTATTAATAATTGGCCTAATTAGCACAGTCGCTCAACTACGACGTTCAAATTTGTGATTCTTAGCTAATTTGGGATTGTTGTGAGGGCTCTGACTTACGGACTTGACTTATTTGGGAAGAAAAGCATACTAATTATACGGAGAAAAGACAAACATATGATAAAATTCACAAAGATGACTTCGACTAAAGCGAATAGGCTTCACGTTGTTGCTACTGCATTTGAAAACTTATACACCAAAGCTTAAAAAGATAATTAAACTATAAGATCCTATAGCAGCCTACTCCTAAAGACCTTAACCAAACAATTAATGAATCATATAAGTTTCATAAGCATGTTAATATCCATCTTCTCGAAGACGTGTTGTAAAACTCACACATAGCAGACAAGATATAAACTAACATTGATGCATCTCTAAGGAACGTGATTAGAAAATTCAAACAGAACTCAAAAAGCCAACATTAAGCCCAACATTATCACACAATCAGAAACATATAAAAATGGTAAAGAGAGTTAAGAGTAGAGGAACGGACCTCGATAAGATTTCTTTATATATTCTAATCTCCAACGATTATAACTTAATGAGAATTCCGACGATTGAACTCGAAAGGAATATAAAAAAAACAGCAGCGACCAAAATAGAGCAAGGACTGAGAACCAGTAACAAAACTCGAACGGCTACCAGAACCTCAAAAAACCTCGAACTGGCGACGTGCTTAGAGTAACTCGGGCTCGACCAAACTTGTTAAAGAGCTGAATATTAATGTATGAAAAAACGCTTGACTAAATATCTCTTGAACAAGAATTAGAGGCAAAAGTTTTCTTTTAATGTACAGAGAAGATATGAGCAGGCAAAGAAATTTCAGGGGGGGACAATCATATTAGGCCAAACTCAACAGTAGCAGAAACAAGAAGAGTCGCCGGTTTTGTGAGCTCAAATCTGTCATGTTCCATCCATTTTCTCCCATATTTCCAAGTATATATTTCTTGTTCATCTCATCATTTACTTGAAAATTTGGCTTTATAATGTGAGTCCAAAAGTGTTCTCTCAATTTTTGAGAGAATCAGATCTAAGTTCTTGGGGTGGGCGGCAATTCTTGAGGAAAAGAAGATGAGAAGTCGCTGCTTCTCTTGGCTCTAGGTCGTCCCTTCACTTAGGGATTTAGTAATTTAGGTTAGCTCCCGAGATTGGGGTTTTACGTGAGGTGTATGTATGGGGATAAAAATGAAGAAATGTGGATAGAATATTCTTCCAAAAAAATTGAAATGGCCAAAACGCGAGTCTGCCCATGTGATGCCACGAGAATTTTGGATAAAAAGGAATCAAACTTTGTCATTTTGTGCTAAGATGACATAATCTCATTTGCTCACTTTTTGTTTTTGGCTGATTTTCTTTTCTTGATAACTAAAAGAAAAACAAAACATACTCCTACTAAACTAAAAATAGCAAGGTAAAATTACTACATACTCAATATTTTATTTATTAAAGCATCTAACTTAGAAATTAAATTAATATAGACGTAAAACATAATAATTTTTTTAAAAACCTTTTTTTTTTCTTTGCAAATGAAGATAAAACCTATACTAAAAATGTGACTCTTTTTTTAATTTTATTTTATTATTGTTTCAATTTCTTTCAGTAATATATATAAAAGGAGAAATAAGAGTTAAAATATGTAGATTAAACTTAAAATATATTTACATACTAAAAAGTGATAAAAAAATTCAAATATAGTCAAAAATTAGATGATCACAAGAATGATGAAAAAAAAAAGAAACAATTGCAAAGGATTTGAAAAGAAAACAGAAGTTAGGCACAGCAAATCAATTGGAAACAAAGTGAGGCGTCAATTTCAGCCGTCATATGCCAAGCGACGCGAGAGTGCTAGTTCGCGACCAGCCTTGCGAGGCGCAGCCTAACGCGTGAAATGCTCCAGTATTCCGGTTCGAGATTATTTCTTTTTTTTTTTTTTTTTGACTTAGTTATTTTCTTTAGGCTTCTCCTTACACCTATAAATATTTCCTAAACACAATTTTTATATAATTTTTGACTAAGGAGAGAGCACGGAACCGGTCGGAATTTATCAGATTTCATCTTTCTTCCATCAAACTTAATAATCTTTATATTTCTTTTGATGAATTGTTGTTTTGTTAGCATATCTATATGGAGCTAAACTTCGCGTTCTTGGGTTGTGGTTGTCATGAATATTGAAGTTTATTAATTATATTACCGTTAATTCGAGTTATCATCTTTGGTTGTTTCTCTAATTCTAGGCATAATTGCTTAATTGTTTTGCCAGCAGTTGAGTTCTATTTGCTATCTATGCTATGCTTGGGAAAACAGTGTTTCATTAGAGAGAAATTAGAGAGAGCTTATTTCTGAACCCGTGGCACGAGAAAAAATTTCGCGATTAGGATAGGAATATACCTAACAGTCTTGCTTAGTTGAATATCGTATTATATTCATTCATGATAGATTCAAGACCATAGGAATATAGGGTTGATATAGTATGGATAGACGGATACTATTGTGGGAACATGCTATTTATATAAACGATTCGGTTAACTAGCAATCATAGATAATGTGGATTAACATGTGTAATTACGAACTCAATAAGATTGACAAACCGACCACAACCGTGGAATCTATCTCCCTTGGTCACTGTGTTTAAATTTTGCAATAGTAGTTGTAATAGGAAAACCAAACTTTTGATTATCTCGGACAGTTAATTGATTTTAGTTTGCTTAGTTAACGATTAATCTAAATCTCTATAAATTCGATATCCGACTTTCGAATCACTTTATTACTTGACGAAAATGTGTAGTTTGGACATATATCGTCGTGTTCTAAACACCCAAATACCCAACGAAGAAAATCATTATTACCAACCAAAAAGAAAAAGAAAAACACCCAAATAACAAACTAAACGATACACCCGAATCTGGAAAGCATGTCTTTGACAACAATGTCTGTCATATGACGATGAGCTTCATCTGTCAAATGAATACCATCCCAATGCACGTATTGAGCGGGTTAGAACAAGCTCTTACACTAGCTGATCCACACACAGTCCTGAAATTAAAGTTGTATCGTCCTCCAGTTCCACAGCACGCAGTTAACAACGTATTCTGATTAAATCCAAAGGAAGAAGCAGTGCGAAGAAGAGTCAAAAGCGACCCGTAATAATCTCCATAGACAATTCTAACATTTGGAAATTCACGTTGTAGAGATGCCAAACCTCTGTTTAGGTATCTATTATGGTACGAAGCAAAATCATTATAATTTCTCAAGCAACCCAATTGGTCGTAACCATTTGCATTAGAATCAGGAAAAGATGTCAAATACAAAGGAAGACACCCCAGTGGATAAATTCCTGGAACCAAAATACGAGTTGCCCCAAGCTGAATCACATCTTTGATGCTCCTCATAATACCGGAAACAACAAAAGGAACGTACGTACGGACCTCAGGTAATTGCTTGTTTTGGAAAAACCCATTGTAATAATCATTGCCACCCCATTCTCCCATTACTATAAGAGACGAACTCCTAAGAGTTTGTGCACAATTAGAACCACATGTGGATTGTAAATGAGATTTAAACCAACCTAATTGAGCAGCCAACGGCGTGTTCCATGTGGGCAGCCGAATACCTCGAGCTGCCCAGAAAGAGGAATTTAGGGCCGTGGCACCAGCCACAGCGAAGTTAACGCCTTGGCTAAAAGAAGCACCTCTGTCCAAGTAAGCATTAAGGAAGGAGAGTTTGAAAGCAGAGGAAATGTAGTCGATAATAATACGGCCGTTTGAGAAACGGCCGGTAGGTCTTCTAAAGAAGGTTTCACCGTACGGAGCTTGGTTGGCTCGGAATATAATGGAAGCGCCGGGTGTACGGATGACATTTCCGGCATCAGCGAGAGAGTCACCGAGTTGGTAAACTGATCTGCGAAAGTTATCACTAAAAGAAAGAAAGATACTTTGTGTAGAGACAGAGAAGCCATTCTGAAGAATGTTTTGTGCTTGTAATTAACTTAAGTGTTTTCTGCTTGCAAACTGCAAGTGGTAGTGCTAATTTATATACTCCAAAAAGGAACAGAAGTCTCGGAACAACAGGAATATAATGTCTCTTTTGTCACTTAGTTGCTTTTTGAATCTTGTTTTATTTTCAACATTTTTTACCATGTGGAAATAAAGTACGTAAAGTTTAATCACTATTATAACATGTTTGTGGTCAGGGTATCACATTAATATATGTCAAAAATTATAAAATTTCTATTAACTAATTGTATTTTCTTTAAAACTTGCTACTATTATTTTTCCAAGATTAATATATGAAGTGCTCCGTAGAGTTGCTAGATACCAATTTCTCTTCCATGACTATACAATTTGGATGAAAATGTAAGCTTTAGATGCATGTTTGACATTTTTGTAAGTAAATTAAGTACCTAAGTTCTTTCCCCCCGTCTTTTTTCTCTTCTTCTTTTCCTAAAGGTGGATCAAGCAAGTTGGGACTATTATATTGTCTTTTAATTTGTACTGTCCCAATTTATTGGAGGTGTTTGACTGGTACAAAATTTAAATAAAAAATAATTTTTTAAATTTGTGATCTAAAATAATTCACAAATATTTCTGTACGATA
The DNA here is from genome assembly GCF_000390325.3 of Nicotiana tomentosiformis. Lineage (NCBI taxonomy): Eukaryota > Viridiplantae > Streptophyta > Magnoliopsida > Solanales > Solanaceae > Nicotiana > Nicotiana tomentosiformis. The sequence goes on along the minus strand of NC_090815.1, from coordinate 30,593,741 downwards.
AATTATCTTATTAAGAGTCGAATAAGAAACTTAAGGTTAACTTTTTTAAATATAAAAAATATTATTCATTTTTAAACATACTAAAAAAAGTATCATATAAATTAAAACAAATATAATATTAGTTGATACATTGGCAAAGTGAGCTGCTATGATGCCCGCTAACTTTTACTATTAAATATTCATCTTTAGCCGATAATTTCTATATTTAAATGGTTTTAATGAAAATGCAAGAGACCCTATTTCCAATTTAATAGGCCGAATTATTAGGGAGGAAAAGCCACATTGTTAAAAAGTTTGGGCACGATACCATCTTTTTGCTAGCTAACTTTTAATTTAAATAATTGTGCTTGTTTGGCCACAGTTAATATGCTCAAAGCTTGAAATGTTATAAGATAAGAATATCTCATGGTATAAAATTTATTTACACTATTTGTGGATATAAAGCAAACTCATATCTGATTAGTTATTTTTAAATGAGATAAAGGATAAAACAGATAAGAATAGATAAAAGATTAATTGATCTTTATGGAGATTAAAGGCTGGGAAATATTTTTCCGTAGTTTTTTAAAAGTTGAAACTGACCTTTAAAGTTCTTGTTATTAATATTTTGGTTCAAGCAAATAAATCGTACTTATGATTTGATATAAACGTTAGAAAAAGTAAATTTGAAAATTCTCTTTTTGCATATTATACTTTTGTCTTTTTGATTGGGACAGAGAACATTATAGTGCCAATTATTCAAACGTTTTTCCCCGAGAATGCAGCCCATATGAAATTAAAGGTCAGTTGACTGTTTCAGAGATTCGGAAAAGAAAACGAGAAAGGCATTTCACATGCAAAATTTGATTATTATTCCCTTTCAATAATATTTTCATTGGATTTGAAAGTGATGCAGCTGTTTGTCGCCTTTGCATATTTCTATGATTAATATTAGTACTGTCTTTAATTTGCTGGCTCCCACCAGCAAAATCTCTAGAATTATGAATGTGCATAAAATCTAATCACGAGTCTCGACAAACAATAATACATAACTGTTGGCAAAGGCATTGTCTTTATCACTAATTTGTATTAGTATTAATATTAATAAAGCATGCATCGAGAATCAAACGTTTTTTGGTGTTTTAAAAACTGTATACTCGCTCTTATCTTTGTCAACAAGTTGAAAATGTAGCAAAAGAAGATTCGGATGCTAATGTTAAGTATGAAATCACTTTATTAGGAAACGGTTTACCTTTGAACATTAGATTTTAAGTGAAAGAATTTATCTTTTAACGTGAGCTTTTTTTTAATGCAAATTCAAATTTAGTGAGATTCTGATGCAAATATCGAATACAAAAAAGAAAGTTTGTTACCTACTATGTCTACGTACCCTACCTAGTAACTACCGGACTTTAGAAACGTTTTCCTCATATCTGAACTATTCGGATTGTAAATATCAGTGGTACTTTTTCATTTCGGTACAATATATGTATATGGCTGGCCTTCTCAACAAAATTGAGGGACTACTCATGAATCATGATATCGAGTAACAGGAGATTACGGGCGTTTTAAAGAAAAATTTAAAAAATCAAACCAAACTGAAAATTAAATCAAAATAAAAATAAAACCGACATATTCTTTGATACGGTTTTAAATTTACTAATTGTTTTGGTTCACTATTTAGAATCGATCCAACCGACTCTATATGTGTATGTATGTATTTATATAGTATTATTTTATAAAATCTTATGACCATAATTTTTTTTTTATATAGAGATCTTTTAAATACTTTATATAGTGTTAAAGAGAACAAGTTGTATAAATGTAATCATGGTACATGCTTATTTGAGTTTTCTGTTCTTCTCTTTGACTTCATTAAGGAGAGATTTCTATATTGTTTTAATCATTAATGTTAGGAAAGTCTGGAAATATACGGACATAAGGTTGCTATTTGATTTTTGAAACTCAATAATTGTTATGTCTTACAATGAAATTTGTTACATGTAAATGTTTCAATAGATAAAGTTAGCTGAACTTGATAATCAATCTCGGATAGCATATGTATTAAGTTAGCTGAATTTGGTAATCAAAATGCCTTTGAAAGCATTTCCGTGTTTTGTAAGGTTGATGAATAATTTAAGTATTAATATAAGTATCTCTTATTCTGTCAAAAAAAAAAGAGAGATTGAAATCCAAGTAAACTATTAGAGAAAAAGACATAAATCTTAGCAGCCTTACCAACACCAACAATTAAGATGGAGACTATGCAGCTTTAGAAATGTCTTTAGTTCATACATTAGCGGCCTTTTCTTAATATGGTAAAGATCATCAATTGGTAGAGGATGGAAAAGCATGGAAACAAGCAATTTGACGACGTATAGACACTCGGCACCTTGTCTATACGCCGCTACACATGAAATTTATGGAACACATAATTCAAGGATTCTATTCCCTCAAGTCAAGGTTAACCACGATACTTACCTTGCTTCGCAATTCAAGTGATCACTCGACCATGGCCTTTCCTTTCGAATTAGTCTCCAAATCAATCAAACCTAGCAATTTATTGGCCAACAATTCAATTGGAGCTTTAGAAATTATTCACAATTCGAAAGAGACTTAATTTAAGTCATTTTTGAAAAAGTCAACCGAAAGTCAATGTGTGGCCCATTTTTCGGAACCCGACAAAAATTCACGGAATCCGAACACCCGTTTCGATACGAGTTCAATCATACAAAAATTATCGAATTCCGACATCGGATCGCCTTTCAAATCTTCATTTTTCATTTTTTGAAGATTTTACAAAAACCTCATTTTCTTCCATTAAATTCACTAATTAATGATGTAAATAAGTATGGAATCATGAAATATAATCAATTTAGGATAAAGAACACTTACCCAATTCAAACTCGTAAAAAATCCCTTTGAAATCGTCCAAACCCGAGACTTAAAACTCAAAAAATGAGAAAAAATATTGAACTCCCGAATTTGAAGCAATCTGCCCAAGCAAGTCGCATCTCTCAAATGCGACTTGTCTCATTGATTCCAGGCAAAAACTACAATACTAGTTTTCAGTAAATCCATCATAACTTTTTGTACAAATATCCAAATGATGAATGGTTTACCTTTCTGGAAACTAGACTCAAAGAGATACAACTTTTATTTTTTGATTATCTTCAAATTCCTTATAAATTTCTCGCGATGTATACTGCTGTAGCCAAAAATTAGCAGTTAAAAATGGCTTAGAAATGGTCCGAAACGATTCCGAAACTCACCCGAGCCCCTCGGGCCCACGTCCGAACATACCAATAAGTCTCAAAACATATTACGAACCTACTCAAGGTCTCAAATCACATATAACAACGGCAAAACTATAAATCGCGCGTCGATTCGGACTTATGAATTTATGAAATTTTCAATACTATAACTCGCGCCGAAACATTTCAAATCAATTCGGAATGAACTCAAATGTTGCATACAAGTCCAAATGACATAACGAAGCTACTGAAATTTTCAGAACCATAATCCGAACCCGATATCATCAAAGTCAACTCTCGATCAAATTTATAAATATTTCAAAACTTCAACTTTCCATTTTTTTCCCAAAATGCGCTGAATTTTTCTACGGACTTCCAAATTCAAATCCGGACATATGCCTAAGTCCGAAATCACCATACGAAACTATTAAAATCCTCAAAATACCATTCCGGAGTCATTTACATGAAAGTCAAATCTCCGGTCAAACTTTAAAATTCAAGCTTTATAAAATCAAACCTTTTATTTTTTTCAAAAAACTAACGGAAAACGTGCCTACGCACCTCGGAATAACTTTAAATTTTGTACACAAGTCATAAATATTGTTACAAAGCTTATCGAACTCTCGGAATCCAAATCGGGGCCCGATATCAACAAAAATCCCGTTATCGCAAAATTTAGGAATTCTTTAAACCTTTAAATTTCTAGTTTCCGTCAAAATGGTGATAATTCGAGCTAGGGACTTCCAAATTCGATTTCGGGCATACGCCCAAGTCCCAAATAACGATACGAACCCACCGAGACTGTCAGAATATTGATCCGGGTCTATTAGTTTAAAATGTTAACCGAAGTCAACTCAAATGAGTTTTGAAGCACTACTTCACATTTTTATCAATTTTTTTCACATAAAAGTTTTCCGAAAAAATATACTGACTGAGCACGCAGGTTGAGGAATGCTGAATGGTGCTATTCGGGGTCTCGAAACACAGAATTAAATGTTAAATTTAAAGATGATCTAATGGGTTATCATATTCTCCACCTCTAAAACAAACGTTCGTCCTCTAACGGAATTAGAAAAGTATCTGGGCTAGTGAAAAGGTGTGGATATCTACTCTGCATGTCCTACTCGAACTCCCAGGTAGATGCTTCAATCGGCTGATATCTCCATTGTACTCGAACTGATGGATAACTCTTAGACCTCAACTGTCGGACCTGCCGGGCTAGAATAGCTACCGGTTCCTCCTCATAAATCAAATCTTTGTCCAATTGGACTAAGCTAAAATTTAACACATGGGACAGATCACCATGATATTTTCGGAGTATAGACACATGGAACACCGGATGAACGGCTGATAAACTAGGTGGTAGTGCAAGCATGTAGGCTATTTCACCCACCCCTTCAAGAATTTTAAAGGGTCCGATATACCTAGGGCTCAACTTGCCCTTCTTTCCGAACCTCATTACACCCTTCACAGGTGAAACCTGGAGCAATACTCTTTCTCCAACCATGAATGCAATATCATGAACTTTACGGTCGGCATAAATTCTTTGCCTAGATTGAGCTGTGCGAAGTAGATCCTGAATAATCTTGACCTTATCCAAGGCATCCTGTACCAAATCGGTACCCAACAACCGAGCCTCTCCCGGTTTAAACTAACCAACTGGCGAACGACATTGTCTCCTGTATAATGCTTCATATGGAACCATCTGAATGCTCGACTGGTAGCTGTTATTATAGACAAACTCCGCAAGTGGCAAGAATCGATCTTAAGAACCTCCGAAATCCATAATACAAGCGCGAAGCATATCCTCTAATATTTGAATAGCGCGGTCGGATTGTCCGTCCGTCTGAGGATGAAATGTTATAGCCAACTCAACCTGCGTGCCTAATTCACATTATACAACCCTCCATAAGTGCGAGGTGAACTGCGTACCTCGATCAGAAATGATAAACACGGGCACACCGTGAAGGGGGACAATCTCGCAGATGTAAATCTCCGCTAACCGCTCTGAAGAATAGGTAATTACTACTAGAATGAAATGTGCTGACTTGGTCAACCTGTCCATAATGACCCATACTGCGTCGAACTTTCTCTGAGTCTGTGTGAGTCCAACAACAAAAGTCACAATAAGAATGTAGCAATTAAGGCATGAAATCAAGGCATAATAGTAGGCAACAAAACTAAGAGAATCAATTAGTATAACAATTAAGTCATGAAATAAGGCAATTAGTGAAAGACGTAAAAGCACGAAAACAAGGAATTTGACGATGTATAGACACTCGTCATTTCGTCTATACGCCGCTACACATTAAAATAGCTTGATAAACTTGTCCAACCTCAACAAAGCCTTAGAGGACAAAGTGGTACTATTACCGGCATGTGCCGCAACAATTGACTGAACTACCCCAACTGGTGGGGCTGTTGGAGCTTGATACTGGGGAGCTATCTGCTCCGGAGTGGGAGTAGTGGGAGTTTGTGCTCCTCCCCCAGCCTGTGAGACGGCTGGTGCCACTGGAAATATACTGTTTTGGGTCACACTTTCCATAAGGCCCACCAAACGGACTAGAGCGTCCTGCAGCACTGGAGTGGCTATGAATCCATCCGGGACATGAGCTGGTCCAATGGGTACAGTCTGAATTGGAACCTCCTCTTCAAAATCCACCTGAGGTTCCACAACAGGTGCTGTTGTTCGAGTTCTAGAGTGAGCTCTGCCTCTACCTCGGCCTCGGCCTCTGCCCCTAGCCGTAGCTGTCACTGGGGGCTCCGGCTCCTGTTCGGCTGTAGACGCAGTGCGTATTCTCGCCATATGTGTATGTATGTATTTATATAGTATTATTTTATAAAATCTTATGACCATAATTTTTTTTTTATATAGAGATCATTTAAATACTTTATATAGTTTTAAAGAGAACAAGTTGTATAAATGTAATCATGGTACATGCTTATTTGAGTTTTCTGTTCTTCTCTTTGACTTCATTAAGGAGAGATTTCTATATTGTTTTAATCATTAATGTTAGGAAAGTCTGGAAATATACGGACATAAGGTTGCTATTTGATTTTTGAAACTCAATAATTGTTATGTCTTACAATGAAATTTGTTACATGTAAATGTTTCAATAGATAAAGTTAGCTGAACTTGATAATCAATCTCGGATAGCATATGTATTAAGTTAGCTGAATTTGGTAATCAAAATGCCTTTGAAAGCATTTCCGTGTTTTGTAATGTTGATGACAAATTTAAGTATTAATATAAGTATCTCTTATTCTGTCAAAAAAAAGAGAGATTGAAATCCAAGTAAACTATTAGAGAAAAAGACATAAATCTTAGCAGCCTTACCAACACCAACAATTAAGATGGAGACTATGCAGCTTTAGAAATGTCTTTAGTTCATACATTAGCGGCCTTTTCTTATTATGGTAAAGATCATCAATTGGTAGAGGAAATCCATTAATTGTCGGTGTCATTACGTAATGGCAAGAAATTAAATTCCCTAAAATTTCCTTTATTCATATATTTGATGATATAAGGCCCCTCAAATTTATGAAAGTTATAATCAAAATATTTTCAAGTGTAATTGATAATTAATGAAACGTGTATATCCATTAACATGAGAGGGTGAAGGTCATTGGAAGGTTATTTTAACATTTGTTGTACAAGTTGAAAGAGGTCTAGAGTAGTGCAAGTGCATATAATGAAACTGCGCAAGCGAAATCAAGCAAATGTGATAGGATTTGGCGATGCTTCACGTCCCCTAGGGCGTCCGACCCTCAAAGACTATTTTTGCCTCAAATGGAAAAACAGCAAAGTCCCTCCGTAGCGCCAAAAACTGCCCAGGCACACCCGACACGACAAGTATAAGGCGCCATGAGGAAGAAAAGTGCAGGATCAGTTGGATGTGAAGCGTCCACCAACGCTTTTAGTCAAAAACACGTATAGAAACAACGGAAAAGGGCCAAAAATACCCATAAAGTATTGAAAATGGCTCAATTTTGTCCTCCGTCCACCTATTGGGCCATAAATGTTTTTAACGTTAGTTGTTGGGCTCAAACTTACCCCTATATCTAACAAAAGGGCCAACAATACCCCTAACGTATTGAAAATGACTCAGAAATACCTTCTGTTAACCTTTTGGTCCGCAAATGCCCCCTAACGTTTGTTTTTGGGCTCAAACTTACCCCTATATATAACAGAACTAACCTGGTCAATTTTTTGACTTTAACTTCGCCATGTGACATTTTCTTAATCCGTCACGTGTATTATTTGTATTAAATAAACCCACATGTATCTTTTAAAATATCGAACGACCCTGACCCGCTCCTATATATTTGGACGGTCGGCTAAAAATAATTACATTCGCTAGTTAAATATATAAAAAATATATATATTGATTATATATAAAAATATATATATATTATACATTAATATTTTAATATATATTTTACAAGATATTATTTTTAGGAGAAATTATACGATGTAGTTTTTTCTATTAATTATGATCTATAACTCAAATTTATTAAGCAAATCTGACAATGGAACGACAGTTTTTGCTAATATTTTAGCTCTATCGTTATATTTTAAAATACTATTAGTTCCCAGTAAAAAGATCACGTAAAATCCATTAATGTGTTAAACAGTTGGATATATATATATATATATATATATATATATATATATATATATATATATATATATATATATATATATATATATATAATTAAAGGTTTTAAATAATTTTCTTTCCATCTATATATATATAATTAAAGGTTTTAAATAATTTTCTTTCCATCTGTTTCTTTGCTTCTCCTTTAGAATCATATAAATAGAGCATTATCATTTTTATGTTTGCAAATTAAAATTTGTATTTGTTAAACTTGTTAAGATTTGCAAAATTTGAAGAGAAAACTACACTGTATAATTTTCCTAAAAATAATATCATGCAAAATATATAATATATATATATATTTTTATATATAATCAATGTATATTTTTTTTATATTTAACTAGCGAATGTAATTATTTTTAGCCGACCGTCCAAATATATAGGAGCGAGCCAAGGTCGTTGGATATTTTAAAAGATACGGGTGAGTTTATTTAATACAAATGATACACGTGGCGGATTAAAAAAATGCCACATGGCGAAATTAAAGTCAAAATTTGACCAAGTTAGTTCTGTTATATATAGGAGTAAGTTTGAGCCCAAAAACAAATTTTATGGGCATTTGCGGACCAAAAGGTTAATAGAGAGTATTTCTGAGCCATTTTCAATATGTTAGGGGTATTGCTGGCCCTTATGTTAGATATAGGGGTAAGTTTGAGCCCAAAACTAACGTTAAAGATATTTATGGCCCGATAGGTGGAAAAAGGACAAAATTGAGCTATTTTCAATACCATAAGAGCATTTTTGACCCTTTTCCTTAGAAACGATGAAAAGAGAAAAATGTCAATTTTCTTAAACGTAAAAGGGTCAAAATTGACCTATTCAGAATAGACAACTTTTATCCTCCATTAAATTTTGGTATCAAAACTATCCTCGTCGTTAGTTTTTGGATCACAATTACACTTAATATTAAGGGCTGACCAACTGAGCATACACACCTATTTAAATACAACGGAAAAAGGTCAAATATATCCCTTTATTTTCATAAATTATTTAATTATACCCTCTGTTATACTATCCATCTCTCAGAACCCCTACCGTTATACTTCGGGGCTAGATATACCCTTATTTTAGACTAATTGTCACGTGTCACTACGAGATATCCATTTTTTTCTAACCCGGTTCACTTCAAAAAATCCAATGCCCAACCCAAAGTCTAACACTCCAACCCTACAGCTTCTCTCTCTCCTCTTTTCTTCCTCTCTTCTTGAACTCGCCGAAAACCATGAAGAACCTTTAGATTTGTCACCTTGCACTTTCTCTTCCCCTTTCTCTATACGTACAAACACATTTACACACAGATCTGGAGAAATACATACAAGAGACCGGAGATCTGAAAGTTTCGGCTCTAGATTTTACTGGATCTGATCGGAAATACATTTTTCCGGCGAGTCATTGTTATCTTTTCTCATGTTTTTTTTTTTTTATTTATCAAATCTGTCAAGAGGAAAGTTGTTGATGTTTGGGGTTGCAAAGACTGCAGCAAAGTGAAAGCTGGTGGTGCTTACATATTGAACAATGCTAGCGTTGTTACCGTAAGGAGAACTATTCCAAGGCTTAGGGAGCAGACTGAGAGCTTGAGTCATTTAGCTGCTTATTGAAATTTGAATTCGAAACAGTCTCCACTGTTTGATATTAAGAGAGCTTGAATCTTGATTTTGTTGTGTTTGAGCATTTTGGTTTAGCCTAAGCATTGGAACGATATTCTCAATGTGATATGTTCAGGAAAAAAAACGGTTAATAAGGATGAAGTCTCGTTCATATAGTAATGTCCCTAGCTTGTGCCCTATTTGAGACTAAGGCAGGTTTGGATCTTGGCAATATTCAACTGGTTTTATGTCCATGCTTAAGCAATAATTTCTAATTAATAGTAGGACAATAGACTTGCAAAGATTTGTCACCAGAGAGGGACTATAGTAGAATAATGTTGCAGTTTGTATTAACTATTTTAAGCATTGAATTGATGGGTTTCGGAAGAAATCACAGTGAGGCGAGGGAGAAGAGAGGAGGAAAAGAGGAGGGAGAAGCTGTGGCGGGTGGACTTTGGGTTGGGTAGTGGATTTTGGGTTAGGAAAAAAGGGATGGGTCAATTTTATATGTTAGTGACACATGACACTATGTTTAAAATAAGGGTATATCTTGCCATAGTGTAACAGTAAGAAATCTATGAGAAGTAAATAATATAACGGAAGATATAATAATAAAGAGTAAATGTTTTGAGGAAGATCAATCTTTTTTAGGGGCAAATTTGTAAGTTAGATTTTGAAGGATAGAGAAAAATGATACAAACAAACATAGTGCTCGGGAAATAACAACATGAACATCGGATAAGGAAGAGAAATATGAGTCAGTGTCAACCTAAAATACAATTAACAAACAAAAATGCTAGCTACTGATGGGGGAGAAATAGGACGGAGTAAACGTTTTCCCATCCCATGATATTTATATTTTGAAATTTCATATAATTGTTTTTCACACAAGCAATAATAACATGAACAGACTTACAATTTGTGAGCAATTCAGTCTTAACAATCAATATTTTACAATAACTTCAAAGACTAGTTGTTAGTGCGACTTTGTAAATGTTAGCCATGATAAACATACCAAGACCAAATATTGCGTCTAGTTTAATATCATCATCAGAAAGAGTGGATATTCATTATATAATTATAATTGCAAGCATCTCAATATTCCACCTAAACATTCATAGAAAATTTAAAATACTAAAAATAGAGCAAAAGAAGTACAACAAACCCATAAACAATACAGACGTTTGAAGGCTCCATTTCATGTTTTGGGTTTTAGATACGTTAATGACACTTTGCATCTCATATAGAATGCTATCGATCATCCAATTCTTCGTTTTCGTTATTTGATCTTTGTTCTTTGCATACACATTTTTTGCTACTTGCAAATGTTGAAGTAATGTGGATAATAACTTGACGTAGGAATTTGATGGGTTATGGAAGCTAATTAAGAAAATTAAAGAGGAGAAAGAGTGAGAGGCTAATTAAGAGGTAGTATTAAAGAAGTAATTGTTTATATATTAGACAACCGAAAGAATGAAAAAAATGACTATTGAGTTCTTCATAATATTGCATATATAATAATAATAAATTAAATTAATAAATAAATTATTAAGTAGAGGGTAATTTAGTCATTCAGCTTTTGAAGGATATTTTAGTAAAATAACTAAACCTAAAAGTCTTCACAATTATAATATAGTATGATGATATTTCTAGTGGGGCATTAAAGGAGAAGGGATAAATAGACAGATCACGGGTTAAAACACAAGTTATTAGGTAAGTGAGATGGGTTAATGGGGTTGATTATTATTTTTTCAGTTGTATATGCTCACATGGACAACCATTAGTTTTAAGGGGTATTTTTCTAACAACAAGGGTAGTTTTGATATCAAAAGACAAGGGAGGACTAAAATAATCTATTTTCGATAGCTGAAAGATAATTTTGGCCTTTTTCTGTTTCTTAAGACCTGTTTTGGGACTTTCCAGAGAGAGTTCAAGCACCTCTTTGAAAAAATTGTCAAAGTAAGTTCTTTGGGTCAAATCGTGACTAAATATTGTTAGATATCACACCAAAAATATTGAGATTAATACTCTTATGGATTGAATCAATATAAGTTCATTGTAATATTCTTATGTGAAACTGTAAATGCAATGGAATGAAAATCGAACTTTTATTGATAATTGTTTATTGTATTACAACTCATAGGTAATTACAGCGAGAAAATTATTGGGTCTTCAGCTGGAGCTTGAGCTTTAATGGCGTAATTACCCGAGAAGAAAAATTAGAATTGGGTAAGGAAGGGAGATAGAAGAGAAGAAGAGAAGAGAAGAGAAAATGAGAGGAAGGAAAAATAGAGAAAATGAATTACCAGATTGCATAACCATCTCCTTCCCAGCTCTTTGGAATATAAAGCCCAACACTGCAATGACCCACTAACTAACTAAAAGTCCAAATAACTAATAGCCCAATAACCAACTCAGTTGAAGATTTAATCTGGGTCGCCTATTGATTTAGCTAACTTTCAACCTCGGCCATCTATTACAATTAAGCTACTAAAACACGTGGACTCAGGAAGGGTTAATAATTTGCCACATCTCCTTACTCGTTTCCGCCTCTTCCTCGTATTAATCAACTTACTTTTCAAATTCAAACCATAATTTCCAATTTAGAGATTCCCCTTTTCCGACATAATAATACCCCCTGTTCAAATCGACATTGTCTTCAAGGCCGGAGTGGAGCTATAAATTCAGGAAACAGGCCTTTGATATATCCCTAGTCCTCCCACATTGCTTCATCGACTCCAAGTTTCGACCACTAAATAAGAACCTTGACCGCTGCTGCATTATTCACCTTGACTGTGCATCGCTAGAGAATAGCTACTGCTTGGACCATCAATCGACCATCTTGACCACAAATTGAAGGTTTTAGCCGAGCCACCACACCTGGACCGACGCGCTTATTTAATTGTGACACATGGAAAACCAGATGGATTTGAGAACCTGCTGGTAGAGCTAACCGGTAAGCCACTGAACCTATCTTTTTTGTGATTTTATAGGGCCTGCAGTATTTGACACCGAGCTTTAAATTTTTTCTTATTTCTACTAAAGCTTGCCTGTAAGGTTGTAGATTTAAGTAAACGAAGTCTCCTTCATTCAGAACCTTGTCTATCCTGTTTTTGTTTGCAAAATATTTCATTCTAACTTGTGCCACCTGCAAATTCTCTCTTAAATATTGTAGCATGATTTGTCTATGAGCTAGGTTATCCCCCACAGTAGTATGAGTAGAATGAGGTAGAGACCCCATAGGAATTCGGGGAGGTGGGTATCCATAAATAACTTAAAATGGGACTGCCTTTAGGGCTATGTGGTAATTTGTGTTGTACCACCACTCTGCTAGTGGAAGCCACTTGAGCCAGTGTTTAGGATTAGAAAAGATCATGGCTCATAGGTATAACTTTAGGCATCTATTGAGTCTCTCAGTCTTGCCATCTGACTGAGGATGTAGGAGGTGGATATGTTAAGCTTAGTGCCCAAGGATTTGAACATTTGTTGCCAAAATTGGCTGGTGAATAGGGGATCCTTGTCTATTACTATGGACTTGGGAAGCCCATGTAACTTATATATCTCCTTTAGGAATACATCTGCAGCTTCTTTAGCTATGTAGAGGTGTTTAAGAGAAATAAAATGCCCATACTTAGTTAATATGTCCATTACCACTAAGATGGAATTCTTATGCCTTGAGTGAGGCAAGCGTTCAATGAAATCCATGGCTATATCTTGCCAGGGACCTTCAGGGATGGGCAAGGGCTGTAGCAGGCCTGGGTAATGCACATTTTCAGTCTTCACTCTCTGAAACACATCATATTGAGCTACCCATTTATGTATATACTCTTTCATTTTGGGCCAATAGAAAACCATTTGAATTCTTCTGTAAGTTCCTTGCTGCCCAGAATTGCCTCCTAGAGGTGATTGATGAAAGACCTCTAAGATTTTTCTTCTAAGGTTGGCATTTCTTCCAACCCAAATCTTCTGTTTATACCCGATGATACCTTGTTGTAGGGTGAAATCTGGCCTGTTATCAGGGACGGCGATCATCTTAGTTAACAATTGTAGAGCCATGGGATCATGATCATAGCTAGCTATGCGCAATATCCTTCATCCAGGTTGGGATGGTAGTAGTAATTACACATAAAGAAGGCCTTTCCTCCCCCTTTCTAGATAGTGCATCTACAACCCTATTTTTTGTTCCTGTTTTATACTATACCTCATAGTCTAAGACAAGAAGCTTAGCCAGACCCTTCTCTTGTAAAGCAGTGGTCACTCTCTATTACAACAAATATTTCAAGCTTTGGTAGTCTGTCCTTATTATAAAATATCCTCCTTATATCAAGTGTCTCCATTTGTCTATAACTAATAGGACATCCATATATTCTTTTTCATGAGTAGATAGGCCCAGATGCCTAAGGCCTAGAGCTTTACTGGAGAATGCAAGAGGTTTGCCTTCTTGCATCAACACAACCCCCATTCATGTAGAGCATGCATCAGTTTTCACTATAAAAGTTTTAGCAAAATTTTCAAGGGCTAGTACAAGGGCAGTAGACATGGCTTGATTCAATGTTAGGAAGGTATTTTTAGTCTCTACAGACCATTGGAATGCATTTTTTTCAGCAAATTAGTTAAGGGTCTTCTGATGATGCCATAAGACTATATAAATCATATATAGTAGCTTGTATGACCTAGGAAACCCCTTAGAGCCTTAATGGACTTAGGAACAGGACAACTAGTCATTGCTTCTACCTTAGAGGGGTTTGTAGCTACTCCTTCTCTAGTGATAATATGCCTTAAATATTCTACCTTTGATTGTCCAAAGGAACACTTAGAAAGTTTGGCAAAGAGCTATTCCTTCCTTAATATTTTAAGTACTCTTCCAAGGTGTTGTGTGTGATCATTTAGTGAGGCACTGTAAACTAATATGTCATCAAAGAAAATCAGAACAAGCTTCCTCAAATAGGCCCTAAACACATGGTTCATGAGAGATTGGAATGTGGCAGGGGCATTGGTTAAGCCAAAGGGCTTAACCTTGAAAATAATGGCCTAAATGTGTTCTAAAGTTTGTTTTTTAAATATTTTATTCTCCCATTCTAATTTGGTGGTAACCTGCCCTTAAGTTAATTTTAGAGTATATACAAGAACCACACAGTTCATCCATTAAGTCATCTACCAAGGGAATGAGAAATTTATCCTTAACAGTCATGTTATTGAGAACTCTGTAGTCAATGCAAAATCTCAAACTTCTATTTTTCTTCTTAACTAATAATAATGGTTATGAAAAGGGCAAATGACTAGGTTGTATGATTTCATTTGCTAGCATCTCATTGACTTGTTTCTCAATTTCATTTTTTTGAAAGAAATTGAACTTGTAAGGTCTTATGCTGACTAGTGTTGTGTTTTGTTTTAGGGGGATATAATGATCATTATTCCTCTTGGGAGGAAGGCTTGTAGGTTACACAAACACATCAGGGAATTGCTTCAGGACCTGCTGGATAGCTACAGGTACCTTTTCTCGTTCTTCAACTTCTGCTGCAGTTACAGTAAATAAGTGAGCCCAAATAGCTTGCCCCTTCTTAATTCAGTATATGCTTAACTCTAGTTGCTGACAAGGGTATACTAGCCCGTAGGCGTAGTAGTCGAGTGAATGATTCAAATCCGAAATAATATAGCTTGTAGGCATAATGGTCGAGTGAGTGCTTGCTCGAACTCGAAATAAAAGTAGCCCGTAGGCTTAGTAGTCGAGTGAACGATTCAAACTCGAAATAATATAGCCCGTAGGCATAATGATCGAGTGAGTGCTCGCTCGAACTCGAAATAAAATTAGCTCGTAGGCTTAGTAGTCGAGTGAATGATTCGAACTCAAAATAATATAGCCCGTAGGCGTAATGGTCGAGTGAGTGCTTGCTCGAACTCGAAATAAAAGTAGCCCATAGGCTTAGTAGTCGAGTGAATGATTCGAACTCGAAATAATGTAGCTCGTAGGCGTAATGGTCGAGTGAGTGCTTGCTCGAACTCGAAATAAAAGTAGCCCGTAGGCTTCGTTGATTTTCGGTTGGCAATCCCCGATTTAAGGGGTAGCGGTCGGCCCTTAAGCCTGTTTGCATAATAAATCTTGAAATATAGGAAATATTTCTTGGATATAAGATGTGGGTAAAGAAGAAAGTTTTCTATGTAAGTCATTATACATGTGTTCATATTTTGTGTTAGCGCTTGGGCGAACTACATGAGCATGGTTCGTTTTGACCATTTGGCTCTTACAATATTTCCTATCGGAACCCTGTTGTTTATGATGTAACTTTCTTGCATCGAGCTTGATATGTTTGAGGGGTAATGCCCCCCCAGTATTCGAGGTCGATTGTAAAGAGGCCTCAAATACTGTTGAATTGTTCTAAGTTAGCACGATCAATGGTTGCCTCATTAAAAACCTTACTGAAAAACCCATTTGGGATTAAAAAAAACGGTTTAAGGGAAAAAGAGTGCAACGCGTGCTTTCATACCTAAGGCTTCGTATTGAAGGATCCATCTTAGCTCTAGATCAGACTTCTGCAGGGGTTAGTTTTGAAATGTAAACGAATATGGGAGGGTCGTACCTGAGCAGTAGTATCGTTTTAGATGCGACGCATTCCAATTACTTGATAATTGTTTGCCGTTTATAATGTCGAGCTTGTATGATCCCTTTCCGACGTTTTCGAGAACCTGATATGGTCCTTCCCAGTTCGGTCCTAGTTTTCCTTCATTTGGATTTCGGGTATTGAGGGTGACTTTCCTTAGCACTAAGTCCCCAGGCTTAAAATGGCGGAGCTTGGTTCTTCGATTATAGTATCTTTCGATTCGTTGCTTTTGGGCGGCCAATTGGACGAGAGCAACTTCTTATTTTTCGTCCGATAATTCGAGGCTAGAGTTCATAGCCTCGTTATTTGATTCTTCTGTTGCATATCAAAATCTGGCACTGAGTTCGCCGACTTCGACTGGTATCAAGGCTTCGGAGCCATATACTAAGGAGAATGAGGTTGCCCCCGTACTAGATTTTGATGTTGTTCGATATGCCCAAAGGACTTCGGGTAGGATTTCTCTCCATTTTACTTTAGCGTCGTTCAACCTCTTCTTTAGGTTTTGAATGATAGTTGTGTTTGTTGATTCAGCCTGTCCGTTCCCACTGGGGTGATACGGTGTTGATAATATCCTTCTTATTTTGTGGTCTTCGAAGAATTTTGTCACTTTGCTGCCAACAAATTGATTCCCATTGTCACACACTATTTCGGCGGGTATCCCGAATCGACATAAGATATGATCCCAGATATAGTCTATAACCTCTTTCTCTCTTACTTTCTCGAACGCATGTTCTTCAAGCCATTTAGAGAAATAGTCAGTCATAAATAAAATGAATTTATCTTTACCTGGGGTCGATGGAAGAGGGCCGACGATATCCATTCCCTATTTCATGAATAGCCATGGGGATTGGACTGAATAAAGTTGCTCTCCGGGTTGATGGATCATTGGTGCAAACCTTTGACATTTGCCACATTTTCGAACAAATTCCTTTGCATCTTTGCCCATATTGATCCAATAATACCCTACCCTGATTATGTTTTGGACTAATGCATCTTCTCTTTTGCTTCACCGGTCTGAACCTAGGGTCCAAGCTTAGCCGATGCGTCGTTATGTCCGGTGGGATCCCTGTTATATCTAAATGGGACCGGGAAAAGCATTCAATGTTATCGATAAGAAATTGAATAAGTTTCATCCTGAGTTTGGGGCTCAACCCCGTTCCGAGGTATACCTTCCGTTCGGGCCAGTTCTTGATTAATGTGACTTGCTCCAGTTCCTCAATCGTTGATTTGGTGGCGTCAGAGTCATCGGAAATCATGAAGGATTGAGGGATCCTCTAATCATCATCTTCTTTGATCTTCTGGTTATCTGGTTGGGCCAAAGACGATGTATGTGATTGCTATTTGGTATCTCGTTCCCCTTCTGAGCCTGATCCCTTTATTGGCGAAGGCGAGGATATTGGTTTCGCTTCCTCGACGGCGAACATTTCTCTTGCGGATGGTTGTTCTCCGTACACTATTTTGACTCCTCTCAATGTTGGGAATTTGAGGACCTGGTGTAGGGTCGAAGGTACAACTCTCATGTTGTGGATCCATGGCCTTCCGAAAAGGGCGTTGTATCTCATATCGCCTTCGATTACGTGGAACTTCGTTTCTTGGATGGTTCCGGCCACGTTTATTGGTAGAATTATCTCACCATTGGTGGTTTCACATGCCATATTGAATCCTTTTAGAACTAGGGTTGCGGGTACGATCTGGTCCTGCAGGCCGAGCTGTTCTACGACCTTCAATTTGATGATGTTGGTCGAGCTACCTGGATCAATCAACACACGCTTAACTTTAGTTTTATTCATGAGTACGAATATTACTAGTGCATCATTATGAGGTTGTATGACTCCTTCTGCATCTTCATCATTGAAGGACAATGTTCCTATAGGTGTGTAATCTTGAGATTGAGATTGCTTTTCTCTCAGAATCGATGTCTTAGTGCGTTTAAGCACTGGTCCCTGAGGGGTATCGGCGCCGCCGATGATCATGTGAATGACGTGCTGTGGTTCTTCTTGTTCGTTTTGCTTGATGGAATCCCTGGTTTTAAAATGGTTCTTCGTCCTATCGCTCAAAAATTCTCGAAGGTGCCCTTTGTTGAATAATCGGGCTACTTCCTCTCTTAGTTGTCTACAATCTTCCGTTCTGTGGCCATGGGTGCCATGATATTCGCACATTTGATTAAGATTCTTCTCGGCAGGATTGGTCTGCATGGGTCAAGGCCATTTAGTGTCTTTGATGCGTCCTGAAGTTATATTCCGATAACCAAGGTGCTTCCTTAGATCCGGCAGGCCTATCGAACCTACTTCTGTTCATCAGCCCCCGGGACCCTTGACCTCGATCACTTCTTTTGTTATTTTTCCTGAGGCTATGTCTCGATTCACTGACTCTGTGGCTTCCGTTGTACGGTTGGTATCGATCTCCGATTGTTCTCGATTAGTATCCCTTCGAACAGCGGGTTCAGACCCCAATTGATCATCTTCGACCCTTATTTTTGATTGGTACCGATTGTGCACGTCGGCCCACGTGATGGCTAGGTATTCGATCAGGTTATACTTTAATCGTCGAGAAACCGTCGAACTTCGTTCGTTCAAACCTTGAGTGAAAGCTAGAATATCCCAATCGTCTGTGACTGGTGGCAAGTCCATTCGTTCCATTTGAAAACGAGATATGAACTCCCTCAGCATCTCGTTATCCTTTTGTCTTACCTTGAAGAGGTCCGATTTCCTTTTTGCGACTTTTATGGCGCCGGCATGTGCTTTCACAACAGAATTTGCTAACATGGCAAACGAGTCGATGGAATTTGGTGGTAGGTTGTGATACCAAATCATTTCCCCCTTTGAGAGGGTCTCTTCGAATTCTTTTAACAACAAAGATTCGATTTCATCATCTTCTAAATCATTGCCCTTGATAGCACATGTGTAAGAAGTGACGTGTTCGTTGGGATCAGTCGTTCTGTTATATTTGGGAATTAAGGGCATACGGAATTCTTTGGGGATTGGTTTCGGGGCTGCGCTCGAGGGAAAAGTTTTTTTCATGAATTATTTCGAAGCCAACCCTTTTATCATTGGTGGAGCTCCCGGGATCTTATCGACCCTAGAGTTATAAGTTTCTACTTTTTTATTGTTGGCTTCGACTCGCTTTGTGAGTTCCTCAAGAAATTTAGCAATTTCAGGAGTAGTCCCCGATTCTTGCTCATTTGACTTCACTATGGCTGGCTCCGTTCTGTGGCTGATTTCTCGAGGTGGATTGGGCTCCGGCCTGCTTTGTAGCTGGGTTTGGCTCTGCAACTGAGCTTTTGCTACATGTTGGGCTTGCAACATTTCAAAAATCATACGCAAGATAACGTCGTTTTCCTCGACGTTATGGGTATCTCGAGCTGCAGACCGAGTGCCACCATGGATGCTATTCTCGGGTTCAGCATATAGGTTCGCCTCAATGACTACATGTGAATTGATATCTATTGGCGCTCCGATTCGAGCTCCAATGGCGTTTACAAGTGGTATTTTAGTACTAGGTGTCAAGTTGTTGTTTTTGTCTTGAAGACCGTCCCCGTTGTCGATTGGTGAAGCCATTTGATTGATGGTTAGTCGTAGCTAATCCGAAATTCAAGATATTTTTGGAAACAAGCGCAAAACACAATGGCGTGTTTTTTCATATTCGTATCAAATAACCACTGTTATCCTTAGCCTCACGGTGGGTGCCAAACTATTTACCCGAAAAATAGATGGAGTTGAATTTGTACGTAGTTCTAAGGATATGTGGCACAACTTAATACAAATTGTAAGGATAAATAGAAATATAAGTATGGATTTCAAAGAATGCAAAATAGATAAGGTTGTATAGAAGATGAATTTTAGGACTAAACAAGTGGAATCAATTTAAGAAGCGTGAAAGAACAACTCTTTACTATAGGAGAATATGGTGTTTTGATTACAATGTAAGCATCAAAAAACTTTTTTTTACAGAAATAATAATCATGCCCTTTATAGTAGACGGATCTTGCTTTAAACATAATTAAAAATACTCAGTGGGAGACCCACGATAAATCAGCTTTTTCACAATTCCTGCTAAGATTCTCTCCTCTAGTGGGATTGCAGCGGCTTTTGTCTGTGAGCTCGATCTCTTGATCTTGGTTTGAGCTCGATTCTGACTCGAGCTCTCGATCTTGGATCAAGCTTGATTCTGGCTCGAGCTCTCGAATTGATTCGGGGTCAATGTTGGTCGGTCTCTGGATCATAAGCTTGATAGCTTTACTTTTCATCCTAGTTCGATTTGGATCTGAGCTTGATAACAATATCGAACTCGACATTGATCGGCCCCTTGGATTCGAAGCTTGTTTGTACCACCTTCGGAACCCATCTCGAGGTCTCACTTCGATCGATTATCTTTCGAACTCGATCAGACGTACGAAGGCCGGAATCTATTTCGACCGTATACACCTTGAAATGTCATAATCAGATTTTTCTTGGGCGGTGAAACATACTCCCATGCCACGTGTATATATCTTCTCTTTTGTTTTTGGTATTTTTTCGTTATTCTTTTCATTTATAACTTATTCTATCCAAATATTTTCTTTTTTCTTTTTCATTCTCTTTCATTATCGTGCATATAGTTGCGAATACGGACAATTTTCCTTCCCACGGTCACCAACATTTTTTTCCGTTTCATTCTTTGAATAATTTTGTCGGCAAGCATTTAATTATCCTTTTTTAGTTCTTATTTTTTCTTTTTTTCTATTCCTTTCGTTTCTCTTTTTCTTCATCTTCTTTTTCTTTTGTTTTCTCTTTTCTTTTTTCTTTTCGTTTTTGCTAGTTGCCGGAAATAATGGTGTTCCGGTAACTTCCTCCAACTAAGATAGTAGCAGATTAGCGCAAAACAATTCCTATCACATTAATATATCTATCAAAGCAATGCCTTGATAATAGTTGCATCATAATTTTCATTTTATAGTAATATATTCCCAATATATTTCTTTTATTTGCTTTAGGTTTGTAGGGGAGTCTTGGGAGAAGGGTGTTTAGGGTTACAACAGAAGGTGTGCTGTTCTTGGAGGGGATGACTTGGTTTTCGAAAACAATAAAATAAAAAGTTTAAGAGATAATGATTGATGTTTCATACGTCAATGCCACACAAGAGGGGGGAGAGTGATTTGTGTGGTGTCCAATTTTCGCGTGTACTGATTATAGAAGGACATAGTTCTTCTAAGTGTTCCTTATATTACTGTTGCAGAAATAGTAAATGTGGAAAGTAAAGAACACAAGTATTTTTACGTAGAACACACTCGGCTCAAAAGGTGAAAACAACCACGGCATACTACTCAGTAGGATTTTTCCCAACACTAAACTAAATCAATGAGCCAAAATAGCATTTACAAAACTCTTTGTAAACCTAAGGATTAACTCTAATCTCGTTGTGGAAACCAACCTCTAACTGTTGCAACAACTTCAAGTTAACTCTAACTTGAATACTTAGAGTACCTAATACAATTGCTTCTAGATAAAACTGAAAGGTACAACTTGAAAACACCTACTACAATTGAACTAGAGTGAAAGACAGACGCTTGGAACTGGTTCTTCTATCTTGTTCATGTACCTTCAGGTTCGCACACTTGAATCACATAAGAATTGCTTGCAAAATGCCTTGCTATTTTGCTCTCAACTCACGTTTAACTTCTGCTTTTGTGCGTGCATGTAGAATGAGAACATCCTGCAATATATAGAGTTAGTAGAATAAGAAACAACTAGAGTTCTAATGCTACTCTTCCTTGGTGGAAGAGTTCTATTTATCCTCAACTTCTAACTCCTCCCTTATCTTGGATAGTGTTCTCTTTGAGTAAGGAGTCCTTCTCCTTATCAATTATGCAACCTTTTTGATCAGGAGATATTAGATATAACAAGCTAAGCTTATCTCCTTCACGTGCATTCCTCATGCTTGAATCTGCCAGTGTCTGTGTACACAGGAGATGGGCCTGGTTCATGCCTGAGCTTCCTTTGTCAATCTTCAAAATAAAACTTCAATTGGGCCAACAAATTCCCCATTTTTTATGATGACGAACTCTGTACTTTTCATAAGCTTAGGCCCTGTTTCAACTCAGCTCAACATCAACACAATGTTAGAATATTTTACCTTTTTAAAGTCACTTATCATCAAGGACCAGGTTTCCTTAGGTTATAAACATCACTGTCCAAAGTGAAAGCACAACCCTTTTCCCCCATTTGGCATCATCGAAAAGTTGCATAATAATGTTAGATAACCAGATTTTAAGTAGAAATTACTCATGGTCACTGGGGCTACTTCACATGCAATCATGGAGTCAAATATCATCAATCAATCTAAGGATATTAGCCATCTAAGAAATATCAACAAACAGTTAGAGCAAAAACAGTGAATTTCATTGATTGATAAAATGCTACCACAAAGTATAAAAAAAATAAAGACATTGGATCATGAGCAAAAAAAGCAAAACAAATTCCGAACTGGGTCACTGGTTGATCTACACTAGGCTAGTAAAGCTTTAGGCTGGGAAGGACTAGGTTCTTGGTTTTTGGCTTGGAGCAGTTTCAACATATCTTGAAGAATGCCATCATTCTTCTCCTTTTCTTTTTCCAGCTCAGCTCTGAGAGCATCTCTCTCAGTCTCCACTTCTGCCAACCTCTTCTTCAGCCTATCAATCTCAGCATCCTTAGCTCCACTTTCTTGCACCAAAGCTCGCACTTTGCTATTTACTGGTACCTTTTTGGATGAACTAAGTTCTTTGGAAGTGGGTTGGACTTCATAGTCACAAGCAGTTAAAGTGTTTGCCCCAAAATGATCCTTGCTTGTACCAACTTTCCATTTCTTGATAGGTACCTTGAAGTGTGCAAGTACAGCCGTGAGAATAAAACCATAGGGTATGGCATGAGTCTTGGTGCAATTTAGAACCCTATCAAGAAGTTGGATGATAAATCCATGCCAATTGATTTGTCTCTCACTGTCCAAACATTCCATATGGACCAGGTCCATGAATGTGGAAATGTGCCTCCTTTACTGCCTTGGCAGCACACATTTGTTAACAAATTCGAATAGCACTTTGTGGGGTGGCTTAATCTCACTTTTGTAAATAGCCTTGGGCTCAAGTTCCTCTTCATTGTCACCAAACTTAAAAGTCACTTTCACCCCCTTGACCACACTGGTGACCCTACCAGCTTTGATCTCACAGTTTGCCATGAACTCTACAATTTCAGTCCTGGCCAGCTTTCCATCCATCTGAAGGGCCATGTCCTTCCATCCTTGCAACTGTAACTTCTCCAGCAACATTAACATTCATTCCTCCTCCAAGTCCTTGAGGAGTCTGCCTTTAAAGATAGTTCTCTTTCCAAATTTAACCATTTTGTCCTTCTCAGCATCAGAAACTTGTTTTTCTTCCTCTCCACTCCATTCTTCTTCCTCCGTAATTTTAACTTTTCTTGATTCCATAGTAGACCTGGTTCTTTTAGCCAAAGTGGTTCAGCGGACTTTGAATTTGAAACATACTTCTTTGTGGAAGTCTTGGCTTTCTTAGCTTTAGGAGTCACAACCTTCACTTCTTCTGTCTCATCTTCATCTCGAAGGACCAGGTCCATCTCATCACTTTCAGCAGGTTCAATCACCTTCTTCTTTCCCTTAGCAGCAGCTTTTCTCTTACTTTCTTCTAAGGCCTTCTCTAGTTCAGCCTCACTCTTCTTCTTCTGACTCCGTGTAGCTCTTCCTCTTGTGGGAGGAATTTCTACATGGATAGAATAGGCATCCTTCCTTTTCTTGTTTTCCCTAGTAGTTCCAGGGGTTTTAACTCCTGAACTTCCTTTCTTCTTGGGATTGTAACTGTCAATCACCCTTTTTCAGTAGGTCTGCGAGGGTTCCCTATTTAGATGGAATATGTTCATCAATGTTCTTCCCTAATCGAACCAACCCCCCAACAGCTTCTCCAGACCCACTTCCTCCTATTTCTCTCATACTTTCCTTTTCTCCACCAGATTCCTCACCCCAAACTACCATAGCACCTGATTCTTTAGTTAGGCCAACAAGAGTGGGTGAAGAACCAACCACTCATTTTCCCATACCCCTCACAGTACTCCCATCACACTCTATCTCTTTTTCTTTTCTCTTTTTATTTTCACCACCCACCTTTCTAGACTCAGTAGTTTCAACACTTGCCGTAGATCCTACCAGCACAAACCTAGTCTCCAAATTTGTAGCAAGCTCAGAAATAGTGTCAGGAGTAAATTTAGGGCCGGATCCTACCCACTTTCAATTTTTTATTTATTTTCTTGATTTGTTCTTTACCCGCAATAACCTTGTGAGCAAGCATCTTGACTCTGCTTTTCATAAAGGTGGGTGTGATTTTATGTGTGATAGATGGTGTGGGTATGATTTCTTTGGGTGGTGATGATGGATTATCAGAAGGGTTTGCCATTTCTGTATGTGGAAATTTTGGAAAGTTGGGTTTGTGTGTGCTTGGAAGATGAGAGAAGAGAGAAATTATTGACTACTTGAGAATTTAGAAGTGAGGAAATTAAGGAGGCCTAGTCAATTTAAAATGGAAGCTTTTGATTGGGTAACGACAGCCTTTACAGAAGTCTAATCAAACTGAAATTCAATTTGAAAAGACATTGAAGAATGTCCCTAGAATCTAGGCACTTAATGTAGTTTGGAATCTATTTGAATGAAATCGGTCCATTTTTGTAACTGATAAGATCGAGGGGTTTAGAATTGAATGGGACTCTCCTTTTGATCAAAATCCAAATATAATTATTCCAAATTATACAGAGTGGAGAATACGTACCAAGTAATCTTGATGAACCAAGTTCTTCACTGAGAAATCTCTTGTATAAGTCTGAATTTTCAAAGAAAATAGAGATAATATCATTAAAGATTAATGAGTCATTTTAGCACATGGCACAAGAGTATACTGATGAAAGTATGAGATTGAGCAAAATCTAATCTAATTATGTACAAAATTTACAGATTTTCTAACCAATTTTGTTTTTCGTTATGAATTTGAACAGGTCCTTTTAGGTGATCTTAATCATCCATAATTTTAACTTGTTCCTTTCAAAGTGATATCTACTAGGAGATTTTGTGAAGATGTCAGATATTTGCTTGTCAGTAGCACAAAACTCCACAGAAATCAAACCCTTTTCATAGTTATCCCTCAAAAAGTGATTCCTCACATCTATGCGCTTAGTCCTTTTATGATGAACCGGGTTCTTGGTCATACTAATTGCACTAATGTTATCACAAAATATGGGGATACATCCTACATCAATCCCAAAGTCCATTAATTGCTGTTTGATCCACAACAATTGAGCACATCATGAAGAATTAGCAACATACTCAGCTTCAACAGTAGATAAGGCCACAAATTTTTGCTTTTTGGTGGCCTAAGACACAAGACATGAGCCAAGAAAGTGTGCCATACCTGAAGTGCTCTTTCTATCCACAAGAAAACCTGCATAATTAGCATCAGCATATCCCACTAGATTGAAATTACTACATTTTGGATACCATAGACAAAGGTCAGTGGTGCCTTTTAGGTATCTCAAGATCCTCTTGACAGCAGTCAAGCGAGACTCCTTTGGAATTGCCTGAAATCTAGCACAAAGGCCTACACTGAAAACAATGTTAGGTATGCTAGCAGTGAGATACAACAAAGAGTCAATCATTCCCCTATACAACTTCTGATCAACAGATGAACCAGGTTCATCTATATCCAATTTTGTGGCTGTTGCAATAGAAGTGTCAATTTATTTGGAATCTTCCATTTTAAATCTTTTAAGAAACTCTTTCACATACTTCTACTGATGGATTATAGTTCTATTTGAATTTTGTTTAATTTGCAAGCCTAAAAAGAAATTAAGCTCACCAATCATACTCATTTCAAATTCACTCCCCATTAGTTTAGCACATTCTTTACTTAACTTATCAGTAGTTTCTCCAAAGTTTATATCATCAACATATACCTGAACTACCAGGAGATCTTTACCTTTTTGTTTCAAGAATAAAGTATTGTCAATTTTACCTCTCTTGTAGCTATGCTCAAGAATTTTTTTGATAATCTTTCATACCATGCTCTTGGAGCCTACTTGAGCCCATAAAGTGTCTTGTCAAGCTTGTACACATGATCAGGACATTCCTTGCTTTCAAAGACCGGAGTTTACTTGACAAACACTTCTTCCTTTGGATAGACATTGAGGAAGGCACTCTTGATATCCATCTGATGGAGAGTGAATTCCATGTAAGCAGAAAAGGCTATAAGGAGTCTAATTGCTTCCAATCTTGCAACTGGAGTAAAAGTCTCATCATAGTCTATGCCCTCCTCTTGACTATATCCTTGAACCACCAATCTTGCCTTGTTCCTTGTAACTACTTCATCTTCATCAAGTTTGTTTCTGAAGACCCATTTAGTGCAAATTACTGATTTTTCCTTGGGTCTTGGTACCAGATGCCAAACTTGACTTCTCTCAAATTTGTTGAGTTCATCTTGCATTGCATTCACCCAGTCTGCATCCTGCAAAGCCTCAACAACATTTTTAGGTTCAATAAGAGATAGAAAAGCATCAAAAGCACAAAGATTTGTCAAAGAAGATCTGGTTTTGATTCTAGAGGTTGGTTCAGTAATTATATTCTCAATGGGATGAGAACGTTGGTACTTATAAGGTTTCACAACCAGTTGGTTTCCCTTAGATGTTCCTTCAGTGTTTTGTTGCTGAGGAACATGTTTATGGATAGGTTCCCCCAGGGTTTAAGGATCAGTTCTTCTTTGTTTAGTTTCCCCTGTCAGGTTTCCCTGGGTAGAAGGACCTGTTCCATCACCTATTCCTTTTTTTGGTGCAGCTTCAGTCTGGGTTGTGGTTTCATTTGAGTTTCTAACCAGCCCAATTGCTTCATCTTCATGTTCATGTCTCTCATAAAAAATGTTAGTTTCATCAAAAACTACATGTACACTTTCTTCTACACACATAGTTCTTTTGTTATAAATCTTGGAAGCTTTACTATGTGAAGAATATCCCAAGAATACTCCCTCATCACTTCTGGGATCAAACTTACCTAAAGAGTCTTTATCATTATTGTGCGCAGAGCATTTGCTTCCAAATGCCCTAAGATGGGATATGTTTGGCTTGCTCCCTTTAAGTAACTCATAGAGAGTCTTCTCTACAAGAGGTCTAGTCATGCACCTATTTATGATGTAACATGTAGTGTTCACAGCTTCTGCCCAGAAATTATGAGGCAGTTTACTAGAAAGAAGCATAGTCCTAGCCATATCTTCAAGTGTCCTATTCTTTCTTTCAACTACTCTATTTTTTTGTGGAGTCCTAGGAGAAGAAAAGTTATGATCTATGCCATGTTCATCACAAAATTCAGCAAATTTAGCATTCTCAAATTCAGTACTATGATCAGACCTAATTGATGTAAGTTGATTACCTAGTTGTTTCTGAGTTTTTTTAACAAACGAAGTGAACATGTCAAATGTTTCATCTTTAGATGTTAAAAATAATGTCCAAGTAAACCTAGAGTAATCATCCACAAGCACCATCACATATCTCTTACCACCTTTGTTTAATGTTCTCATTGGTCCACAAAGATCCATATGGACCAGTTCCATCGTCCTGGTGGTGCTTACCATTTTCTTGCTTTTAAAAGAGGATCTTACATGTTTCCCTCTTGCACAAGCCTCACAAACCTTATCTTTCTTTAACTTAATGTTAGGCAGTCCTATCACCAAGTCCTTGGAGACAAGTTTGTTGAGTTAACTTAGACTGGCATGTCCAAGTCTCTTGTGCCAAAGGAAGGGATCATTATCCAACACACTTAAGCAAGTGAGTTCATTTTCTAAAAGTGTGGACAGATCTACAACATGTATGTTGTTCACTCTTTTTCCTTGCAAAACTATCTTGTTACTGATAAGATTAATCACAAAGCATTTGGTAGATGTGAATGCTACCATGTTACCTATATCACACAATTGTGATACACTTATTAGACTGTACTTTAGTCCATCTATCAAGTAGACGTTCTCAATAGAATGAGAATCGTTCTTACCTACTTTTCCAACCCCAATGATCTCACTTTTCTTCCCATTTTCAAAGGAGACATTACCTCCTTTAAGGTCCTCAAGTGAAAGGAACTGGTTCTTGTTTCCTTTCATGTGCTTTGAGCAGCCATTATCTATGTACCATATTTGGTTGCTCTCCTTCACTTGGACCTCAGTTTCCTCATCAGATTCTCCAATGGCCATAAGTTCTTGTTCATCCCCATCATCATCATCTGAGCTTTCTCCCCAAGCAGCGACCATAGCCTTGGTTGATCCTTTGCTTTTCTTGGGTTGAACCTGTTCCTTCTTCTTGTTCCTTCGTTTAGCTCTTTCCTTATTCCATTCAATTTCCCATTGGGGACAGTTTTTGATGTGGTGATCAGTCTTTTCACACTTGTAGCATCCATCATTGGTTTGACTCTCATGAACTTTTGATTTACTATAGCTTCCACTTCTTGAAGGACCCTTTCCTATCCTCAAGTACTTCTTGAATTCCTTGGTGATCATAGCCATTTTATCATCTTCTAGATCAGAACCTTCAATGATTCTAAGTGTCAGGCTCCTTTCCTTATTAGGTACATCCATTTTCATGGTTTGTCTCCTAAGTTCATAAGCAGTGAGATTTCCAATTAATTCATCCAGTGGGAGGGTGGCAATGTTCTTTGATTCCTGAATGGAAGTAATTTTGCTCTCCCAAGTAACAGGCAGAACCCTTGTCAATATTTTCTCGACACTATCTTCTTCAGAAATAATCCTTCCAAGAGACTTTAGTTCATTTGTAAATGTAGTGAACCTTGTGTTCATCTCTTGAATGGTTTCTCCTTCTTTTATAGTAAAGTTCTCATATTAAGAATACAGTAGAGTTCCTCTAGACCTTTTCACCTGAGGTGTTCCTTCGTGAGCCACTTGCAGAGTGTCCCAGATTTCCTTGGCAGTGGCACATCTTTGGATTCTGCTATACTCATCTAGACCAAGTCCACAAACAAGCCACTTCTTGGCTTTGGCATTCTTCTCCCATTTCTTCAAGTCCTCAGCTGTGCAATTTACTCTTGTCTTTGGTACCTCTACTCCTTCAGCATTTATCTTCATGATAGCCAGTGGGCCATCTATGACAACATCCCATAGCTAATAGTTTTCCCCTATGATGTGATCTCTCATCCTATTTTTCAACCAGGAGTAGTACTGGCCATTGATGAGTGGTGGCTTAGCAGTGGATTGCCATTCCCAGTTTCTAGGTGGTGCACTCATTTTGATCTTCTCCTAAGGTGTTAGCCTCTTCAAGGGTAACCCGCTCTGATACCAATTGATGTTTTATGCGTTAATGCCACACAAGAGGGGGGTGATTTGTGTGGTGTCCAATTTTTGCGTGCACTGATTATAGAAAGACTTGGTTCTTCTAAGTGTTTCTTATACTACTGTTGCAGAAATAGTAAATACGGAAAGTAAAGAATACAAATATTTTTATGTGAAAAATACCCGGCTCAAAAGGTGAAAAAACTATGTCCTACTACGCAGTAGGATTTTTTCCAACACTTCACTAAATCAATGAGCCAAAACATCATTTATAAAACTCTTTGTAAACCTAAGGATTAACTCTAATTCCGTTGTGGCAACCAGCCTCTAACGGTTGCGACAACTTCAAGTTAACTCTAACTTGAATACTCAGAGTACCTAATATAATTGCTTCTAGATAAAGCTGAAAGGTACAACTTGAAAACATCTACTACAATTGAACTATAATGAAAGACAGACTCTTGAAACTGGTTCTTCTATCTGGTTCTTGTAGCTTCAGGTTCACACACTTGAATCACACAAAAATTGCTTGCAAAATGCCTTGCTATTTTGCTCTCAGCTCACGTTTAACTTCTGCTTTTGTGCGTGTTTGTAGAATGAGAACATCCTGCAATATATAGAGTTAGTAGAATAAGAAACAACTAGAGTTCTAATGCTACTCTTCCTTATGGGAAGAGTTCTAGTTATCCTCAACTTCTAACTCCTCGTGTTCTCTTTTAGTAAGGAGTCCTTCTCCTTATCAATTATGCAACCTTTTCGATCAGGAGATATTAGATATAACAAGTTAAGCTTATCTCCTTCACGTGCTTTCCTCATGCTCGAATCTGCCCGTGTCTGTGTACATAGGGGATGGACCTGGTTCATGCCTGATCTTCCTTTGTCAATCTTGAAAACAAAACTTCACTTGGGCCAACAATGATAATTAATTAAATATAATTAATGTGGTATCCAATTAAAAATGATTGTTGCACATATTTGTTTGTTATAATCTTATTTTTCGTGCTTCATGTGCTTCTAAGAGAGTGAACTCACTCTCTTTGCCACCTCAACATTTAGGGAGGTAATAATTTCAGATTGAGATAATTTAGGTGGGTAAAAGGACCCCCGAAAAGGAAATATGTGTAGATAAAACTTCGGTCATAGGTTGAAGGGGTACTTATGCGTTTTCCCTAAGATTATCTTGCATGCCAAAAACAATTGGGTCGTCTATATTTTGGTTGCGGAAATTGTTGGGTAAGCTAAAATTTAAATTCTATACTAAGGTAGTTTATCAAACACACAGTACATATTTTCTTGTCAAATATCCTATCTTAGGAGAGTGTGTCACACCTTACCTCAAAATCATTCATTTCCAACGAAGCTAGTCTCTATGTCTTCCAACAACATTCGACAACCTCAACCTACAGTAAATAATATGGTTAAAGTCCATTTTTAATCCCAAAGAAATTTATTCTTTTCAATTAAACTTTGCATAGAAAACCCTAATTCAAGATTTTGATTTTCCAAATCTTGCATTAAATCTTACCCTTATAGTGTTTTCAAGTTGCTAACACTATTCATAATTTTTTTCTTTTTGATAAGAAATTTATATACCAAAATTGAGTATTTACAGCACAAGCTGTAATGATCCAGCCAGGCGTTTTGAGTATTACAACCACGTTTTCCCTATCTACTTCTCAATTTGTACATTATAGTTGTTATATGACTTGTCGGGGTAATTGGTTCTAGTCCGGTAAGGTTTTGGAATGAATTGGAATACTTAGTTTCAATGTTTAAAGCTTAAGTTAAAATAGTAACCGGATGTTAATTTATATGTAAACGAACCCGTAATAACGTTATGATTATTCCAATAGCTCCGTATGGTGATTTTGGACTTAGGAGCGTGTCCGGAAAAATTATTCGGAAGCCTATAGCTAAATCAGGCTTGAAATGGAAAAAATAGAAATTTAAGTTTGGAAGTTTGACCGGGGAGTTGACTTTTTGATATCGTGGTCAGAATCCGATTCTGGAAATTTGAATAGGTATGTTATGCTATTTATGACTTGTGCGCAAAATTTTAGGTCAATCGGACTTGATTTGATAGGTGTCGGCATCGAATGTATAAGTTGAAATTTCTTAGTTTCAAAAATCTTGTCATCTCACCCGTCTACACTATTCTTCACATACTCACATACACAACAAGGAGGGGTCACAAAATAGGAAGGGATTTTCTACATTAAAAAAAGAGAGAGGGAGTGGGGACAACATTTTTTAGGGGAAGGGAGGATTTTCGGGTGAGAGAGTTTGAGTGGGGGTAACACTTTGAGCGGAAGAGAGGGTTTTAAGGAAAGAGATAAAGGGAGGTGAGAGAACAGAAAAAAGGGAAAAGGGAATTAGATTTCGGATCCATCCTGAACTCCAAGAAACGGACAGAGCAATAGAAAGGGGGGCGATTGAGAGAAAACGGAGACAATCGATTAAGCTCACAAAAATCAGCAGTCTTCCTCATTAACACTATGTAATACACCTATGAAATATACCTTTATCCAAGTGAACCATCAAGCTCCAAATTAAAGCATCACCATCATCATAAAATCACTCGTTATCTCCATTTCTTCAGTTTGTCGAGTAAAGCAAGGCTTGGGTGAGTGGCCGTGTCAAAAGACGAGGTCGTCGTCGGTTTTCGATTTGAGGTTTTCTGTCAAAAGTTCCCTGATGCTATTTCTCTGATTGGATTTCAATTGTCGGAATTCTATTTTTGCTGTCAACATCTCTTGCGTGTACTGCTCGGAGGATATTTGTATTGAAAAATCTAATTAAAGATTCGAGACATTTCGAGGCCGATTCGCGAGGGAAAGGCATTGCAGAATAAAGAATTACACGGTTTAAGGTAAGTAACACTTCTAAAGTTGGTTCTGAGGGTATGAATTCACGAATCTGGTGTTATATAAATTGTTTGGAGGTTACACACATGATAGGTGACGAGCGTGTGGAGCACCATAGAAATTGTGACTTGAATAAATCCTGTGAAGTTGTAAAATTAAAGAATCATGTTATTATTCGCATATCCTTCACGTGTTAGGAAATTGAGCTGAGACTCGTATTAAAGATCATGATTTGGCTACGTGCCTATATTTTGGGGCCCATAGGGTCGTGTTGCTGTTGAATTAATTATTTTGAAGTGTACATTTCATACTTTGTCATGCTCATCCATTGTGAGGATATTATTATGGGATCGGGCTGCACGCCGTAGCAGGCCTTATAGGCTTTATTGTTCTGGATATGGGCTGCACGCCGCAGCATGCCTTATTGGCTTTATTATTATATGAATCGGGGCTGCCTGCCTACAGCAGGACATATCGACTTTATATCATGCTTGGGCTGAAGGAGCCCCTCCGGAGTTTGTACACACCACCAGTGAGCGTAGATGATTATGTATATTCGGGATGGACTTCCCAGGGAATGGACTTGCCTTATTTATAATGTGATGAATTTTCCCTGGACATGGATCTTGTCCGTATCATTTACATTTGGGGATAAATTACCCCATGGCTGGATTAGACTTATACAATACTAAGTGACCGACTGTCAGTCGATATGTATATATATATATATGGGATGGTATATCCCTGGGCTGGATTTGCCATAAATAGTACCGAGTAACCGAATGATTAGTGACTAGTAGTACATGAGGTCTTTCCACTGAGATGTCACATTCCTCATATCATGCAATGTTGATCTATTTTTGCTTGTACTGAGTTTAACTGTTGAACTTGAAAGCATGCCTACATTTCTGTACCATTATTTATGTATTGGGCTGTACCTGCGGAGATTGTCACTACTTTCAGTCCAGAGGTTAGTCTTGTTACTTATTGAGTTGGTTGTACTCATACTACACTCTGCACCTCGTGTACAGATCCAGGTGCTTGCGGACATGGCGGCTGTTAGACCTCAGTGTGTTACCAGTTGGAGACTATCAAGGTAGTTGCTTTGCGTCCGCTGACCTTGTCTCTCTTCCTAGTAGATATTGTACTGTTCTATATTTTCAGGCAGTGTTTTTAATCAGTCAGGCTTTGTATTCATTTAAATGCTCATATACTCAGTCACACCGAATTTTGGGAGTGTTTTGTATCTGTAATTGTGATGTTTTCTATTGAAATCAAATATTATGTTTCCAACCTTAAAGGAAATTACGGTTATTTTAGATTGTTGGCTTGCCTAGCATTGAGATAGGTGCCATCACAACATGTGAGATTTTGGGTCATGACAAGTTGGTATCAGAGCCTAGGTTACATAGGTCACACGATTCATGAGCAGGTTTAGTAGACTCTTTCGGATCGGTACGGAGACGTCTGTACTTATCTACCAGAGGCTGCCGAACCCTTAGGAACATTTTTA
Source organism: Nicotiana tomentosiformis (assembly GCF_000390325.3). Classification (NCBI taxonomy): domain Eukaryota; kingdom Viridiplantae; phylum Streptophyta; class Magnoliopsida; order Solanales; family Solanaceae; genus Nicotiana; species Nicotiana tomentosiformis. The sequence continues at coordinate 30,559,958 of NC_090815.1, read as the reverse complement.
CTTTCTTGTATTCTGTCATGCAAATTATTGATTCCAGAAACTAAATTTCTGTTATTTTATTCTTTCACAGATGGTGAGGACACGTACTACCGGATCAGACAATCAGCCAACAGTGCCACCAGCTGGTCAAGGTGTAGCTCGTATAGTAGAGCCGACAGGACCATCTCAGGCACCAGCTGTGCCCATTGTGATTCCAGGCCTTCAGGAGGCTTTGGCCCAGATATTGACAGTTTGCACTGGCCTTGCTCAGGTGGTTTCGGCTCAAGCCGCACCTGCCACTTCTCAGGCCGGGGGAGGTACTCATACCCCTGTTGCCCATACTCTAAAGCAGGTAGTGTAGGGACTTCAGATAGCGGGGGAACTACCAGCCCAACCGGCTGCAGCTGCTCAGGCCCCGGTAGTCCCCGTTATGGCAGATAATGAGGAGAGGAGACATGAGAGATGTGGGAGGCTTCGACCTCCATCATTTAGCTGTGCTAAGTAAGAAAATTCTTAAGGTTGTTTGGATAAGTACCAGCGTATGCTTCGGACAGCGGATATTCTGGAGACCAGTGGGGTCTCATTCACTACTTTTTAGTTTTCTGGGACTGCCTTCAGATGGTGGGAGGCTTATGAGAGGCTCGGGCCAGTCGGTGCAGCACCACTTACATGGCAGGAGTTCTTAGTCTTCTTTCTGGAGAATTTCATGCAGCAGTCTCGCAGGGAGGAACTGTGAAGACAGTTTGAGCAGCTTTGGCAGGATGGCATGTCTGTGACCCAGTACGAGATGAGGTTTTCTGAGTTAGCTCATCACGCAGTTTGGTTGGTTCCCACTGATAGGGAGAGGATTATGAGGTTCATTGATGGCCTCATGTATCAGCTGCGATTGCTTATGACTGGGGAGAGGGTATCTGGTGCCACTTTTGATGAGGTGGTTGACATTGCTTGGCAGATAGAAGCGGTCCGTATTCAGGAGCGTGGTGAGAGAGAAGCCAAAAGACCTCGAAGTTTGGGCTGTTATGGTATGGTACCTTCTGGAGGGAAGTCCTACCACAACAGGGGTCGCCCTTATAGGCACGCTCAGACGGGTCGTCCAGTTCACCGTGGTGCATCATCCAGCCATGGTTCATACAGTTTTCATCAGGGTCAGTCATCTCTCAGTGCCCTGCCAACCCAGAGTACGCCTCGTGCTCCTTCAGTTCAAGGATCATCTGTACCAGGTTCTTCTGGTAGTTACTTTAGTTCTCGAGGTCCGCCTCAAAACTCACCACCATTTTTCGAGAGGGATTTCTATGAGTATGGAGAGCTGGGTCATGTGAGGAAATATTGCCCCCGCCTTTTGTGAGGTCCAGTTCAGCAGAGGAGTCAGGATACTAGTTTTGCACCTGTTTCTCCACCACCCACCTACCCAGCTCGGGGTGGGGCTCAGTAAGCTAGGGTTGCCCAAGAGGGGGAGGCCAATCAGGTGGCAGTCAGGCTCGATTTTATGTTTTTCCTTCCTGGCCAGATGTCGTTGCTTCAGATATAGTAATCACAGGTATTGTCTCAGTGTGCCACAGGGAAGCTTCTATATTATTTGACCCTGGTTCCACATATTCGTATGTTTCATCGTATTTTACTCATTATCTGGATATGCTCTGTGAGTCCTTAGTTTCACCTATTAGTGTATCTACGCTGATGGGCGATACTATTATTATGGACCGTGTGTATCGGTCATGTGTGGTAACTATTGGGGGACTGGACACTAGAGTTGATCTCTTACTGCTTAGTATGGTTGATTTTGATGTTATTCTAGGTATGAACTGGTTGTCTCCATGTCATGCTATTCTGGATTGTCACGCAAAAATGATGATGTTGGCGATACCGGAATTGCCGAAGGTCGAGTGGAGAGGTTCTCCAGATTATGTTCCCAGCAGGGTAATTTCGTACTTGAAGGCTCAACGTATGGTTGGGAAGGGGTGTTTGTCATATTTGGCCTTTATGAGAGATGTTGAGGCAGATACTCCTACTATTGATTCAGTATTGGTAGTATGGGATTTTTTGGATGTATTTCCTGCAGACCTATTGGGTATGCCACCCAACATAGATATTGATTTTGGTATTGACTTGGAGTCGCGCACTCAGTCCATTTCTATTACTCCGTATCGTATGGCACCAGCTAAGTTGAAAGAATTGAAAGAACAACTTCAGGAACTCCTAGATAAGGGGTTTATCAGGCCTAGTGTGTCACCTTGGGGTGCACCGGTCTTGTTTGTGAAAAAGAGAGATGGTACTATGCGGATGTGCATCGACTACAGGCAGTTGAACAAAGTTACAATCAAGAATAAATATCCTTTACCATATATTGATGATTTATTTGACCAGCTTCAGGGAGCGAGGGTATTCTCCAAAATTGATTTGAGATCCGGGTATCACCAGTTGAAAATTCAGGATTCGGATATTCTAAAGACGGCATTCAGAACCAGTTATGGCCACTATGAATTTCTCGTGATGTCTTTTGGGATGACCAACGCCCCAACAACATTTATGCACTTATGAATAGTGTATTCCAGCCATATCTTGATTTATTTGTCATAGTATTTATTGATAATATCCTGATGTACTCACGTAGCCAGGAGGAACATGCACAATATTTGAGTATTGTACTATAGAGGCTGAGGGAAGAGAAACTTTATGCCAAATTCTCTAAGTGTGAGGTCTGGCTTAGTTCGGTGGCATTCTTGGGACACATAATGTCCAGTGAAGGGAGTAAGGTGGATCCGAAGAAAATAGAGGTAGTTCAGAGTTGGCACATGCCGTCTTTAGCTACTGAGATATAAAGTTTTCTTGGCTTGGCTGCATATTATCATTGCTTTGTGGAGGGCTTCTCGTCTATTGCATCTTCATTGACTAAATTGACCCATAAAGGTGCTCCATTCAGGTGGTCGAATGAGTGTGAAGAGAGCTTTAGAAGCTTAAGACTGCTTTGACCATAGCTCCAGTTCTAGTTTTGCCTTCAGCTTCAGGCTCTTATACAGTGTAGTGTGATGCTTCTCGGATTGGTTTTGGGTGTGTCTTAATGCAGGAGGGTAGAGTGATTGCTTATGTTTCGCGCCAGTTGAAGCCACATGAAAAGAACTACCTTGTCCATGATTTAGAATTGGCACCCATTGTTCATGCATTGAAGATTTGGAGACACTATCTCTATGGTGTGTCTTGTGAGGTATTTACAGATCATCGGAGTCTTCAGCACTTATTCAAATAGGAAGATCTGAACTTGAGGTAGCGGAGATGGTTGGAGCTGCTGAAGGATTATGATATTACTATTCTGTGTCATCCCGGGAAGGCCAATGTGGTGGCCGATGCCTTGAGTAGAAAGGCGGTAAGTATGGGTAGACTTGCATTCATTCCTGTTGGTGAAAGGCCTTATGCACTTAATGTTCAGACCTTGGCTAATCAGTTCGTGAGGTTAGATGTTTCGGAGCCCAGTCAGGTTCTAGCCTATGTGATTTCACGGTCTTCCTTATATGACCGCATCAGAGAGCGCCAGTATAATGATCCCCATTTGCTTGTACTGAAGGACACAGTTCAGCACGGTGATGCCAAGGATGTTACTATTGGAGATGATGGGAAATTGAGAATGCATGGTCGTATTTGTGTGCCAAATGTAGATGGACTGCGTGAGTTAATTCTTGAAGAAGCCCACAGTTCGCGGTATTCCATTCATCCGAGTACCGCTAAGATGTACCAAGACTTGAGGCAGCACCATTGGTGGAGAAAAATGAAGAAAGATATAGCTGGGTTTGTCGCTCGGTGTTTAAATTGTCAACAGGTGAAATACGAGCATCAGAGACCGGGCAAGAATTACTTCAAAAACTAGAAATTCTAGAGTGGAAGTGGGAATGTATTACCATGGACTTCGTACTTGGACACCCACGGACATTGAGGAAGTTTGATGTTGTTGGGGTAATAATAGATCGGTTGACCAAGTCCGCGCATTTTATTCCAGTAGGTACTACTTATTCCTCGGAGCGGTTGGTTGAAATTTATATCTATGAGATTGTTCATCTACACGGTGTGCCAGTGTCTATCATTTAAGATCGGGACACGTAGTTTACATCACAGTTTTAGAAGGCAGTACAGCGAGAGTTAGGCACACAGGTACAATTGAGTACATCATTTCACCCTCAGACGGACGGACAGTCCGAGCGCACTATTTAGATATTGGAAGATATGTTGCGCGCTTGTGTTATAGATTTTGGAGGTTCTTGGGATTAGTTTCTACCACTTACAGAGTTTGCTTACAATAACAACTACCAATCGAGCATTCAGATGGCTCCGTACGAGTATTTATATGGTAGACGGTGTCGGTGTCCGGTGGGTTGGTTTGAGCCCGGTGAGGCTAGGCTATTGGGCACTGATTTAGTTCAGGATGCTTTGGAAAAGGTTAAATTGATTCAGGAATGACTTCGCACGGCACATTCTAGACAATAGAGTTATGCCGATCGGAAGGTTCGCGATGTTGCTTACATGGTAGGAGAGAAGGTACTACTTTGAGTTTCGCCTATGAAGGGTGTTATGAGATTTGGGAAGAAGGGAAAGTTGAGTCCTAGGTATATTGGACCTTTTGAATTAATTAAGAAGATTGGATAGGTGGCTTATGAACTTGCATTGCCGCCTAATCTATCGAGTGTTCATCCAGTGTTTCATGTATCTATGCTCCGGAAGTATATCGGGGATCCATCTCATGTTTTGAATTTCAGCACAGTGCAACTGGATGGTAATTTGACTTATGATGTGGAGTCGCTGGCCATTTTAGACCGGCAGGTTCGAAGATATCAAAGAGCATAGCTTTACTGAAAGTACAGTGGAGAGGCCAGCCAGTCGGAGAAGCTACTAGGAGACTGAGCGGGAGATACGGAGCAAATATCCAAACCTATTTGAGGCTCCAAGTATGATTCTAAACCCGTTCGAGGACGAACATTTATTTAAGAAGGGGAGAATGTAATGACCCGGCCGGTCGTTTTGAGTATTACAACCATGTTTCCCCATTTACTGCTCAATTTGTGCTTTACAATTGTTATATGACTTGCCGAGGTAATTGGTTCGGGTCCGGTGAGGTTTTGGAATGATTTGGAACACTTAGTTCCAAGGTTTAAAGCTTAAGTTAAAATAGTGATCGGATTTTGACTTATGTGTAAATGACCCTGGAATAATATTTTGATGATTCCAATAGCTCTGTATGGTGATTTTGGATTTAGGAGCGTGTCCGAAAAAGTTATTTAGAAGCAGGTAGCTAAATCAGGCTTGAAATGGCAAAAATAAAAATTTAAGTTTGGAAGTTTGATCGGAGAGCTGACTTTTTGATATCGGAGTCGGAATCTGATTCTGGAAATTTGAATAGGTTCGTTATGCCATTTATGACTTGTGCGCAAAATTTGAGGTCAATCAAACTTGATTTGTTAGGTTTCGGCATCAAATATAGAAGTCGGAATTTCTTAGTTTCAAAAATCTTGTCATCTCACCCTTCTACACTATTCTTCACACACTCACGTACACAACAAGGAGGGTCACGAAATAGGAGGGGATTTTCTACATAGAGAGAGAGAGAGAGAGAGAGAGAGAGAGAGAGAGAGAGGGAGTCGGGACAACACTTTGAGAAAAAAGGAGGATTTTTGGGAGAGAGAGTTTGAGTGGGGGCAACACTTTGAGTGGAAGAGAGGATTTTAAGATGAGAGAGATAGAGGGAGGTGAGAGAACAAAAAAAGGGGGAAAGGGAATTAGATTTTAGAATCATCCTGAGCTCCAAAAAATGGACAGAGCAATAGAAAGGGGGACGATTGAGAGAAAACAGAGACAATCAATTAAGCTCATAAAAAATCAGTAGTCTTCATCATTAACACTATGTAATACACCTATGAAATATTCCTTTATCCAAGTGAACTATCGAGCTCCAAATTAAAGCATCACCATCATCATAAATCACCCGATATCTCCATTTCTTCATTTTGTCGAGTAAAACAAGGCTCGGGTGAGTGACCGTGTCAAAAGGCGAGGTCGTCGTCGATTTCCGATTTGAGGTTTCCGGTCAAAAGTTGCCTGATGCTATTTCTCTGATTGGATTTTAATTATCGAAATTATATTTTTGCCGTCAACATCTCTTGCGTGTACTGCTCAGGGGATATTTTTATTGAAACGGCTAATTAAAGATTCGAGACGTTTCGAGGTCGATTGGTGAGGGAAAGACGTTGCAGAATAAAGGATTACACGGTTTAAGGTAAGTAACATTTCTAAACTTGGTTCTGAGGGTATGAATTCCCGAATCTAGTATTATATAAATTATTTGGAGGTGACGCACATGATAGGTGACGAGTGTGTGGACGTGCACCATAGAAATTGCGACTTGAATAAATCCAGTGAAGTTGTAAAATTAAAGAATCATGTTATTATTCGCATATCTTTCAGGTGTTAGGAAATTGAGCTGAAACTCGTAATAAAGATCATGATTTGGCTACGTGCCGATATTTTGGGACCCATAGGGTTGTGTTGCTGTTGAATTAATTATTTTGAAATGTACATTTGATACTCAGTCATGCTCATCCATTGTGAGGATATTATTATAGGATCGGGCTGCATGCCGCAGCAGGCCTTATAGGCTTCATTGTTCTGGTTATGGGATGCACGTCGCAGCATGGGCCTTATTGGCTTTATTATTATATGGATCGGGGCTGCCCGCATGCAGCAGGCCATATCGGCTTTATATCATACTTGGACTGAAGGAGCCCCTTCGGAGTCTGTACACACCCCCAGTAAGCGTAGATGATTATATATTCAGGATGGACTTCCCAGGGCATGGACTTGCCTTATTTATATTGTGATGAATTTTCCCTGGACATGGATCTTGTCCATATCATTTATATTTGGTGGATAAATTATTCAGGGCTGGATTGGCCTTATACGGTACTGAGTGACTGACTTTCAGTCGATGTGTATTTATATACGGGATGGAATATCCTTAGGCTGGATTGGCCATAAACAGTACTGAGTGACCGAATGACTAGTGACCAGTAATATATGAAGTCTTTCCACTGAGATGTCACATTCCTCATATCGTGCAGTATTGATCTATTTTGCTTGTACTGAGTTTAACTGTTGAACTTGAAAGCATGCCTACATTTCTGTACCATTATTTATGTACTAGACTGTACCTGCGGAACTCGTCACTACTTTCAGCCCAGAGGTTAGTCTTTTTACTTATTGAGTTGGTTGTACTCATACTATACTCTGCACCTCGTGTACAGATCCAGGTGCTTCCGGACACGGCGGCTGTTAGACCTCAGTGTGTTACCAGTTAGAGACTATCAAGGTAGCTGCTTGGCATCCGCTGACTTTGTCTCTCTTCCTCGCAGATATTGTATTGTTCTATACTTTCAAACAGTGTTTTTAATCAGTCAGGATTTTTATTCATTTAGATGCTCATGCACTCAGTGACACCTGGTTTTGGGAGTGTTTTGTATCTGTAATTGTGAGGTTTTCTATTGAAATCAAATATTATGTTTCCAATCTTAAAAGAAATTGCAGTTGTTTGAGATTGTTGGCTTGCCTAGTATTGAGATAGGCGCCATCACTACAAGTGAGATTTTGGATCGTGACACAAGCAGAAAAAAAAAGAAACAAGAGAGAGTGCACATCATCATCATCTCTCAAACTATTTCTTCCACTACTTCTACCATACTCAGATTCTTCAACTAAACTGAACGGTCAAACTTAGACATCAAGGATGGAAATTGAGAAGTTGAAGTTTTCCTATTAGTCAACTCTTCAGGGCACCTCTATAAAATATCTCCTGAATCAACTGTCCAACCATACTATCTTCAGATCTCTGCTATTGTCTGAACACTCTGTGATTCCTCTTGTGCTATAGAATATGCACACTCCCAGCAAGGCACATTCTATACATCTGATTTGTGGCACTATTGCCGAAGCATGTTCAATTGCATGCCCACATAACTTCATTTGGCCATTCCATTTGTTGCCTAAGTATTCACTGCAATACAGCATTTGACTCCATAACCTTGCACTCATCGAGCATTGAAAGAATAAGTTTAGATTTCTACTGCATATTGTATAGAGAACATGTCATTGAGTCAATGATACCCCACTATTCATAATTTAATGGAAGTAATATCTAAAAGTTGGGTGAAAGATTAACTTTTGAACTTCAAACCCTAACTTCTCTCCTTATCGGGTGATTTTGAAGTTTCTGAATGAATGTTATGTCGGAAGAGGGGAATCTCTAAATTGGGAATCAGGGTTTGAATTTGGAAAGTAAGCTGATAAATACCGGGAAGAGGCAGAGACGAGTAAGGCGACGTGGCAAATTATTAACCCTTCCTGAGTACACGTGTTTTAGTAGCTTAATTATAATAGATGGCTAGGAATGAAAGTTAGCTAACTCAATTGACGGCCTAGATTAAATCTTCAGTTGAGTTGGTTATTGGGCCTTTTATTAGTTAGTGGGTCGTTGCAGTGCTGGGCTTTATATTCCAAAGAGATCTAAAGGAGATGGTTATGCAATCTAGTAATTTATTTTCTCTACTATTCATTCCTCTCATTTTCTCTTCTCTTCTCTTCTTCTCTTCTCTCTCTCTCTCTCTCTCTCTCTCTCTTCCTTACCCAATTATAATTCTTCTTTTCAGGTAATTCCACCATTAAAGCTCAAGTTCCAGCTGAAGACCCAATAGTTTTCTAGTTGTAATTACCTCTGAGTTGTAATACAATAGATAATTATCAATAAAAGTTTGATTTTCATTCCATTGCATTTACAGTTTCGCATAAGAATATTATATTTTGGATCAGAGCATCTCCTGGCCCTACAAATCATGATTATTATGAGACTAGATCGAAATCTATGGAGGACAGTCTCAAGAAGTTAGACACAACTCCAAAATCACATAGCAGAAGGAAGCAAGAAATATGAGACCACGGATGCCAAAATTGATATATTGATGGAAAAGTTATTGCCCAACCATGCAGGCATACTGGATAGTGAACCAATAGAGATCCATCAGCAAGAAGAACAGAGGAGTGGCCTCAGGGGGGAGCAGATAGCTGCTTCCTTGGTCGGTGAAAGAAATTATCATGGTGGTCATTGCACCTATAATTCCAGAGTTGAATTCCCTTATTTTGATGGTGCTGTGGGATCTTATCCTTGTTCTTGGTTGATGAAGTATGAGATATTTTCACTACAACCATGTATCCAATTCAGAGAAAAAACTTGAAGAAGCAGTCATATACCTCAATGGAAGGGTAGAAGCTTGGTACTTCTCCTATCAGTTAAGTAAAGGGAATGTTAGATGGCCAGAGTTTTGTAAAGAAATATGTAAGAGATTTCAAGATGCAAATAATAGTAGATTCAATCTCATTGGAAAATTTAAAAAGATAGAGCAAAGGGGGACAATTAATAAATATTTTGAGAAATTTGAGGACCTTAAGGCTTGGATTCTAATCAAGAGCCCCACTATGCCAGAAGAATTCTTTTTGGAATTCTTTGTAGAAGGCCTCAAGGAAGACATAAAACATAGTGTGAAGATTTTGAATCCCTATACCCTAAGACAAGATGTTGAAAAGGTTAGGCATCAAGAAAAGGTGATTGAGACTTGGAATAAAAAAGGAAAAGATACATAGGGAAAAGGAGCAACTTATACCAGTTACCAATAGTCAAATACTCAGAACCTTCATAGAGGTACCAAGGGTGTAGGGGTGTCCAACTAAAATATACAGGTAAGCAAGGGATTTGAAAACATGAGGAATAATGGGTTGTGTTGGAAATGTGGTTACAAATATTTCCTAGGATATGTATGCAAGCAGAAGCAAATTAATGTTAAGGCTGCTTCTGAAGATCCAGACTATGATGGAACCAATAGAGGAAGGAGTTAGTCCAGTCTATCAGGCAGGAGAGAAAGTCATGGATGAGGCCAATAACCTCAATGCTCTTTGTGGAACTGAGGTGCCCAACACAATTAAGCTGAGGGGTAAGTCAAAGAAGAACCTAATAACTATTTTTCTTGATTCAAGAAGCACACATAGCTTCATGGATATAGAGAGAGCTAAGAAGATAGGGTGCAAGATCATAGAGTCTACTCCTATGAGGGTCATTGTGGCAAATGGAAACCATCTTATGAGTAGGCATACTTGTCACATGTTCAAATATATGATTCAAGGAGTGGAGTTTGAGGATTCCGTTAGGCTAGTCAGACTTGAAGAAAATGATATGATATCAGGGGGGATTGGATGAAAGGCTATGATCCAGTTTTGCTAAAAACATGTTGGGCTCACCTATTTACTGTAACTGTAGTCCTACGGGCTACTTTTATTTCAAGTTCGAGCAAGCACTCACTCGACCATTATGCCTATGGGCTACATTATTTCGAGTTCGAATCATTCACTAGACTACTACGCCTACCGGCTACATTATTTCGAGTGCGAATCATTCACTCGACTAAGCCTACTGGCTACTTTTATTTCGAGCTCGAGAAAGTACTCACTCGACCATTACACCTACGGGCTACATTATTTCAAGTTCGAATCATTCACTCGACTAATACGCCTTCGGGCTACATAACTTCGAGTTCGAAATATTCACTCGACTACTACACCTACGAGCTACATAACTTCGAGTTTGAAACATTCACTCGACTACTACACCTACGAGCTACATAACTTCGAGTTCGATACATTCACTCTACTACTACGCCTACAAACTACTTTTATTTCGAGTTCGAGCAAACACTCACTCGGTCATAAAGGCTATGAAGTCTGAATTCGATGAAATTGCCTAAATCCTTATGAAAACATTCTCAAGGCATGAATGAAATCTTCACAAAACAAGAAAGCAGAAGCAAGTCAGTAAATGAAAAAAAGATATTTGTATATATATAGAAAGATTGTTTATATGATTAATTGCAACATAGAAACTAAGGTCTAAGCTTCTGGGTTATCATCGGGAGCGGTCTCTTCTCCACCGGGCTCCCCTATTCTTGGACCCTCTCTTACTACCATCATCATCGTCATCGTCACCATCAGAAGCCACAGCTTCAGCATCAGCTTCGAGTTCTTTGGCCCTTTTTATCTATTTAGTAAGATCGAAACCTCGAGCGTGGATCTCCTCGAGGGTCTCCCTCCGAGATCGACACTTAGCAAGTTCAGCGACCTAAAGAGCTCGAGTGTCGGCAGTATCAGTTGCCTCCCTTGCCTCTATATGGGCACCTTCAGCATCGGTCCGATAGACGGCCACGAGTACATCCGCATCGGCCTTCGCCTTTTCGGCATCAGATTTGGCCTTGGCAAGTTCGGAGGTCAACCGAGCCTCGAGCTCCTCTATTCTTCTTGCTTGCACCAGGCCTTTTTCCTTCATTATTTGAAGTTGGGTTTCGGCCGATGATAACTTGGCTCGAGCAATTTATTTCTCTGCTGCTAAGTGGTCCATACCTTCTTTCCACTGCAAAGACTCCGCTTTTATCACATCGACCTCCTCACGAAGCTTCCTGATCATCTCAATTTTTTGCTGCAACTGTGAGACCAAACAATTAGCCATCGTTCTGATATCAAGCCTATAGGCTTTTAAAAGTATCATTACCTGCTCAGACAGATCGGTCTGATCTCGGTAAGCCTTGGCCAACTCAGCTCGGAGGTCTTTTATTTCCTCTTACCTTTGCCCTAAGAGAAGTTTTAGGGAGTTCCTCTCCTCAGTAACCCATTGAAAGTCAGCCTCGTATCGATGTAACTCGTTTTGGGACCGAGAACATGTTTCTCAATGAACTGCCGCTACCTGCAAAGAAACAAGAAACGAAGTTAGAAATGAAAAGTAAACATGAAGGTAGTACCAATAAAATAATTTTAAGGCTTACCTGATTCAAAGCCTGCTGCACCCCGTGAAAAAGATCCGATTCATCGTTTGTACCGACAACGTCCTCAATACTGGTAAATAGGTCACGAAAAGGATCCTCTCCATCATGAGGCATGTCTAGATCGAGGGCCCCCAAAACTTGGGCTTCCCGAATCACCCTTGCAGAAAAAGCGGGGAAGGTGGGCGAGTCTTCGATTGTTGCTGCTCCAAATGAATCACTTGGAGCATTCTCTTCGGTTCGAAGGGATTCAAGAGGGGCCCCTTTAGACATATCCCCCATCTGTTGGCTCCGATGGGATGCATTTTCGATCTCCGACAACTCAGGGACTCCGCCCGAATCTTTCTCCGGTATACCCTCAGTTCGAGGCAGAGCCTCATGAAGCATCATCGATCCAGCTGCCGATGGGGCATCAATGGTTCTCTTCGTTCGGGCAGCCAGCGTGGACCCATCATTTTCTTCTTCTTCGTCTTCATCATCTTCATCCCTTAGACGCAGAACTGATTCTACGGTCAAAGGAATGTCATTCTTGTTCGGTTTACGAGCCGTCCTCTTCTTCGGTTTTGGATCTTCGGGAACAGAGGCTCTTTTCCTTTCATTTTCCTTCACCGACTTTGGGACAGAGGACAAAGTTTCTTCTTCGATGGACAAGGGCCTCAAAACCTTGCCCAAACCTGCATATGGAAAATTTTATTAAAATATTTGGAAGGCATCTCGTTCGAATTATCAAAGAGTACGAGAAATGGGCTTACCATGATTTTTGGCCTCCCACCGACCCTTTGACAAATCACACCATGAGCGCTCGGCGTATGTGGAGGTCGAAATAAGAGCTCGTACCCAGTTCTTGAGATCAGGAACTGCTCCGGGCATCCAGGAAACCGCTGCATCACAAAAAAGAAGAGTATCGATGAGAAAAGAAATGAAAGAACAAAATAGAAAGAAGTAACAGCAGGATCATACTTACGTTTCATATTCCACTCCTCGGGAAAGGGCATCTTTTTGGTTAGAATCAGGTCCGAAGTCCTCACTCGAACGAACCTACACATCCATCCCCGATCCCTGTGCTCGTCAATGCTCAAGAACAGAGCCTTGGTAGCCCGACGCTGAAGTTTTATTAACCCTCCTCGAAAAAGTCGAGGATGGTACAATCGGATAAGATGGTCGAGGGTGAACGACATCCCCTCGATGTTGTTCACAAAGTATCGGATCAAGATAACGATTAGCCAAAAAGAAGGATGGGCCTGGCCTAGGGTTATTTGGTATTGACGACAGAAATTAATAATAACAGAATCGAGGGAACCTAACGTGAAAGGGTAAGTATACATATTCAAAAACTCTTTCAAGTAAGTGGTAATATCTTCGTCAGAAGTAGGAATTATTATTTTTTTTATCCCAATTGCAATCTTTCTTTAGCTGTTTGAGGTGCTTCTCGGTTATCAAACACATGTACCTCGATACTGGCTCACATCGGCGAGGGACCGATGAGCCTTTATCGACCTTAAAATCATAAGTAAGAACACATGCTCCGGGAATGCACTCCTCAGGCCGTAGTTCTGCCGGTGTCTCATCGGCGGCACACTGTGAAGATGAAGCCTTCTCTTTCTGAGGAATGGTTTGTGACGTTTTTGCCATTTTCGAATTCAAAGGTGAGGAGTAGAAGAAAGTGACAAATATTTGGTAAAATTAAAGGGGGGCTTTTTGCAAAGAGAAATCACAGATTTGCAGGTAAGCCAGAGAATACGAAAAGGGACTTGAGAAATTTGGAAGATTGAAGAGGCAAAAGTGGTAAATGATAAAAGAAAGGGTTATTTATAGGTTTAAGCAATAGCGGTTCAGTATCAACGGTGGTCGACCACCGTCTGACATGCATTAAATGCCTTGAAAGACTAAATCGACGGGTCAGATATCACGTGCGTCATGATCGAGCCCGATGAAAATGTCAGCTTATAATCCGATCGAGCCGTTGAAAAATCATATCGTTTCTCATCACATTCTTCCTCAGAAACGAGGGGACTATCTGTATACAGTCGAAATAGATTTCGGCCTTCGTACGTCTGATCGAGTTTGAAAGATAATCGATCGAAGTGAGACCTTGAGATGGTTTCCGAAGGTGGTACAAACAAACTTCGAATCCGAGGGGCCGATCAATGTCGAGTTCGATATCGTTATCAAGATCGGATCCAAATCGAACTAGGATGCAAAGTAAAGCTATCAAGCTTATGATCCAAAGACCGACCAACGCTGACCCCGAATCAATTCGAGAGCTCGAGCCAGAATCAAGCTCGAGCCAAGATCGAGAGCTCGAGTCAGAATCGAGCTCAAACCAAGATCGAGAGCTCGAGCTCACAGACAAAAGTCGTTGCAATCCCACTAGAGGAGAGAATCTTGGCAGGAATTGTGAAAAAGCTGATTTATCGTGGGTCTCCCACTGAGTATTTTTAATTATGTTTAAAGCAAGATCCCTCTACTATAAAGGTCATGGTTATCATTTCTGTAAAAAAAAGTTTTTTGATGCTTATATTGTAATCAAAACACCATATTCTCCTATAGTAAAGAGTTGTTCTTTCAAACTTCTTAAATTGATTCCACTTGTTTAGTCCTAAAATTCATCTTCTTTACAACCTTATCTATTTTGCATTCTTTGCAATTCATACTTATATTTTTATTTATCCTTGCAATTTGTATTAAGTTGTGCCACATATCCTTAGAACTACGTACAAATTCAACTCTATCTGTTTTTCGGGTAAACACATGGAGATATTTATTCCACTTTAGAATTAAGGGGTAATAGGACCCTCGAAAAGAAAAGGTGTGTAGTTAAAACTTCATTCATAGGTTGAGAGTAGTACTTGTGCGTTTTCCCATAATCTTAATAGAGCTTCTTCTCCACGATAACCGGAGGGTGCAGAATGTGCTATTGGCTAAGATATAAGGAAAATAATAGAAATCTGAAAAATTAAGAATTGCGGAAGAAGGAAGGCGAAGATTTGGCTCTATTAAATAAAGGGGATGAAGAAAATATTGGGAATTTTAGAGTAGAGAACATTGAGGAAATGGATTTCCAATTTTGGGCCTTTTTAGAAATAAAATTTCTCTGGGGCTATTTTAAAATTAGATTTAATCAATCTAATATATCATTAACCTATTATTAGCTCAATCCTACAAGAGAGTTGTTCACCTATGGAACAATATTTCGGGTTATGTTCTTGAGGGAAAGAAAAGAAGAAAAAAAGCTCAATCGGCCCTTATAATTAAAGCCTCCCTTGAAAAAGCGTGTTATGTGATTTCTTTGAATATGCCAAAACACGTAGAAAGAAAACATTTGCAAGAAGGTAAATAGTGTTTCGGTGGCTATTCTGATCCAAAAGAGACTTTTTAAAGTTTTAGTATTACATGATTTATGCCGTTATAATATTTGTGTGGTTATCTAAATTTTTTATTAAGGATAAACCGTGTAAAATGAAGTTTCACTGCAACTTCCCTCCCACGACGAAGTTTACCTAATAATTAAAATACATTATTAGCTCACTGAAATATGTTACCAACCCAATAGCATTGATACAAAAATGCAAAACTCAGCCTAATGCTTTTTCCATATTTGATTAGGAATGCCATGACTTGATTTAAGTGGCTTATTACCATGGTATAAAGTTCCAAAACCACCGTCTCCAAGTTCTTTGGAGGAATCGAAATTATTGGTGGCTTTTTCAAGTGTAGAGTAGGAGAAGACAGGGATTCCAAAGTACTTGCTACCGCCGTCAGGATCTTGCCTTGACGGATCAGAATATGTATTTCTTGTGAAGAAGTGAAAACAGCCGCCCTTTCCTTTCTTGAAACGCCAGATAAAAATACTAAGGCAAATTGAAAGGATCAAGCCAATCACTGCAGATAAGACTGAAGCAAACAACAGAGGAAACTAATCAAATTTTGTTTGAAAAATGACTACAGAAAAGTGGAACATAGTTGAGGAAGACAATATGGGACAACATTGAGTAAATCTGGTAATATGAAAAGGATTTGTAGTTATAGATAGTTACCTACACCTAGAATTCTCTTTGACTTTCTTCTTGCTGCAACAAAAGCAAATTACCAAAAAGGTTAGATAAATTTTCCACAAGGAGGAGGAACTGAGAGCTAATCATGACTAGCTTATGCTGTAATATTAAATCCATAATAAGATTAAGAGAGGACTTCTAAAACAATCTGCAGCATAAATAGAGTGGTGAGATTGTAAACTTCCTAATGGACTAGTAAAATCCAGCAGGATTCTTCTAAAAATCATGTCACGAGCCGGAGCTAGGATTTTCATTAAAGAGTGTCAAAATTTAAAGAAATAAATATGCCAAGAAGTCAAGAAGATTCAATATATAGTACTATATATACATAAAAAAAAATAAGTTTTACCTATCTAAATACTGCATTTTTCCGGCGAAGGGGTATTCCGTTGACACCCCTGGAGCTATGTAGCTCCGTCACGGTCCCGAGTAATGAAACAAGCAGAACATTTGGAAATACTTATGTCTCATTATTTACTAAATTTCTTTCCTTGTCATGAATTCACAAGCTGTGCAATTTAAATGACAGACACTGAAACTGACAGTGTAAATTGCAAAGATAACGCCAACAACCCCAAATAAAACTGAATGATACATAGGAGAGCAATCAGCTTCTGATAAAATGAGAGCAAAAGTTTCATGAACGCAGTCCATTTTTAGATCATTCAAAGTAGAATTAGAGAAAGCTCCCAGTAAAGTATGACTAGCATATTGGACTAGTGGAGGACCCAGAATTTTATGTAAGCGGGTTAAGATATATACTAAATCCTCGATAGCAGTCAACAATAAAAGCGACACTAAGTTAACATACAAGGTTTACCTTGCTCCCTTTATTTTGGTTCTTAAAAAAACGTTAAAAGGAATTGCTCGCTACTTTTTATTTCGTTTCGAAGTCGCCTTGTTTTAATTTTGTTTAAACATTTACCTAGATTTTAACAGCAGATCTATATATCTTACAAATTTTACAATTTATTAGAGCTTATTTTATAAATTTTACCAGAACAAATATCAATTTGATCTATATTATAAAATTAAACTCATAATTTAATTTGCGCTAATTATAAATCAAAAATAATATAAGAGAGCTATAAACTAAGTTAAATTAATAATTTCCATATAAAAAGTTTCAAAACTATGAAAAGAAATTAATATAAAATAAATAATTAGAGAAATAAGAAGAAGAAGCAGCGATGCAATTCGATAATAAAGAGGCAAGTAAAATAGTTTAAAATAATATGAAATGTTTCATACAAAAAGATTGTCAAGTTTGGATAGAATAATATTTGAAGGAAAAATCAAAAAATGAAAATCATTATGTATATAACTATACATTTATATAACTTGAATAATTTATGTATATTGGGGTCCTTTAAAATGTTCTTCTCGATAGCTCCATTCTTAAACCAAAAAACACATGAAAAATCACGATATGATTCTTTCAAAGAATTACGAAAATAGAATGTTAAAGTGGTGTATAATGGGATCGGATCCCCTTTAGTACTATTTTTGTCCATTAATTTTCAATAGAGTATTTGATATGTGCCACGTGCACAAAAGATAATCAATGGTTTGGATTTTGTTTTATTATTCATGGCCCCTTAATCCTCTCTATTAACGCAAAAAAAAAAAATAATTAAAAATTATATTCTAACAAAGTGAAGGAATAGTATAATATCGTCCTTACTTTATATAAAACACGGAAGGCAAACTTAAACTTTAAATGACAGGAGGGCTAATTTAATTTTTATTTCTTTTATATGCATTACCAAGTATTCTTTTAATTGTAATTTAGTTGTATAATTAAAATAAACGCCTTCTAAAATAACATGTGATTTCTTGATGTACTGATGGGGTATAGTTTTATTCTGATTAACTTTAATGCTTTTGAATTTATTGGTAAGTAATGAAGTTCATTATTTGGTTAAATTTTCAGTCGGAAGAGAGAATTTTAGATGAATTTTGACATTATTAAAATAAAAAAAATAAAGTATTGAAAATGGCCCAATAAATAAAGAAGAAAGAATTCCAAGAAAATACAAGTGACTTCACACCATAACAAAAAATGGCCTATATTTTTAGGTTTTACCCGACCTAGCCCATATTATTTTGAAAGCACTAGCAAATTCAAAATATGTATTCTCACAACCATTGCTTCTAAAAGCTATGTAGTTAAATCTCTATTCTCACAACCATTGCTTTTACTCTCTCTTCTTCTCACATCTTCTACATATGCTTCAAGGGGCCGTCCGCCATTATTGCTTCTCCCCATGTTGCAATGTAAGAAAATTGAAGAGCAGAAGTCCACCATTGTAGGCCATTCAAAGCTTTGCTTTCGAAAATAGAATTTTTTGAGTTTGTTAGTTGTTTGGATTGAGTGTTGTTCCAATTAATTGAAAATATCAAAAGGAGTTCAAAATTTAAATTTGAAGTATTTTGAGTAGATTTGAGCAAGATTTGGATTAAATTTCAGAAAAGATGCAAGGAACAAGACGAAATCAGTTTTTTGTATAATTATGTATAATCTTGTATAATAGTGTATATGAGTGTATAAACACATCTTATACACTATTATACACGTTTATATACCTTTATACAAACGTCTGTAGACGAATTTCTTCCACGATTTTCAGTTGCAATTCTTATTCAAAACCAGTCCAAATCTCCATTAAATGATTTCAAATTTTATATGCAACCTCCTTATACTATTTCCAACAAGTCTAAATAACACTCACTCCAAATTTCTCACAAAATCAAATTCGAAATTTAAACCCACATATTTAAGCTTGTTAAAAATCTAATTTTCACCACCCAAATGAATTTAATTTGTTGAACTAATATATGAGTCACAGTTACTGATTCGAAAATTAACTTTAAAGCTTGAGCAATCTTTTTTAAAAATTAAATAGAAATTTCGAGAACCTATTAAAGTTGAATGTTGAATCTTAGACTATTTTTTTCGGGCTAATTGGTTGTAAATTGAAATATGGGCTATAAAATTGAAAAGTGGGGAGCCCAATTGTTGTTATGTGAAATTTTCCCAAAGAATTTGGGTAAAGTGGAATAGAATCCGATAACTTCCATGGTATGAAATTTAAAGGAATATTTACACTAAAAATATTATCCTGAATAATTAAACAAAATCCAAACAATTGATTATCTTTTGTCCACATGGCACATATCAAACACTCTATTGAAGATAATATTGGAGGGGATCCAATGGTGTTTATGACTTTATGTGGCTTTCTTTTGTTTAGCACATGCGAAAACAAAGAAACAAAAAGGACAAAAAAGTCATGGAAAAGTACAAAGAAAAGAACAATGCGAGACTCGGTTTCGATCTCGCGACCATCTACATAATATGAACCCGCTTGAACCATCTGAGCAAGAAACTGCCTTTGTCAAGTGGGTTCAACGACCTTTATTTAATACGAGTTAATTTCTAAGAAAAATAATTTCCACATAAAAATAGCTAAAATATTTTACGAAGCGGGTTCAATTGACCCCACTTGAACTAATGTGGGTCCGCCCTTGTATTGGACCTATGGGTGTTTAACGGGCAGGTTGGGAAGGGCTGTATACAAAAAAAAATTAGCCTGTCCATTTAAAGTTGCGGGTTGTTAGCAGGCTGAGTTAGCGGGCTGTACTTTTTCGATTTTTTTTTGTCCGTCCAGGTTTGGGCTTAGCGGGTTGTTAGCGGGCCGTGGATTTTTTTTTTTAAAGTAAATTTTATTTTTCTTATTCAATGTTATTGATACTTAAGTGTTTGAAAACTTTTAAAGCTTAGAATTAAACTTTGAAGTTTAAAATTTTAAATTTTAAATTTGAATTTTATAATTTTAAAATTGAAATTCGAAAGTAAGTAGCTACAAAAAATTATTTAATAAGACCAATAGGCAATATGTAAGGATCAAGCTCTGAGGACTTTCATTTGATATTTTTATTGAATAATATATAATACTTCAAATTAAGTTGCAAGTTCTTTTTTGATTTTGTTATTTTTGAACTTGCAAATTAAAAGTTTACAATAATTATAAAAAAAAGAAATAGTACATCACATGCTTTGCATCATTTTTGTAAGTTCATCCATGTCAACATGAGGTTCTTGGTTTCCAGCATTGGTTGAATTGGAACCATAAACCATTATATCTCCAATTTCTTGGTCCTCCGCTTCATCTACCTCGTCATGCCCTTGATTTCGTCATTCTGATCTTATCCAATCTCTGAAGCACACTAGAATTTTCAAAGCGTTGCTACCTAATGAATGACGGGTATCTCCTAGTTGCTGCCTTGCTTGGCTAAATGCGCTCTCTGATGCGACTGTTGAAATCGGCACATTTAGCACGTCTCAAACCATGGCCGAAAGAATAGGAAATTGATTTGAGTTGCTCCTCCACCAACCCAGTGGTAGAAATTCCTTTGTGCGGGGCTCTGCTGACTTTTGCAAGTAGAATTGAAGTTCATCAATATTCCTGCTACTGGTTTGTTGATGCTCCCCTATTGTAGACCAAATCAAATAATCTTCAACACCATCATTATCATCCAAAGCACTGGTCCCAGATGTTGAAACTGAACTTGAAGGAATATTTGCATCTACAGCAGAAGAAGCATCAACAATGTTAGCATAATAATTATATAATATTTTTAAATGTTTGTGTAGATCAGAAATAAAAGTGTCAATATCAGGAGTTTCAGTTGGTCCAATATCCATATAAGAATATAAAGCAATGATTAATTGGCGATAAGTAGCCATTTTGATAGAAGGGTTTAAAATAGCACCACTTAGGTAAATAGGAGGAATTGGGTAAAAATATTTTTTAAACTTATCTAGCATAGATTCAACAAGAGAAGTATATCCTTCTTTCTTCTTCAAATTATGTAGTAAAAGAGAAATTTCAGCTATATGAACTAAACCATTTGCAATAATAGGATAATAAGCTCCAGAAAACTCAAGTGTAGCCACATAAATATTTTGTAAATACTTTACAACATCTTCAATGACATACCAAGTTCTAGATGTTAACAAATGGTTAGGATAAGTACAATGAGAATTGGCAACTTCAGTTATAAAAATTCTATATTTATTACAATATTTTAAGAATAAATAAGTATAATTCCACCTAGTAACTATTTCTTCAGGCATAAGTTTTGGTTTTAGTCCATAGTGTACACATTT
This sequence comes from Nicotiana tomentosiformis, assembly GCF_000390325.3. Lineage (NCBI taxonomy): Eukaryota > Viridiplantae > Streptophyta > Magnoliopsida > Solanales > Solanaceae > Nicotiana > Nicotiana tomentosiformis. The sequence goes on along the minus strand of NC_090815.1, from coordinate 30,538,866 downwards.
TTCTTTAAATGCATTTAATCTAGCACTTCTATTATTTCCTTGAATTACACCAACAACTCTTCTAACTAAAGTGATATCATCTCTAAATAATTCAAGGTCACTCTTCACAATTAAATTATAAATATGACATGCACATCTAACATGAAATATTTCAGGAAGTGGTGGGTGTAGATGTAATTTTAATATTGTAATAGCAACATTGTTGTTAGAAGCATTATCAAATGACACACACAAAACTTTTTCTGCAAGATTATAAAATATAGCAACTTCATAGATAGTATTACTTATAAATGCACCATTATGACTTTGATCTTCATCATATTTAAAAGCAATAATACGTTTTTGCATACAAAAATTACCATCTATCCAATGGCATGTAACAGTCAAATAATCATTACCATTTACAGCACGACCAATATCAGAAGTAAGAGAAATTCTACAAGAAAGACTGGCGAACAAATAACGTATATATGTCTGATATTATCCAAAAAGCCTAAAGATATCAGCTTTACAAGTACTTCTAGGAAGACCTTTAAACAAAGGGTTATAAATTCTTTGAATATAAGTAACAAGATATGGTGAAGCAGCAAAACTAAAAGGTAAACAACCTAAAACAATTATTTTAGCTAATTCTTCCTGATCTTTCTTAATATCGAATTTATCCATTAACCCTCCAGTACTCGGGTTAAATTTTTGTTGCCCATCTTCCTCATCTACTCCCCAATCAAGAGGGTGGTTGTCTACCATGTACCTACGAAGTTAACCCGTTCCCCCTCCCTTACCGGTCTCATGTTTATAAATATCCTTACAAATTCTATATCTTACATAATTTTTATCTTCTTCTAGTCTGTCAAAAAAATTCCAACACTTACTTCTTAATCTTCGATTCTTCTTAATAGGGAGGGGATGCCTACTTGTATTACCACGACTTCCACCCCTAATATTATAATTTTCTTGAAGTCCCTCATAATCTATATTTAAATTTTCACGTGAACTTTCAGAAATATGTGTAAAGCTACTAGAAGAACAATTACCACCTCTTGATCTTTTGGAAGTTTTCTTACTACCACCTCTACTAGTGCACGCTTTTTTGCCTGCTCTAAATATATCCATTATGTAAATTAAATTAATAATTGTAAATAATAAAATAAATGTACACCAAAGAAGAGAAAGATATAGAACGAGTGTACCGGAATTTCAGATGCCGCACTAAATTTGATATCAAAAATCAAACTTCAATTGATAGATCGATACTTGATAGTTGATACCACACTTCACTTGAATACTTGATATTTGATAATAATAATTTTGTAATGGCTAAACTAAATATTTGATGAAACTTGAAATAATAAGTAATTGAGAATTTAAGAACAATAATCAATAATATCAAGAGAGAATTAGAGTAGTAAGAGAGTGAATTGTGAGGAAAAATGAAGAAGAAGGGGGGCTATTTATAATTTTTAAAAGGTTAAAATTATAATTTATCAACTACTAGGGGTGTGGGGGCTATTTTCTTAAGGGGGTAGGCCGAAATGGCCATTTCTGCAAAAAAGGGCCGTTGGCCAACGGTCATATTGGAATTTGACTGTTGTCAACGGTAAAAATAATAATAATAATAATAATAATAAAACGTTAAAAATCGGGTTGAACCGGGCTGTAGCCCGTTAACAACCCGTTAACGGGCTTAGCGGGTTCCGGTGCACCGGCATCAAAGAATTGTTCGTTTGAAACCTGCTTCCCGCCCAACCCGTCCCAGCCCGCCCCCCACGCTACAGTACCGGGCTGACCCGAGCTGAACCGGGCTGAACCGAGTTGTAAACGGGTCAGCCTGGCTCGATTAACAAGTATAATTGGACCCATAACAAGAACATCTAAAATATATTGCAGTATAGCGAAGAGCAACTAAGTATACAAACTTCACTTTTCAAGTAAAATTTACTTTTGGGATTGGGAGAACAAAGAAATTTGTTATTGGTGTCAGCTAAACATCGGCCTCCTTGATAATAACATTTGTTACAATCCTCAGACAGACTCCACTCAAGTCTGAAATTTGCTATTAGGAGATCAATCAAGCTACTATTTTGGGGCTTGGAGAATGAAGTCCATTGAAATTTATGGGTTCCATCTCATTCAATAGCCAAAGTAATAGGCATGTACCTAAGGAAAATTTCTTTGGTTTGGTAGCCAACTTTGTTTAATTGTCAACATTGAAGAAAAAGAAGGAAAAGTGTGTGCAAATTGTCAAATATAGTAGGCTTTAGAGAGTGAGACTTTGTCTATAAAAGGAGAGCTTCAACTCTCATTTTCACACACCAACAAAGAGAGAAAGAAAGAGTGAGGTTTCACAAACAAAGTATAAGAAAATAGTCTGTGAGAAAAATAGAGAATGAGCGATATTGTAGTGAGGTGAGAATATCAAAAAAGGGTTATTTCTTTTGAGTGTTGTAGTGGTTTTTGGAGTATTTTACTCGGACCTACAAAGTGTAAAATTTCTTGCTATAGTGATATCAGTTGCTCGTCTCAGGGTCATGGGTTTTTCCTTATTAAAAGGGTTTTCCACATAAAAATTTTGGTGTCGCTGTCACTCTTTTTCTTGCTAATTATCGTATCTCGGTACTACGTGATTATTCTACTTTTATTACTGTGAATATTATTTCTGTAGGTGATTTATTTCCAACAACTGGTATCAGAGCACAGGTTCTGCTCGTTCACAGAAATACTATTCACTGTCGGTAGTACTATACTCGGTGAAAAACAAAAATGCCCGGAGTAAAGTACGAGGTAGCAAAATTTATCGAAGATAGCGGTTTCTCAACATGACAAAGAAGGATGAGAGATTTGCTCATCCAACAAGGATTACACAAGGTACTAGATGCTGATACCAAAATGCCCGATACCATGAAAGCTGAGGATTGGGCTGACTTGGATGAAAGGGCTACTAGTGCAATCAGGTTGCACTTATCAGATGATGTGGTAAATAATATCATTGATGAAGATACCGCACGTGGTATTTGGGCAAGGTTGGAAAGCCTATACATGTCCAAAATACTAACAAATAAATTGTATCTGAAGAAGCAGCTATACGCCCTACACATGGGTGAAGGTACGATTTTTTTGTCACATTTAAATGTGTTAACGGACTAATAACACAGCTCGCCAATCTCGGAGTGAAAAACGAGGAAAAAGATAAAGCCATCTTGCTGTTGAACTCGTTGCCATCTTCGTATGATAATCTATCAACAACCATCATGTATGGTAAGACTACCATTGAGTTGAAAGATGTCACATCGATTCTTTTACTCAATGAGAAGATGAGAAAGAAGCCTGAAAATCAAGGACATGGTCTCATCACAGAAGGTAGAGGCAAGAGTTATCAAAGGAGTTCGAGCAACTTTGGTAGATCCGGAGGTCGTGGGAAGTCTAACAACCGATCCAAATCAAGAGCTAGAAGTTGCTACAATTGTGATCAACCAGGTCACTTCAAAAGATATTACCCAAATCCAAGGAAGGGCAAAGGTGAAAGTGGCCAGAAGAATGACGACAACACAACCTCCATGGTGCAAAACAATGATAATGTTGTCCTCTGTATAAACGAGTAAGAGGAATGCATGCACTTATCAGATCTAGAGTCGGAATGGGTGGTTGATACAGCAGCATCTTACCATGCCACACCGGTAAGAGTTCTTTTTTGCAGATATGTAGCAGGTGATTTCGGCCTTGAGAGAATGGGTAGCACAAGTTACTCAAATATTGCGGGGATCAGTGACATTTGTATCAAGACAAATGTCGGATGCACATTGGTTCTAAAGGATGTGCGACATGTACCTGATTTGCAGATGAAATTTATCTCGGGAATTACTTTAGACCGAGATGGATACGAGAACTATTTTGCAAATCAAAAGTGGAGACTCACCAAGGGTTCATTGGTGATTGCAAAGGGAGTTGCTCGTGGCACGTTGTACAGGACAAATGCGAAAATATGCCAAGGTGAATTGAACGCGGCACAAGATGAGATTTCTGCAGATTTGTGGCACAAAATAATGGGTCATATGAGCGAGAAAGGATTGCAGATTCTTGCCAAGAAATCACTCATTTCTTATGCCAAAGGTACAACGGTAAAACCTTGTGACTACTATTTATTTTGTAAGCAGCATAGAGTCACATTTCAGACATCGTCTGAAAGAAATTTGAATATACTTGATTTGGTATATTCTGATATTTGTGGTCCAATGGAAAATTGATGGGCGGTAAAAAATATTTTGTTACTTTTATTAATGATGCTTCACGAAAATTATGGGTTTATATTTTGAAAACCAAAGATCAGGTGTTTCAAGTTTTCCAGAAGTTTCATGCTATGGTGGAAAGGGAGACAGGCCAAAAGCTAAAGCGTCTCCGAAGTGACAATGGAGGTGAGTACACTTCAAGGGAATTTGAAGAGTACTGTTTGAACCATGGGATCAGACATGAAAAGACAGTTCCTGGAACCCCACAACACAATGGCGTAGCCGAAAAGTTGAACCGCACCATTGTGAAGAAGGTGAGAAGCATGCTCCGAATGGCTAAACTTCTTAAGTCATTCTGGGGTGAAGCAGTTCAGACAACCTGCTACCTGATCAATAGGAGTCCATAAGTTCCGTTGGCGTTTGACATCCCAAAGAGAGTTTGGACTAACAAGGAAGTGTCCTACTCGCATGTGAAGATGTTCGGTTGTAAATATTTTGCACATGTACCAAAGGAGCAGAGAATAAAGCTGGATGATAAATCTGTTTCTTATATATTCATTGGATATGGAGATGAAGAATTTGGATACAGATTGTGGGATCCCGTAAAGAAGAAGGTCATCAAAAGAATAGATGTAGTCTTATGAGAAAGTGAAGTTGGAACTGCTGATGATACGGGAGAGAAGGCCAAGAATTGTATTATTCCTAACCTTGTTACTATTCCTTCTACTTCTAACAATCCCACAAGTGCAGAAAGTATGACCGACGAGGTTGCCGATTAGGGGGAGAAATCTGGTGAGGTTATTGAGTAGGGGGAGCAACTTGATGATGATGTCGAGCAAGCGGATAGCCCCACTCAGGGAGAAGAACAACCTCAACCTCTGAGGAGATCAGAAAGGCCAAGGGTAGAATCATGCAGGTATCCTTCCATGGAGTATGTCCTCATTATGTCCTCATCAGTGATGGGGGGAGCCAGAAAGTCTTAAGGAGGTGATGTCCCATCCAGAAAAGAACCAGTGGATGAAAGCCATGCAAGAGGACATAGAATCTTTGCAGAAAAATGGCACGTACAAGCTGGTTGAGCTTCCAAAGAGTAAAAGACCACTCAAATGTAAGTGGGTTTTTAAACTCAAGAAAGATGGAAATAACAAGCTGGTCAGATACAAAGATTGATTGGTGGTAAAAGTCTTCGAGCAGAAGAAAGGTATTGATTTTGACGAAATTTTCTCACCTGTTGTCAGAATGAATTTTATTCGAACAATCTTGAGCTTAGCAGCTAGCCTAGATCTTGAAGTGGAGCAGCTGGACGTGAAAACTACATTTCTTCACGGAGATTTGGAAGAGGAGATCTATATGGAGTAGCCAGATGGATTTGAAGTAGCTGAAAGAAAACACATGGTGTGCAAACTGAATAAGAGTCTTTATGGGTTGAAGCAGGCACCAAAGCAGTGGTACAAGAAGTTTGACTCATTCATTAAGTCAAACTTACACAAAGACATATTCTAATCCATGTGTATACTTCAAATGATTTTCTAAAAATAACTTTATTATATTGTTATTGTATGTGGATGACATGTTAATTGTAGGAAAAGACAAGGGGATGATCGCAAAGTTGAAGGGAGATTTGTCCAAGTCATTTGATATAAAGGACTTGGGCCCAGCACAACAAATTCTGGGTATGAAGATTGTTCGAGAGCGAACAAACAAAAAGTTGTGGCTGTCTCAGGAGAAGTACATTGAACGTGTACTGGAACGCTTCAACATGAAGAATGCTAAGCCAGTCATCACACCTTTTTCTAGCCATCTAAAGTTGAGCAAGAAGATGTGTCCTACGAGTGTTGTAATGACCCAACCGATCATTTTAACTTTTAGAACCTCGTTTCCTAAACATAAAACTTCCTATATGTGCTTTTAATGATTTATAACTTGCAGGGACGATTGGTTCGGGATTTGAAAGTGTTTGGGTTAAAACCGGAACACTTGGTTTCTTAAGTTGACTTTAAAAGGCCAAGTTTGACTTCGGTCAACATTTTGAGAAAACGAACCCAGAATAGAATTTTGACAGTTTCAATAGCTCTGTATGATTATTTTGGACTTAGGAGCGTGCTCAGAATTATTTTTGGAAGTCCGTAGTTAAATTAGGCTTGAAATGGCCAAGAACTTAAGTTTAGAAGTTTGACCAGGGAGTTGACTTTTTGATATCGGAGTCAGAATTGAAAATTTCCATAGCTCTGTTATGTTATTTATGACTTGCGTGCAAAATTTTAGGTCAAACGGACTTGATTTGATAGGTTTCGATATCGAATGTAGAAGTTGGAAATTTTAAGTTTCATTAAGCTTGAATTGGAGCATAATTCGTGGTTTTAGCATCGTTTTATGTGATTTGAGGTTTCAAATAAGTTCGTATTATGTTTTAGAACTTGTTGGTATATTTGGTTGAGGTCCCGAGAGCCTCAGGTGAGTTTCGGATGGTTAACTGATCAAATATTGGACTTAAAAAGATGCTGCAATGTTTCCTCTTCTGTTGGATATTCTAGGCCGTGATCGAGCCCAGATACCGAGCCCAGGTATCAAGCCCAGAGTTGACGAGGCTCGAGCTCGAGCTTGTGATCGAAGCCACGATTGAAGGCCCAGGCTCGATGCCATGATCGAAGGCTCAGGCTTGATGCTAGGATCGAGGCCATGATCGAAGGGCCATGCTCGATGCCATAATCGAGGCCATGACTGAAGTCCAGGCTCGAGCCTGTGATCGAGGTTTAGGCTCGAGGTCCATGGTTGAAGCCACGATCGAGGCCCATTTCGAAGGCTGCCTGGGCAGATTTATAAAAGAGGGCATTCGTCACATTTGCCATTTTTTACGAACTTGAGCTTGAGCAGAGGCGACTTTTGTCAGATTTTCAAGGAAAGACATTGAGGTAAGTGATTCTAACTCATATTTGGTCTATAAATACAAATATATCATTGTTTTCACCATTTAATTAGTGTTTTGAGATTTAAATTTGGGAAATTTTTAGAAATCTCATAGAAATAAGTTTTTGAGATCTCAGTATCGATTCAGAGTCGGATTTGAGTGAAACTGGTATGGTTGGACTCGTAATTGAATGGGTTGTCGGATTTCGTAACTTTTGCCGGATTATGATACGTGGGCCCCACGGACGAAGTTTTAATTAATTTAGGGATTTTATTGTAAATGTAGTATTTTCTTATAGAATTGATTCCTATAAATTTTAGTGATTGTATTAAAATTATTTTTGGTTATATTCGAGCCAATCGAAGTTGGATAATCGAGAAAAAAGTCTACTAGTGGATTAAATTAGAGAAAGATGAGGTAAATCTCTTGTCTAATCTTGTGACGGGGAAATTACCCCATAGGTAATTGAGGTCATAATTGTTGCTAATTGTGAGGGGCTACGTACGCACCAGGTGACGAGAGTCCGTGCGTAGCTACTATTAATGCTAAAGTCCGGGTAGTTTAGGACTCAAAGCATGAATTACTTGTGTAAATTGTATTCTTTGTTTAATCAGTATTATTTGATATATATATATATATATATATATATATATATATATATATATATATATATATATATATATATATATATTGTGAATTGTTAGGGAAGATATTAAAGGATGAAAATCTCATATGCTTAAATTTTCTTTTTAAATTAATTAATTGTTAAGAAACATTGTTCTTCCTCCTGAATTTATATTATAATAAATATACTCTCATTCTGGAGGTACATAAAAAATATCCTCCTTTTTTGTGGAGCGGGCCGAATGCCTCGGCAGGATAGATGCATCTATGGATCGTGCCGCACGTCCCTCGGCAGTGTACACGACACTCTGGATCGGGCCGTACGACCTCGGCAGAAATCGTGCTTAATAATAATACTTACACAATACTTTGGTAGTTTATTGTAGCTTGTGAAGCTAATTGATAAATTAGAAATCTTTGAAATTTAAATAATTATTATTCCTTCTTGTTAAGGAATTATTGTTATTCCTGTAAATGAGACTAATTGATAAATTTGAAAATTTATTGGAATTGAGGGAATTTAATTAATATATTGAGAATGGTTGCATTTGAAGGAATTTAATTATTTCTGTTGGTTAAATAAATTATTGTTACATTCTGTGAATCATGTTGATTTAGATATTCTAATTTTATTTTAATTATTATTATTGACCCATAGTGAGTGTCAATATCGACCATCTCGTCTCTACCACTTCGAGATTAGGCTTGATACTTACTGGGTATACATTATTTACGTACTCATACTACACTTGCTGCACTTTTTGTGCAGGACGTGAGGCATGTACTAATGGGGGACCTATCACCTTACACCCACGTTATCCAGAGGCATAGTGGTGAGCTGCCTATTCTAAGCCGTTCTGCAGCTACCCGAGTATCTTCTTATATTTACATTCTGTCTATTTTTATTTCAGACAATATTTAAGTTTTGTATAATCTACTAGAATGCTCATACACTTGTGACACCAGGTCTTGGCACACACATTGGTTGAATTAAGAGTTGCTTATTTTCTTGGTTTATGTTTAATTTATTTGTTGGCTTGCCTAGCTGTAGTGTTGGGTGCCATCATGACCTATAGGTGAAATTGGGTCTTGACAACATGGTATCAGAGCACTAGGTTCATGTAGGTCTCACAAGTTATGAGCAAACCTAATAGAGTCTTGCGGATTGGTACAGAGACGTCTGTACTTATCTTCGAGAGGCTATAGGGTGTTAGGAAACTACATTTCTTCATATTCCATCGTGCAATTAATGTAGTACTAAATATCTTTCTTTTATTCTCTCACAGATGGTGAGAACACGCTCTAATGAGGTTCCAGACCAGGGAAGAGCTACTCCCCCAGTTGTTAGAGGCCGAGGCAGAGGCTGAGGGAGGGATCCAGCCCGTGGTAGAGGGCGAGGACGTCCCAGGACTGTTCCAATTATGCCGCCAGTAGGTCCAGCAGAGAATCCTATTATTAAGGAATGGGGTGAGGTGCCTGTAGCAGAGCCAGCTCCGGTGGATTTCACATCTGCACCGGGATTTTAGGATGTCATGGGTCATATGCTGCGGTTCATGGACAATAAGACTCAGGCCGATTTATTTCCGGCAGACCCAGCCACATCTCAGGCGAGCGGGGGAGCACAGACCCCTACCGCACAGGCTCATGGACATGCAACTTCTGTATATCAGACCCAGGGTGCACTAACCGTGGGTGGAGCCCAGCCTGTGGCAGCAGCTACACCTGAGCCAAGGCCAATTGCAGCTGCTAATCCTCAGAAACTATAGGACAGATGGACTAGACTACATCCTCCTGTCTTTGGGGGTGAGCGACATGACGATCCCCAGGATTTCATTGATAGGTGCAAGGATAGACTATACAACATGGGGATATTGGAGTCTCATGAGGTAGACTTTGCTACTTTTTATCTAGAGGGCAGAGCCCTTAGATGGTGCCAGTCTTATGTTCTTGGCAGACTAGCAGATTCTCCTCCCATAACTTGGGACAGGTTTACCCATATCTTCCTGGACAGGTATATTCCACCCTCCTAGAGGGAAGAGTTGAGGTTTCAGTTTGAGCAGCTCCAGCAGGGTCAGATGTCAGTGACCGATTATGAGGCAAGGTTTTCTGAGTTATCTCGCCATGAACTTATGATACTCCCTACTGAGGCAGAGAGAGTGCGGAGGTTTGTTGCGGGTTTACATACCGGCATTCATGTCACTATGGTTCGAGAGGTTGATATGGGTACTTCTTATAAGTTAGTCGTGGAGATAGCCCGCATGATTGAGGGTGTACGTCAGTGGAGCCGAAAGCAGGTTATGAGAGATAAGTGGTTCAGGTATTCTGGAGAGTTCATAGGTGCTCCGTCTGGGGGCAGAGGTCATTTCGTAAGAGGGCAGTCCAACAGACCCCCATATCCAACACCACCGCCTCCTAGGGGTACTCCAGTGCGACCCTATCTCAGTGCTATACCAGAGAGTTCTTATCGCCCACCGGCTATTCAGGGTCCTCCCAGTGGGTATTCAGTTCCCCAGGGCCAGACTCTTAGTCAGCAACCCATCGCACAGAAGAGTTGTTATGAGTGCGGGGATCCCAGTCACATACGGAGATTTTGCCCTAGGCTTCGGGGTAAGCTAATGTAACGGGGTCAGCAGCCTATGATTACTGGACCAGTTGCTCCACCAATTTTTTGACCACCAAGAGGTGGAGGACATGTGGGTAGGGGCCATCCTAGAGGTGGAGGTCTGCCAGGCGGAGGCCTGCCAGTTGGCGCTCCAGCTCGATTCTATGCTTTTCCGGCCAAACCAGATGCAGAGGCCTCAGATGCTGTGATTACAAGTATTATTTCTATTTGCGGCAAAAATGCCTCAGTATTATTTAATCCAGAATCCACGTATTCATATATGCCATCTCTATTTGCTCCATTCCTGAGTGTTTCTTGTGAGTCCTTGAGTACTCCTGTTTATGTGTCCACTCCTGTAGGCGATTCTTTTTTTGTGAACCGGATCTACGGGTCCTGTATTATTACATTATGTGGTTATGAAACTAGAGCAGATTTCCTATTGCTTGAGATTATTCTGGGCATGGACTGGTTATCTCCATATCATGCTATTCTAGATTGTCATGCCAAGACTGTTACCTTAGCTATTCCAGTATTGCCTAAGCTAGAGTGGAAGGGTTCGTCTGTTAGTTCATTTAATCGAGTTATTTCTTTTATAAAGGCTCAACATATGGATGAGAAGGGTTGTTTGGCTTATCTAGCCTATGTTCGGGATACTACTATAGAGACTCCAGCTATTGATTCAATGCCTGTAGTTCGGGAATTCTCCGATATATTTCCTTCAGATCTTCCAGGTATGCCACCTGATCGTGATATTGATTTCCTTCAGATATTCCAGGTATGCCACCTTCGATCTTCCAGGTATGCCATGATCGAAGGCTCATGCTTGATGATAGGATCGAGGCCATGATTGAAGGGCCAGACTCGATGCCATAATCGAGGCCATGACCAAAGTCCAGGCTCGAGCCTGTGATCGAAGACACGATCGAGGTTTAGGCTCGAGGGCCATGGTCAAAGCCACAATCGAGGCCCATTTCGAGGGCTGCCTGGGCAGATTTATAAAAGAGGACATTCGTCCCATTTGCCATTTTTGATGAACTTGAGCTTGAGCAGAGGCGACTTTTGTCTGATTTTCAAGGAAAGACATTGGGGTAAGTGATTCTAACTCGAATTTGGTCTATAGACACAAATATATCATTGTTTTCACCATTTAATTAGTGTTTTGAGATTTAAAATTGGGAAATGCTTAGAAATCTCATAGAAACAAATTTTTGAAATTTCGGTATCGATTTAGAGTCGGATTTGAGTGTAACTGGTATGGTTGGACTCATAATTGTATGGGTTGTCCGATTTCGTAACTTTCACCGGATTCTGAGATGTGGGCCCCATGGATGAACTTTTAATTTATTTCGGGATTTTATTAAAAATATAGTATTTTCTTATAGAATTGATTCCTACACATTTTAGTAATTGTATCGAATTATTTTTGGTTAGATTCAAGCCAATTAAAGTTGGATAATCGAGGAAAAGCCTACTAGTAGATTAAATTGGAGCAAGACGAGGTAAGTCTCTTGTCTAATCTTGTGAGGGGGAAATTACCCCATAGGTAATTGAGGTAATAATTGTTGCTATTTGGGGGGGGGGGGGGGGGGTTACGTACACACTAGGTGACGAGAGTCCGTCCGTAGCTACTATTAATGCTAAAGTCCGAGTTGAAAGCATGAATTGTGTAAATTATATTCTTTGTTTAATCAATATATATATATATATATATATATATATATATATATATATATATATATATTGTGAATTGATAGGGAAGATATTAAAGGATGGAAATCTCATATGCTTAAATTTTCTGTTTAAATTAATTAATTATTAAGAGAAATTGTTCTTCCTCTTGAATTTATCTTATAATAAATATACTCTCATTCTGGAGGTACATAAGTAAATGTCCTCCTTTCTTATGGAGCGGGCCGAATGCCTCGGCAGTGTACACGATACTCTGGATCGGGTCGTACGACCTCGGCAGAAATCGTACTTAATAATAGTAATCACACGATGCTTTGATAGTTTATTGTAGCTTGTGAAGCTAATTGATAAATTGGAAATCTTTGAAATTTAAAAAATTATTATTCCTGCTTGTTAAGGAATTATTGTTATTCCTGTAAATGAGGCTAAATGATAAATTTGGAAATTTATTGGAATTGAGGGAATTTAATTAATATATTGAGAATTGTTGCATTTGAAGGAATTTAATTATTTCTGTTGGTTAAATAAATTATTGTTACATTCTGTGAATCATGCTGATTTAGATATTCTAATTTTATTTTAATTATTATTATTGACCCATAGTGAGTGTTAAAGTCGGTCATCTCGTCTCTACCACTTCGAGATTAGGCTTGATAGTGTGATGACCCAAAAGGTCATCTTATATTTTAGAACTCGAATCTGCGCTCTTAAGCCTTAAAAATTTCATTTTTATCCTCCTCGATTTACGTGCGCAATCCGGACAGGATTTCGGAAAGCTTTTATGTTGAAAACTAATGAAAATAAGAATTGTTTCCTTAAAAGTTGATTTTAGTTGATTTCGGTCCAATAGATTTGGTAAAGAATCATGGATCGGTGCTTTAACAGTCCCAGTAGGTCTGTATCAAATTATGGGACCTGGGCGTATGCCCGAAATCGAATTTGGAGGTCCCTAGCTTAAGTTATGAATTTTTGATGAAAATTAAAAGTTTGGAAATTATTTGTTTTTAAGAATTGATTGATATTTGACATTGTTAGTATCGGGTCCGTATTTTTATTCCGGAGCCCGGTACAGGTTCATTATGATATTTAAGACATGTCTATGAAATTTGGTGAGAAATGGAGATGATTTGACGTGATTCAGACGTCCAATTGAGAAATTAGAAATTTTAAAGTATTCTTGAGAATTTCATTTGAATTGGTGCTAAATTTAGATTTCTAGGTGTTATTTTGGCGATTTGATCGCGTGAGCAAGTTCGTATACTTGTGTGCATGTTTGATTTGGAGCCCCAAGGGTTCGAGTGAGTTTCGGATAGGCCACAGGATATTTTGGACTTTGGAAATCTAGTTTTTTTTTGCAGAATCTGTGTTCTGGCTTGTCCTTCTTCGCGTTCGCGAAGGTACTCTCGCGAATGCGAAGAGTAAACTGGACAGCTTAGGATTTCTTCTTCGCGAACGCGAAGGCTTGGTCGCGAACGCAAAGCGATGGGGGCGTTACCCTTCGCAAATGCGACAAGCCCATCGCGAACGCGTAGCGTTAGGCACTGGGGAGGGGGAGTCAGCCTTTTCTTCATCGCGAACGCGAGCAATGTCTCGTGAACGCGAAGACCAGGGAAGGGTAGCCTACGCGAACGCGAGCACTGCCTCATGAACGTGAAGACTTGGCAGCCCATAAAATTTGCGAGCGCGACAGTTCTCTCGCGAACGCGATGAACACTGTCGTCCAGCACTTAACAGAATCCAAAACGGGATTTTTGCCAAAACAACTCATTTTTCTCAAAAACCAAACGGTAAGGGCAATTTTTCAAGAGTCATTCCTTCCCCAAATTATTGATAAGTGATTCTAAACCATTTTGTTTCAATTAACCATTACATTTCTTGAATTTTCAACCTAAAATCTAGAGTTTTCATGGTAGAATTAGGGGTTAGGGTAGAAAATAGGGATTTCGGGAATTTGGGGATTTTGACCTCAATTTGAGGTCGGATTCCAAAACTAATTACATATTCGGGTTTGGGGGTGAATGGGTAAAAAGATTTTGGTCCGAACCTCGGGTTTTGAACAAGCGGGCCCGGGGTCGATTTTTTAACTTTTTGGAGGAAAAATTGAAAAATTTAATTTATGCAATATAATTGATTCCTTTAGCAATATTTGATATTATTAAGTCATTTTTGAATAGATACGAGTGGTTTGGAGGTGAATTCCAAAGAAAAGGCTGTGATTGAGAATTAAGTGGCCTTCGGAGCGAGGTAAGTGTTGTGTCTAACCCTGACTTGAGGAAATTAGGAACCTTAGATTATTTGCTAAGTGAAATTCAAGTGAGCGACGTATATGTGAGGTGACGAGTACCTATGCGCCTCCAATTTACCTGTTTTTCCATGTTTCTCTGTTTTACTGATATTGTCTCATTCCTATGCCAAATTGCTACGTGTTATACTAGTGTTGTCCAAATTATCATTCTTATCATGTTTACGAATTTTTCTGGTGATAACTGAGTTTTTATTTCAAAGTTGAGATTGATATTATGGAACCAAATGTTGAAGTAAGGTTTGTAGTTGTTATTCTATCTCCCTATTGTTATTTATGCATTGCATTAAAGTAAGGGAGAGTGTTAATGCACGAAGGGTGATGCTGTGCCATATAGTAAGTGTTAATGCACGAAGGGTGATGTCGTGCCATATAGTAAGTGTTAATGCACGAAGGGTGATGTCGTGCCATATTGTGAGTGTTAATGCACGAAGGGTGATGTCGTGCCATATTGTGAGTGTTAATGCACGAAGGGTGATGCCGTGCCATATTATGAGTGTTAATGCACGAAGGGTGATGCCATGCCATGATATGAGAGTAAAAGCACGAAGGGTGATGCCGTGTCATTTTTATTAATTTTATGGTGAGATTGAGAGTAAAAGCACGAAGGGTGATGTCGTGCATTTTTCTTTACTGTATTCATTATTCCTGTTAATTCATGGTATATTGGCTGCTCCGGTGATCATTCTGTTGTAGTTCTTTATCTTGTGTTCCTCTCAGTATGTTTCCCCTCCCGACATTCCCTGTTTAGTTTTTCATTCTTGTTATTTGCGTATACATTGTTAAATTGTACAGGTTGATTTATAGGTGCCTTGCCTTATCCTCGTCACTACTTCGTCGAGGTTAGGCTCGACACTTACCAGTACATGGGGTCGGTTGTACTAATGCTGCACTCTGCACTTTCTGTGTAGATTTTTATACCGGCTCAGGTTGATCGAGATTTAGCTATTGGTCCGCTGTCCGGAGACTCAAGGTAGATCTGTCGGCGTTCATAGACCTTGAAGTCCCCGTCTATCTTTTATGTCCTACTATTTTATTTCTTCCAGACAGTTGTATTTCTTTCAGACTATTACTTGTAGTAAATTCTAGAATGCTCGTGAATTGTGACTCCAGATCTGGGTGGTAGCAATTAATACAATTTTATGATATTCCGCACTTATTATATTTCATCTTAGTTAATTATTGTTATTTACTGAATGGAAATAAGGAATTGGTTTAACGATTTTCTAACGTTGGCTTGCCTAGCAAGTGAAATGTTAGGCACCATCACTGTCCCGTCGATGGGAAATTTTGGGTCGTGACAGTTGGTATTAGAGCTCTAGGTTTCTTAGGTCTTACGATTCACGAGCAAGCTTAGTAGAGTCTGGAGGATCGGTACAGAGACATTTGTGCTTATCTTCAGAGGCTATGCAGTTTAGGAACAAGTTTCACTGATTGAACTCTTCTACTCTTATTCTCTCGCAGATGGCAAGAACACGTACCGCTTCCTCAGCTGAGCAGCAGCCAGAGCCTCCAGTGACAGCTCTGACGCGGGGCAGAGGTCGAGGCCATGCCAGAGGCCAAGGCAGGGGCAGGGCTCAGCCTAGGGCCCGGGTAGTAGCCCCAACAGTGGAGCCTCAGATAGAGATTGACGAGGAGGTTCCATCCCAGACTGTTCCTGTCGGACCAGCTCAGGTTCCGGAGGGGTTCATTGCTACCCCAGTATTTCAGGATGCTTTGGTCAGTTTGGTGGGTCTTATGGAGAGTGTGGCCGAGACTGGCACATTTCCCATGGCACCAGTAGTCTCTCAGGCTGGAGGAGGAGCCCATACTCCTACCACTCCCGCTCTAGAGCAGATAGCTCCCCAGTATCAGGCTCCAGCAGCTCAGCCAATCAGATTAGTTCAGCCGGTTATTGCGGCACAGGTCGGAGATGGGCTAGCTATGTCTTCTGAGGCTTTATGGAGATTGGACAGGTTTACCAAGTCTTTCCTGGTCACTTCAGTGGTGCTCCTTCAGAGGACCCCCAGGAGTATCTTGACAGCTGTCACGAGGTTCTACGGAACATGGGTATAGTGGAGACCAATGGGGTCGATTTTGCTGCATTTCAGATGACTGGTTCCGCCAAGAAATGGTGGAGAGATTACTTGTTGACCAGACCAGCTGGGTCACCTGCTCTTACTTGGGACCAGTTCGCTCAGCTCTTCATAGAGAAGTCTCTGCCTATCACATTGAGAGAGGAGCGTCGCCATCAGTTTGAGTATCTTCAGCAAGGCGGTATGACTGTTACTCAGTATGAGACCCGTTTTGTGGATTTGGCCCGTCATGCCATTCTTCTGCTTCCCACAGAGAGAGAGAGAGAGGGAGAGGGTGAGGAGGTTTATTGATGGACTTGCTCAGCCTATCAGATTGCAGATGGCTAAGGAGACTGGGAGTGAGATTTCTTTTCAAGCGGCTGCTAATGTCGCCAGACGAGTTGAGATGGTTCTTAGTCAGGGAGGTCAGGGGTCTAACAAGAGGCTTCGTCATTCCGGTGAGTTCAACTGTGCCTCATCTAGAGGCAGGAGTACTTTTGGTAGAGGCCATCCTCCCAGGCCGTTTCATTCATCGCTCCAGGCATCCCACGGTGCCTCAGGTGGTCGTGGCCCTCCGATGCATTATTCCGACCAGCTAGCCTATAGTGCACCATAAGCTCCTATTAGTGCACCTCCACTCCAGAGTTATCAGGGTGGTTATTCAGGCCGACAGGGTCAGTTCCAAGGTCAGCAGTCACAGCAGCCGAGGTTATGTTATACTTGCGGTGATTCGAGGCACATTGCCAGATTTTGCCCTCGGGTAACGGGAAGCTCATAGCATCAAAGTTCTTGTGCCATGGTTCCGGCACCAATTGCTGAACCACCTGCTCAGCCAGCCAGAGGCAGGGGCCAGGTAGCCAGAGGTAGGGGCCAGACAGTTAGAGGTGGAGGTCAAGCCGTTAGAGGTAGAGACCAGCCAGCTAGAGGCCGTCCCAGGAATGTAGTTTAGGGTAGTGGGGCCCAGCCCTGGTGTTATGCTTTTCCAGCCAGGCCTGAGGCTGAGTCATCTGATGTTGTTATCACAGGTACTGTTTCAGTTTGCAGTAGAGATGCTTCTGTTCTATTTGATCCGGGATCTACTTACTCCTATGTGTCTTCCTAATTTGCTTCCTATTTGGTTGTGCCCCATGATTATTTTAGTGCTCCTGTGTATGTGTCCACACCAGTGGGAGATGCTATTGTTGTAGATCATGTTTATCGTTCATGTGTGATCACCATTGGGAGTCTTGAGACTCGTGTAGATCTTCTACTTCTCAACATGGTTGATTTTGATATCATACTGGGTATGGATTGTCTGTTACCTTATCATGCTACATTATATTGTCATGCTAAGACGATGACCTTAGCCTTGCAGGGGTTGCCTCGATTAGAGTGGAGAGGGAATCTTGGCCATTCTGCCAGCAGGGTTATCTCTTATGTGAAGGCTCGACATATGGTCGAGAAGGGGTGTCTAGCTTATTTGGCTTATGTCCGCGATTCTAGTGCGGAGGTTCCTTCCATGGATTCAGTGCCGGTTGTTCGTGAGTTTCCAGAGGTATTTCCTACAGACCTGCTGGGGATGTCAACCGACAGGGATATTGATTTCTGCATTGATTTGGCTCCGGGCACTCAGCCTATTTCCATTCCGTCATATCGCATGGCCCCGCCAGAGTTGAAAGAATTGAAGGAGCAGTTACAAGATTTGTTGGATAAGGGCTTCATTAGACCTAGTGTCTCACCCTGGGGTGAACCTGTGTTGTTTGTGAAGAAAAACGATGGATCGATGGGATGTGTATAGGTTATCGGTAGTTGAACAAAGTCACCATCAAGAACAAATATCCATCGCCGAGGATTGATGATTTATTTGATCAGCTTTAGGGTGCCAAGGTGTTTTCAAAGATTGATTTGAGATCTGGCTACCATCAGTTGAGGATTAGGGCATCCGATGTTCCTAAGATAACTTTTCGGACTCGGTATGGGCATTATGAGTTTCTAGTGATGTCATTTGGGCTGACAAATGCCCCAGCAACATTCATGGATTTGATGAACCGGGTGTTCAAACCCTACTTGGATTCCTTTGTGGTTGTTTTTATTGATGATATCTTGATCTACTCCCACGGTCGAGAGGAGCATGAGCAGCATCTTTGGATCATTCTTCAGACTCTTAAAGACATGCAATTATATGCCAAGTTCTCAAAATGCGAGTTTTGGTTGAGTCCAATTTCTTTCTTGGGTCACGTTATATCAACAGAGGGTATTCAGGTGGATCCTAAGAAGATTGAGGTAGTCCAGAACTAGCCTAGACCCACATCAGCTACAGAGATCCGTAGTTTCTTGGGTTTGGCAGGCTATTACTGTCGATTTGTGGAGGGATTTTCATCCATAGCAGCCTCGTTGACCAGATTGACCCAGAAGGGTGCCCCGTTCAGGTGGTCAGATGAGTGTGAAGCAAGCTTTCAGAAGCTCAAGACAGCTTTGACTACGACATCGGTATTGGTGTTACCCACAGGTTCAGGATCTTATACAGTATATTGTGATGCATCTCATATTGGTCTAGGTGCGGTGTTGATGCAGGGTGGCAAGGTTATTGTATATGCTTCACGGCAGCTGAAGGTTCACGAGAAGAATTACCTTGTTCATGATCTAGAGCTGGCAGCCATTGTTCACGCGCAGAAGATTTAGAGGCATTATCTTTACGGCGTGCCGTGTGAGATATTCACTGATCATCGGAGCTTGCAGTATTTGTTCAAGCAGAAGGAACTCAATTTGAGGCAGAGGAGGTGGCTGGAGCTATTCAAAGACTATGATATCACCATATTGTCTCATCTCGGGAAAGCCAATGTGGAGGCCGATGCTTTGAGTAGAAAGTCAGTCAGTATGGGTATCCTTGCATATATTCCAGTTGGTGAGAGACCGCTTGCATTGGATGTTCAGGCCTTGGCCAACCAGTTTGTGAGGTTAGATGTTTCTGAGCCCAGCCGTGTTCTATCTTGTAGAGTTACTCGGTCTTCTTTGTTTGAACACATCATAGATCGGCAGGATGACGATCCTCATTTACTTGTCCTTAGTGACACAGTGCAGTACGGTGGTGCCAAGCAGGTTACTGTTGGAGATGACAGAGTTTTGAGGATGTAGGGTCGTATTTGTGTGCCTAATGTGGATGGACTTCATGAGTTGATCCTTGAGGAGTCCCACAGTTCCCGGTATTCTATTCATCCGGGCACCGCCAAGATGTATCAGGACTTGAGGCAGCATTATTGGTGGAGGCTAATGAAGAAGGACATAGTTGCCTATGTAGCTCGGTGCCTAAATTGCCAGTAGGTAAAGTGTGAGCATCAGAGACCTGGTGGTTTATTTCAGAGGTTAGAAACTTCTGAGTGGAAGTGGGAGCGTATCATTATGGATTTTTTTGTTGGACTCCCACGGACTCAGAGGAAGTTCGATGCAGTTTGGGTCATTGTGGACAGGTTGACTAAGTCAGCGCATTTCATTCTTATGGCAGTTAACTATTCCTCGGAGTGGTTGGCCGAGATTTACATTCGTGAGATCGTCCATCTTCACGGTGTGCCCGTGTCTATCATTTCTGATCGAGGTACGTAGTTTACCTCGCCCTTTTGGAGGGCAGTTCAGCGTGAGTTGGGTACGCAGTTTGAGTTGAGCACAACGTTTCATCCTCAGACGGCCGGGCAGTCCGAGCGTACTATTTAGATCTTGGAGGATATGCTTCGCGCCTGTGTTATTGACTTTGGAGGTTCTTCGGATCAGCTTTTGCCGTTAGCGGAGTTTGCCTACAATAACAGCTACCAGTCGAGCATTCAGATGGCTCCCTATGAGGCATTATATGGTAGACGGTGTAGGTCACCAGTTGATTGGTTCGAGCCGGGGGAGGCTCGGTTATTGGGTACAGATTTAGTTCAGGAGGCCTTGGATAAGGTCAAGATTATTCAGGATTGACTTCACACAGCTCAGTCCAGGAAGAAGAGTTATGCCGACCGTAGAGTTTGTGATGTTGCATTCATGGTCGGAGAGAGATTGTTACTTCGGGTATCACACATGAAGGGTGTAATGAGGCTCGGAAAGAAGGGCAAGTTGAGCCCTTGGTATATTGGACCTTTTGAGATTCTGGAGAAAGTGGGAGAGATAGCTTACAGGCTTGCATTGCCACCCAGTTTAGCAACTGTCCATCCGGTATTCCATGTGTCCATGCTTCAAAAATATCACGGTGATCCGTACCATGTATTAGATTTTAGCTCTGTCCAATTGGACAAGGATTCGACTTACGAGGAGGAGCCGGTGGCAATTCTAGCCCGGCAAGTCCGCCAGTTGAGATCAAAGAGTTACCCTTCAGTTCGAGTGCAGTGGAACGGTCAGCCTATTGAGGCAGCTACTTGGGAGTCCGAGTCCGATATACAGAGTAGATATCCCCACCTCTTCACCAACCCAAGTACTTTTCTATGTCCGTTCGAGGACGAACGATTATTTTAGAGGTGGAAAATGTGATGACCCAAAGGGTCATCTTATGTTTTAGAACTCGAATATGTGCTCTTAAGCCTTAAAAATCTCATTTTTATCCTCCTCAATTTGCGTGCACAGTCCGGGCAGGTTTTCGAAAAGCTTTTATGTTGAAAACTAATGGAAATAAGAATTTTTGCTTTAAAAGTTGATTTTAGTTGGCTTCGGTCAACAGTTTTGGTAAACGGGCCTGGATCTGTGCTTTAACTGTCTCGATAGGTCCATATCGAATTATAGGACCTGAGCGTATACCCGAAAAAGAATTTGGAGGTCCCTAGCTTGAGTTATGAATTTTTGATGATAATTAAAAGCTTGGAAATTATTTGTTTTTAAGAATTGATTGATATTTGACATTGTTAGTATCGGGTCCGTATTTTGGTTTCGGAGCCCCGTACAGGTTCATTATGATATTTAAGACATGTCTGTGAAATTTGGTGAGAAATGCAGTTGATTTGACGTGATTCGCACGTCCAGTTGAGAAATTAGAAGTTTTAAAGTGTTCTTGAGAATTTCATTTGAATTGGTGCTAAATTTAGAGTTCTAGGTCTTATTTTGGCGATTTGATCACGTGAGCAAGTTCGTAATATGTGTTTAGACTTGTGTGCATGTTTGGTTTGGAGCCTCGAGGGCTCGGGTGAGTTTCGGATAAGCCACGAGATGTTTTGGACTTTGGAAATCTGGTTTTTTTGCAGAATCTGTGTTCTGGCATGTCCTTCTTCGCGTTCGCGAAGGTACTCTCGTGAACGCGAAGAGTAAACTGGGCAGCTGAGGATTTATTCTTCATGAACCCGAAGGCTTGGTCGCAAACGCGAAGCGATGGGGGCGTTACCCTTCGCGAACGCGACAAGCCCATCGCGAACGCGACAAGCCCATCGCGAACGCGTAACGTTAGGCATTAGGGAGGGGGAGTCAGCCTTTTCTTCATCGCGAACGCGAGCAATGTCTCGCGAACGCGAAGACCAGGGAAGGGTAGCCTACGCGAACGCGAGCAGTGCCTCGCGAACGTGAAGGCTTAGCAGCCCATACATTTCGCGAATGCGACAGTGCTCTCGCGAACGCGATGAACACTGTCGCCCAGCACTTAACAGAATCCAAAACGGGATTTTTGCCAAAAAAACTCATTTTTCTCAAAAACCAAACGGTGAGGGGCGATTTTTCAAAAGTCATTCCTTCCCCAAATTATTGGTAAGTGATTCTAAACCATTTTCTTTCAATTACCCATTATATTTCTTGAATTTTCAACCTAAAATCTAGAGTTTTCATGGTAGTATTAGGGGTTAGGGTAGAAAATAGGGATTTCGGGAATTTGGGGATTTAGACCTCAATTTGAGACCGGATTCCAAAACTAATTACATATTCGGGCTCGGGGGTGAATGGGTAAAAAGATTTTGGTCCGAATCTCAGGTTTTGACCAAGCAGGCCCGAGGTCGATTTTTTGACTTTTTGGAGGAAAAATTAAAAAATTTAATTTATGCAATATAATTGATTCCTTTAGCAATATTTGATATTATTGAGTCATTGTTGAATAGATACGAGTGGTTTGGAGGTGAATTCCAAAGAAAAAGCTGTGATTGAGAATAAAATGGCCTTCGAAGCAAGGTAAGTGTTGTGTCTAACCCTGACTTGAGGGAATTAGGAACCTTAGATTATTTGCTAAGTGAAATTCAGGTGAGCGACGTATATGTGAGGTGACGAGTACCTATGCGCCGTCAATTTACCTGTTTTCCCATGTTTCTCTATTTTTCTGATATTGTCTCATTCTTATGCCAAATTGCTACGTGTTATAATAGTGTTGTCCAAATTATCGTTCTTATCATGTTTACGGATTTTTCTGGTGATAACTGAGTTTTTATTTCAAAGTTGAGATTGATATTATGGAACCAAATGTTGAAGTAAGGTTTGTACTTGTTATTCTATCTCCCTGTTGTTATTTATGCATTGCATTATGGTAAGGGAGAGTGTTAATGCACGAAGGGTGATGCCGTGCCATATTGTGAGTGTTAATGCACGAAGGGTGATGTCGTGCCATATTGTGAGTGTTAATGCACGAAGGGTGATGTCGTGCCATATTGTGAGTGTTAATCCACGAAGGGTGATGCCGTGCCATATTGTGAGTGTTAATGCACGAAGGGTGATGTCGTTCCATGATATGAGAGTAAAAGCACGAAGGGTGATGCCATGCCGTTTCTATTAATTTTATGGTGAGATTGAGAGTAAAAGCACGAAGGGTGATGCCTTGCATTTTTCTTTATTGTATTCACTATTCCTGTTGATTCATGGTATATTGGTTGCTCCGGTGATCATTCTGTTGTAATTCTTTATCTTGTATTCCCCTCAGTATGTTTCCCCTCCCGACATTTCCTGTTTAGTTCTTCATTCTTATTATTTGTGTATACACTATTAAATTGTACAGGTTGATTTTTAGGTGCCTTGCCTTAGCCTCGTCACTACTTCGTCGAGGTTAGGCTCGACACTTACCAGTACATGGGGTCAGTTGTACTGATGCTGCACTCTGCACTTTCTGTGCATATTTTGATACCGGCTCAGGTTGATCGAGATTTGCTATTGGTCCGCTGTCCGGAGACTCAAGGTAGATCTGTCGACGTTCACAGATCTTGAAGTCCCCGTCTATCTTTTATGTCCTACTATTTTCTTTCTTTCGGACATTTGTATTTCTTTCAGACTATTACTTGTAGTAAATTTGAGAATCCTCGTGAATTGTGACTCCATATCCGGATGGTAGTAATTAATATAGTTTTATGATATTCCGCACTTATTATATTTCATCTTAGTTAATTATTGTTATTTACTGAATGGAAATAAGGAATTGGTTTAACGATTTTCTAACGTTGGCTTGCCTAGCAAGTGAAATGTTAGGCGCCATCACGGTCCTGTCGGTGGGAAATTTCGGGTCGTGATAGATACTTACTGGGTACACGATGTTTACGTACTCATACTACACTTGCTGCACTTTTTGTGCAGGACCTGAGGCAAGTACTAGTGGGAGACCTATCGCCTTACACTCACGTTATCCAAAGGCATAGTGGTGAGCTGTCTATTCTGAGCCATTCTGCAGCTACCAGTGTCCCTTCTTATATTTACATTCTATCTATTTTTATTTCAGACAGTATTTAAGTTTTGTATAATCTACTAGAATGTTCATACACTTGTGACACCAGGTCTTGGCACACACATTGGTTGAATTAAGAGTTGCTTATTTTCTTGATTATATTTAATTTATTAGTTGGCTTGCCTAGCTGTAGTGTAGGGCGCCATCATGACCTATAGGTGAAATTGGGTCGTGACAAGTGTGGAGGAGAAAGGGAACATGGCTAGAGTTCCTTATTCTTCAACAGTCGGAAGCTTGATGTATGCAATGGTATGCACCTAACTTGATATTGCTCATGTAGTTGGTGTTGTTAGCCTTGAAAGGAACATTGGGAAGCAGTCAAGTGGATACTCAGTTATCTGAGAGGTACCACGGGAGATTGTTTGTGCTTTGGAGGATCTCATCCAATCTTGAAGGGCTATATAGATGCTGACATGGCAGGTGTCATTGATAACAAAAAATCCACTACTGGATATTTGTTTGCATTTTCAGGGGGAAGCTATATTATGGCAGTCTAAATTTCAGAAGTGTGTTGCACTTTCTACAACTGAAGCAGAGTACATTGCCGCTACAGAAGCTGGAAAGGAGATGGTATGGCTCAAGCAGTTTCTTCAAGAGCTGGAATTATATAGATGTAAGATATCATTGGATTCGTGAGGAGGTGGAGAATGAATCTTTACAGGTAAAAAAAATTCACACGAGTGAAAATTTTGCTAATATGTTGACCAAGGTGGTACCAAGAGACAAGTTCAAGTTATGCAAAGAACTTGTCGGCCTGCACTCAAACTAGAAGACGATGCTACCTCCTCTAGATGAATGAGACTGGAGGGGGAGATTGATGGGTTCTATCTCATTCAATAGACAAAGTAATAGGCATGTGTCTAGGAAAATTTCTTTAGTTTGGTAGCCAACTTTGTTGAATTGTCAACATTGAAGGAAAAAAGAAGGAAAAGTGTGTGAAAATTGTCAAATATAGTAGGCTTCAGAGAGTGAGGATTAGGCTATAAAAGGAGAACTTCAACTCTCATTTCCACACACCAACAAAGAGAGAAAGAAAGAGTGAGGTTTCACAGACAAGGTATAAGAAAATAATCTGTGAGAAAAATAGAGAGTGAGCGATATTGTACTGAGGTGAGAATATCAAAAGAGTGTTATTTCTTTTGAGTGTTGTAGTGGTCTTTGGAGTATTTTACTCGGACCTACAAAGTGTAAAATTCCTTGCTATAGTGATATCAGTTGCTCGTCTCGGGGCCGTGGTTGTTCCCTTATTAAAAGGATTTTCCACGTAAACATCTTGGTGTAGCTGTCACTCTTTTTCTGGCTAATTACCGTATCTCGGTGCTACGTGATTATTCTGCTTTTATTACCGTGAATATTATTTCTGTAGGGGGTTTATTCCCAATAGAAATGACAATTGAATTTGTAAACAGTTATCATGAATATCTCCTTGTTGTGCATCCGAGAAGCCTTCTTGTCTTCTTCTCGGGTACTTGTAGTATATGCTACAGTTTCTACATTCAGTATAGTTATGATAGTCTTGAAAATAATGATCAATTGCGCTCTTGGTATTGTTGCATCTGAACAAGATAATATTGCGTTCGTTGGTTCTAAACCAGACAGAAGGAGAAATTGGAAAAGATAGACTTTGATTGAAAGAATGGCAACTCTTTTTTGCCAATAAATCATTAAGCCTAAGTTCTAAAACTCTATAACTATCATCATACGACCGTTGTTCCAGAGCAGTGAAAATATTTTCTTCCAAATGAATCGCTGGATTTGGTTTAGCATCACAATCTATGGTGTACATGTTAGAACATGCGCAGCCGAAGCAAGCATATAAACCAGGCATCAAATACATGTAAACTAGACAATGATATAATTACTCGATTTGAAGCATTAACCTCTTGAAATCGTTGCACAAATCCTCCACACAGTAAAAATCCAAGGCTACAGTCTTCTACTATGGTCTTAATAAGACCTTGGACGAATTTGCTTTGAGTGGGCAAGAACAATACAACTCTAAAAGGTGAGTTATTGGGTGAAAATTTTCTTCCTTAAGTAGACACGTTTTTAGCCAAAATTAAGGCTCTCAAAAACGTGTAGGATTCTACTTGCACACAAGTAGAATCCTACTCTAACTCTACCGGATGACTTTTCTCCCAAGTCACTTTTTATCCAAGTCAGTCCACGTTTTTACTAGGAATAGTAGGGAAAGCAAAAATAGTTAGAGGCTACTAATTATAGTATTAATTCGAAATTTTGCATGAATCAATTCTTACTATAATTAATTGCAGTTTATTCGACTATAAAACTGCAATTGAACTCCTCAATATGAATTTCGAAAATTTACTAACACTTATTTTAACTCCCTATGTTAAGATCCCAAATATCAGTTAATTAAATTAAATCACTGAAAATTTAATTTAATCAACTAATTAAATCCTTTATAATTCCGCTTAAACTATTTCATGTGACAGATATAAAGTCAACCGGTCGGATTTTCACATGAAAACTTATAAGCTTACATGAAAGGGGTATCATCAAACTCAAAACCGAGTCATGGAACTAATTATTATTTCACAAATGTTATTCGTTATTGTCCAATCTATTAGGCATACACTAACTCTGAATAGAGTTGTACCTTTTGATAAATCAAAATAATAAACTAATCACATTGATCTTAATAATTATATCAAGATTGGGAATATAAGCTCATTTTAATGAATTAGAGAAAATATTTTATATATATTCAGTACAGAAACATCTTTTCTCTACTTGGCCCGTTCAATATACACTAAGTATACTTGCATAAAAAGTTGGAGTAAAACTACTCCCATAATCAAGACAAATTATACTATAATTTTGTGCTACAATCATCAAGATATTTTGTCCAATAATATCTTCGATTGTGAATATAGTTTATTAATTATGTGAACCGACAATTTAATCTTTTGTGCATGAGCTAAGTCTCCATACACAAAATTGTCTACTACATAACTAAAAGGACACACATATAACAAATGATCTATTTTAAAAGGGACTTTATTGAATTGAATAAATTAAATAAATAATTGTTCCATAAAGAATTAAATAAAATGCTATGTATAAATCGCATGGTTAATAGTATATCCCAATAATCTGCCACTTAGACTCATAACCATGCGTCTATTAGTCTAACACACATTCCTTCCACATGCTTGTCAAAAATCTTATGTGACAAGATCTTTGTAAATGGGTCTGCCAAATTGTCCTCTGACGCAATCTTCAACACTCTTGCATCACCTCTCTGAGTTATGTCCCGAATTAAGTGATATTTACGCTCAATATGCTTACTCCTTTTATGACTTGTTGGTTCTTTTGAGTTTGCAATTGCACCACTATTGTCACAATACAGTACAATCGGTGCTTGAACCGAAGGAACTACATTTCTTTTAGAAAGTTCCCGAGCCAAACAACCTCTTTAGCTGCCTTAGATGCAGCCACATATTCAGCTTCCATGATGGAATCAGCAACACATGATTGCTTGATGCTCCTCCAAGTTATGGCTCCACCTCCTAGGGTAAAAACATATCCTGAGGTAGATTTTCTAGAATCTCTATCTGACTAGAAATCTGAATCAGTATAGCCAATGGGTGCAAGATCACCTGAGTGATAAACCAACATATAATCCCTAGTCCTTTTCAAGTACTTGATTATATGTTTAACGACAGTCCAGTGTTCTCGTCTAGGGTTAGACTGAAATCTACTAACCATACCAACAACAAAGCAGATATCATGTCTAGTACATAGCATAGCATACATGAGACTCCCTACAGCAGAAGCATAAGGGACCGCCTTCATCTTTTCTATCTCATCAGTCATTTTTGGGGACTGATCTTTCGATAGAGAGATTCCATGTCTAAAAGGGAGAAAGCCTTTCTTGGAATATTGCATGCTAAACCTGATGAGAATAGTATGAATATAAAGTGCTTGGGATAAGCCTAATATACTTCGCTTGCGATCTCGCATAAGCTTGATCCCAAGGATATGTGCTGCCTGTCCCAAGTCTTTCATATTGAAACGTGAGGACAACCATTCCTTTACTGAATTCAACATGCTCATATTATTTCCTATAAGCAAAATATCATTTACGTACAAAACCAAAAATGTAACTTTATCTCCATCCCACTTCTTATAGACACAAGACTTATTTTCACATTGATCAAAACCGAAGGTTTTAATCGATGCGTCAAAACAAGTATTCCATGCTCTAGAAGCTTGTTTCAATCCATAAATGGATTTCTTTAATTTACACAGCATGTGCTCATTGCCACGTTTTATGAAATCAACTGGTTGTGCCATATAGATGCAGTCATCAAGACTTTCATTAAGAAAAGTCGTCTTGACATCCATTTGCCAAATCTCAAAATTGTAATGAGAATCAATGGATAAGAGAATCCTAATGGATTTAAGCATGACTACTGGTGAAAAGGTTTTCTCATAATCGATCCCTTCTTTTTGAGTAAACCCTTTTTCAACAAGCCTAGCTTCAAAAGTTTGCACTTTTCCATCCACTCCTCTCTTTTTCTTATAGATCCATCTACAAACAATGGGTTTGACTCCAGTAGGTGGTCCTACAAGATCCCAGACTTGATTGGAGTAGATGGACTCCATTTCAGATTTCATAGCAGCAACCCATTTATCAGCATTTGTATCCTGTAGTGCTTCGTCGTAATTAATAGGTTATGTGTTAGGCTCTTCAGGGATTTTATCATAAGATTCTCCCAAGAGAGAAAAACGGAGAGGTTTTCTAATACTTCTCCCACTACGACTAGTCACTACAGGTGCAGTATTTTGTTGTTTAATCACAACAT